>NC_132972.1:97500-697500 GCF_047496725.1 Anoplolepis gracilipes | reverse complement strand
AGAAGATAAATCTAGTATATTATATTTAATCTTCACACAATAAATTTATGAAATTAAATAAATCTTGAAAAATACAGGAAAATGTATATTATATGAATTAACATCCGTGAAAAGAGAGATATCGTGCTTTCAGAAAATAATGTTTAAGACAATTAAAAAATGTTAATATTATATGAAATTAATCATATTTGTGATAAATAATATATAAATAATATCACTTGTATTTTTCGATCGATATAATGGTGAGAGTTCGAAGTAGATGTAAAGAATGTTTAGCTAAAATTAATTCATTGTAAATGTCAGCCTCAGTTGATAATTGATCATGAAAGTAGAATGTAATAGCAGAGTTGAACTCGTTAATCGTGCACAAGCAGCTATTTAGCAACATTTATTACGAAGATTAAAAGAACGATTTTGTATTTTATTAAATATGCATTATTATTATTATTATTATTATTATTGCTCTATATATGCTCTTATAGAATATATTGCCTGTATTTCTCTTTATAATTTTATAACAAATTGCATAAATTTAAACTTAGGTTAAAAATAATTTTGATAAAATAATATTTGCTCCAAATTTTACTATCATAGATTTATTCTCATTTTTTGCAAAGTTTCAAATTTTTTTGTCTTACATCATGATAAATGAGATTTGTGAATAAATATTACATGCAAATGTAACATTTATCTTTTATACGCTCGTTTGCGGGATTATCCTTTATATTCTTGTATGCTTTCACGTCATGTTTGATCTTCAAAGCTATCCGACAGGAACGCGATACAGCATTTGAAATAGAGTATTTGTAAAGTATGTGCAAAGAGAACTGCATATTTAAGGATAAGAAGGAGAGCAGCTTCTCATGAATTCTATACATGATATGCTGTAGATATAGTATTCTATCTCAAGTTCCAAAAGATCACTTATCTAAAAGATATTAAAGACGGAGCAGATGATACAGAAAAAGATATGTATCTCGGTTTCGAGAATATTACATATATTAAATAAGCTATTTATCTTCTAGAGGTAAACATCTCTTTTTTATAATATTTCCATTTTTTTCCCTTAGATGTTTATAGATATGTTATTTCGGTGATGAAATCTTATATCGTGCTTGTATTAGAAAGCAATTTAATTTTACTCGATTGGCGGATCTATCCGTGATTCCGAATGTGTTTTGTTGAATTGGTTGTAGGCAGAGTTAGAACAGGTAGAGAATTCAGGTAGAGGATCATTGATCCTTTCTTTTTCTCTCTCTTTCTTTAGCTTTTTCGAAGAATAGAGATACTTTCAAAGGATAGAGATACTTCTTCTATTAGTCATGTTTTATTCTTTTCTTGCGTGACGATCCTTTTTGACTATTATTTGTCGCGCTCGAGTTTCAGAGAGTATGTGATGCTCGAAATAAGTAGGTGTTAATATCAAGCGTTCGTTCCTTCATGGTTTTATTAACGAACACCTCACGTTTGCGTTGATTCCGATATATATATATATATATATATATATATATATATATATATATATATATATACAGATGCTTGGCTCGTTTATCATCATTCCTGACATTCTTTCCCTCCTCTTTCTCTCTTTCTCTTTCTGTCTCTTTTTCATATTTATATGCATTATTGCGCGCGTGATTTTGATCGGTCTATATATTATAGTTATGCCGACTGTGTATCAAAATATCGAACGTATAAAAAGAAAAATTAAGAAAAGCGATGAATAAAATAAAATTGAAAGAAAAAGAGAAGCGAGTTAAAAATCTTTTAAAAGATATTACTTCTACATGAAACTTTTTCGTTACATGTTGATACATGTCTTTTGATTTCTTTTTTGATTAGAAATGCAATGATATCGAGGAGAAAAATATAGAATCTTGATATACGCACAGCATGATCTTCACTTCTATTAAGTATGTACAATATGCAGTAGAAATTATACGTCAATGGTTTAAAAATTTGTCAATTATTATATTAGACAACAACTGTCTGAAAATAAAAGAAGAATCCAAAAATTATGCGATAGAAATATTAACGTAGCATTTGTTTAATTAATCCTTTTAAGAATAGTAAAGATAGGTTTTTAAGATTTTATAATACTGTGATAATTTTATGATTTTTTAAAAAGCTGTTGAAAACTCAAGTATAATAATTACGAGGAGAATATTTCGCATCTAATGCTCTTATAGAATATATTGCCTGTATTTCTCTTTATAATTCTATAACAAATTGCATAAAACCAATTGACATAATTGATCTCAAATAAATAAATAAATAAATAAATATATAAAATATATATATATATATATATATATATATATATATATATATATATAATATATATATATATATATAAATAATATATATATTATATATATGTAAAGTTTATATAAAAAAGATTATAAAATTTACAAATGATTGGAGGGATTGACTTTCACAAGTGCTGTTACGATTGCAATTGAAAAATACAGATCGTCCGTGAGGTAACAGAAATTCAAAGCGTAATCGGATCGCATTAAACCGATTACTATTGCCGAGAGCGATCGATGGTTATGGCACTTTACGACAGAGTTTCTGCAAGAATGAAATTGTATCCAAGTTCCATTAAATCAGACACACTGTTATCTTTTGTTCAGATTCGACATTTCGATTTCGATTTTTTTCTCTCATGATTGTTTCCTTCGAAAAATATAATTCGAAATATCGATTAATTTTAAATTTGTTTTTCACAAAAGGTTTTTTTTTTTTTTCATTTAAGATACTTTAATTCCTGTAGATAATTTTTAGAAATTAATTAATAATTATTTTAGTAATTCTTCTCTTTAAACAAAGCACATTCAGAAAAGTTTATTATGCAGGTATTTCAAATTGAAAGCGAGATATAAATTTATTATATTATATATATTATTATTATCATCATATCATCATTAATGATACAAACTATCTTGTATACATTTTTTTTGAATTCTAATAAATATTACAATTCAACAAATTTATATATTGTCAATTGTAATTAATTCTGTTAGTCTGACTATTACGCGAGGATATAATTAAATGTAGCATTATATGGCGCGTTGTAACAATTTCTGAAATGTAAAAATATCGTTGACCGTAATTGGGACGGCAATGCGGCATCGATCGATGTTTAAGATTTTCAATCTCCGGTCGTGCAAGTCTTATTGTTAAGGTCTGCAATACAAATGCATTAGTTAAGATGGAATCGGCGATCGACTAGCAATTCCATTAGAGCGAGGTGCTCCGAGAATACGCATTGAATCGTCTCTCCTCACTTTCATCGCAGGAAGCCTGGTCCTCCCAGCAGTAGTTTCTAAAGCTTTCTACGGTTCACACACGTTCGAGTCGAGAGACTTTTATAGGACATCGACTTTTTTTTATCATAGCTACTCTCTGTATGTAATCTCATGCGAAGTACTCTCACAATCAACCAAAGAAAGCGAATCAGAATAAAGTCCAGTTTAGTTTTAAAACGAATTTATATTCAAGCTATATTCAATTCCATATTTGACTATTGACTGCTGTGTGTACATGTGTTTATTATTTATACAATTTTTACCTCTTTTTTTTTTTTTATTAAAATTTCAAATAAAAATTTAACATATCGAGACATAGGAGGATGTTTTTCCAAATATCTATTCTTCCATTAATTAATATGTATGTAGTTTCTTCCAACTCATTAATTTGTACTCTGAATTAATTTGCACATTGTGTAATAATGAACAAACGTATTACGTAATGTTTACATGTATGCACGCGAATAAATGTAGCTTTTTTTTAATGGAGTACGGATATATATCTAGCAATTATATTATCGCAAACAACACAGCAACGAGTTAAGCCACTATTTAATGATATATAATAACAAATAATTAAACTTTAATAAGTTTTCCTTGATAAATTTATGTTTATCATCAAGGTCAGAGGAGATATTATTGTTTATATTGTCGAATTTGTTTTACATTTTTATTTGATCGATTTTAATTTATTTGGTTGCGTTTGATTGCGAATATAATTTTTATTTAAACTGGTAATTTTAGTTATGTTAAACAAAGATTTTACTTTTAACATTTCGTCATCATCTACACAGAAAAAAAGAACAGATATTCTTATTTTGACAATATCTTTAGTTTCAAAATGTAAATCTTGAAATGAAATTATATTTCGTTAAACAAAGAAAATTTGCTTGGAGATGAAGACATTTTATATAGTTCAACCAAGCAAAATATATTCTTGTTATTTAAAAATAATTTTCTTGAATAAAGAGGAAAAAATGTTGGATAGAAAATAACACATGTTCAAATCAAGCATTATAATTTTCTTAGAGTTAAAATAATTATTTTATTCTTGAAATGACAATTGTAATATTGAAATAAGATTATAATATTGTTGAAATTTAAGATTTTTAAATTCTTCTAAGAAGATTATAAATTGTTGCGTATATATATGAAACGACGAAGGCGTTCATACGAATATATAAGTTTTGATTTGACACTTAGTGTTTTTCTGTGTAGAAGAATTTTAGACGTATATATTGTCAAAACACTCTAATGACAGATTCAGCGCAGAGTTGTCTTGCTTTGCAGAAAGAGTGCTCGGAGTATATTCTTTATGATTTATTATTCCTAAATATGACACGTGCAAATTTTTATGATTGAACCAGGAAAGAGCAAACTTTTTCTTTTGGATGCGGTCAATCGCGCGGTTTAACGGGAAAGATAATAAGGTTCAAGTACACAAAAAGCATTTCACCGTTACCCTGTCCTTCGCGATCAATTTGCCTTTTCGACGCGTTGAGTCGCGTCGGTTCTTGCGTCCCGCTCTCGTTTCTTTAATTTTTTTCTCCCATTGTCAGATCTGTCCACGTCCATAGTCGCGATCGCTCTATTTCTCTCTTTTCGAGCATCTCGATATGTTAGAATCAACCTGTGAAAACTGTTTTAGCGAGCGGCGAATTTCCCTCGAGAATACTCGAGAAATGATCTCGTTGCGCGAAACATTGCGAATAAATGGAAACCGCGTTGAAGTCGTTACTCTCGCCATATCGAGGCGATTCGCTACGCTTATGCATCGTCGACGGTAGTAACAGTATTTCCAGGAGAGTCTTTCTTAGATCTGCCGAATCACCTGTGGGAAGAAAGTGTATACCTGAGAAACGCGTGAGAAACATTTATCTTTCGCGTTTGATTTTCTTTCCCAGTTCTATCAAATAAATGTATTATTCTTGTAAAACATTAAAATCAATAACCCAATCTTGTTTTCTTCATGTATATATACAGAAAAAATATGAATATTTTCTGAAATAGTATTATTTGATTCGCAATTTTATTATACAGATATTTAATATCGAAAACCGATTACAACGAATAAAAAGGATTAAATTCTCACTTAAAAAAAAAAAAAAGAAAAAAAAAACAGAAAAAAAATCAAAATTTCGACCGAAATACTATATGTCATATATTTTTACTTTTGAAATTAATTAAAAGAAAAACATCAAACGACAAAGTTACTAATTAACTAAGGTTAGCGTTTCTTTTTACATTTGCAAAGTTATAATTATTGATCACAGATTGTAAACACACACACAAACACAAGGAGGAAGTCAGTCGGTAGTTTAGGTGCGCTGAACTTTGCACTTTCTTCCCTCGTACCTTTTCTTGATGGGTTCACTGGTGGGAATCTACCGACGACTTCTCAATGAAGGCCGACTCCCAAGGCGATCCAGGGTCGTTCTCTCACGGTGCGCACGCGATTTGCGCGTGTGTGAGACAAAATAGGTTCCATTTGCGACGGACGCGCATCTACTTTCACCAACGTTGTACATTTTAACAGCGCGCGTGTTCGTTCGGCCAACATTTCGGCCATCGATCCAGCTTTCCACGTTCAATGACTGACAATGATTGACAGACATTTATGAGAAACTGAACATGGCTATTTTCAATTAAATTATTATCATATATATAGTTTCATCTTATAACGCGTTAAATATATTGTCAGATCAAAATTTAAAACAGATTTGATGAACACAGAGAGAAATCTCTCCCTTTTCTGGAATCATCTAAATCCTGATTTCAATGATCTCTTTCAAGCTAATATTGTTTTACGAAATTGATGTTACATACATATTTCTTAATTTTTCCGTATTAAATATAAAAGAAAATTATTGAGATTATCTTATTTTATAATTCAAAAGATTAGAGGAAAAAGAAAATATTTTTTCCTAATTAATTATTTATGTAGCACGTATAAGAAAAATTCGAAAAGGCAGAATATCTTACAGCAAGCATCTTATAAGGCACAGTAGTCTAATATTAGAGGCACCAGATCCTCTTAAAAGGCCCCCATGGAACATTATCTCGTCCCTTTTGAACCCATCCCGTGTATCTTCTTTTTCTTTCGTTTTTCTGCTGCTCTTTATCCACACACATCGCTCCAACTATCTTTCATAACTGTATCTTTCACAATATTACAATAGAATCCATGATTAGTGTGTTGGGCAATTGTCAGATTCCGCTGTTTTGTATGAAAAAATGCAAATTTTTACGTATTTTTTTTTTTTTTTTGTACAAGTTTTCAATCAGTTATATTCTTGCCAACTGATAATTTATTTCTAGTACCTGCTTATTCGTCTATTTATTCGTTGTTATCTATTCAATAAAAAATTATATTTTTTAATATTTACATATAAATATTCTTGATTTTAAAAATAACTTGAAAAAGAAAATGTGACAAAATTGTTAAATTTAATTAGGAATGTATTTCGATCTTATAATATTGATATACAGTAATATTGACAAACAAAGTAACTGAAATTTAGTAATGTTGATTTACATTGAGAATCAATTACCATCGTATAACCTTGGATAATTAGCTCTAGTTAGCAATATGATGCGCCTCGTAACAATCACAACTGTAATATAATCATCATAGTGTAAAAATAGCGGTTTTATTTAGAATCCGAAACGCACGATTATGATACGTCAAGTGGAAATTAAAATAAATTATAATTTAAGAAAAGATAGTAAACATATTTTTATACGCGCGTGATATTTTTTATCAGAAACAGTATCAATAACAATTTTTTATTAAACGGCAATAAAAAAGAATAAACCGAACGCGTATGGATTTAAACACACCGAAATATTCTGCGCACGTTTCATATGCATCTCATAACTACTACGCGTCGCAATTGCACGTAGATTGCATCGCACGCAACAGCGTACGCGAGAGAGAAGTCGAGAAGCACGCGCTTAATGTTACATATATACATATATACGTATACGAATGTACGAGATACGCACGCACACACACTCACGTTTATATTTATGGTCATGATTCGAATTACGATACGCATTTCCGTTAACGAGAGCGAACGAGTAGTCGAGTTGGCTTGAGAGGGAGGAGGCGCGAGACGGCTGGCTGGCCGGTGGCCGGTCGAACCTCGGACCTGGACGTGCGCGGTGAAGAGAGTATAGACACACAGATTTGTGTGCCTTCGACAAAGGCTGGCTTCAGGGAGTTGAAAACCTGGTTAAACGAGGGCGGCCGCGCTAGCTTTATAGCTTTACACGGTGTGCGGTGTGTATGCGCTTCCCATGCATCTCCACGTCGCACTTTGCGCTTCGACGCTTCTCGCAGTTTCCGTTTTTAATCGTATCAAAAAAAAAAAAAAAAAAAAAAATTAGAAATAGCTATGTCAAAATAATATGTTATTATAAGATATTTTATATATTATATAATTTTATATATTATAAATTATATATATTTATATATTATATAAATTATATATACAGCCATCGACAAAATTATTAGACACCCTTAAATTTTCCGTATTTCTTATTTTGTTAATAGTATATAAATACTAAAAAGATTAAAACATTTTTAAAAACTATCGATAGCACTTTAAAGCTGAAATTTCAAGCTTTAAAATGTTTTTTTTTAATTTTTCGTTTGCGATAATTTTTCACCCAGTATCGACAACATGTCTGAAAAAGATTTAGTTTCAAAATTATGTATCTCGGCCAAAAAAATTGTAGGAAAGTTTAAAAAAAAAGCATTTTTTATAGGCAAAGTGTTGTAGTTTATAAAACTTGACTTAAATTTTTTGAGAGAAATTTTTTTACCGAGCTGCAGAGTGTTAAAAATACAATAAAATTTTAAGAAACAAAACAATATTCTTTTTTAAAGCACAGAACAAGGAAAATACAAAAATTTGTTTAATTATCGATAGCAACTTTAATGCGTTATCAGTACATAAAAAATTTCTCTCGAAAAAATTAAGTCAAGTTCCATAAAGTACATTTTGCCTACAAAATGCTTTTTTTAAACTCTCCTATAATTTTTTTTTAACCGAGATACATAATTTTGAAACTAAATCTGTATTTTTCAGACATGTTGTCGATACTGGGCGAAAAATTATCGCAAACGAAAAATTAAAAAAACATTTTGTAGCTTGAAATTTCAGCTTTAAAGTGCTATCGATAGTTTTAAAAAATTTTTTAATCTTTTTAATATTTATAATATTACTAAGAAATACGGAAAATTTAAGGATGCCTAATAAATTTGTCAATGGCTGTATATATTTACACACACACATACACGTTGCGGTTATGTAAAAATAAAAAAAAATCTTTGCGAGATTTTCTCTCATTCAACTTTGCAAAATTTATTTACAACTTAATCAGCAATAAAAAATTGACATCTTTTTACAAGTTGATAAAAGATATGGAGGTGTATCTTGTTAATAGCGTTTAATCTTCCTCACGTTACTCTTGTCAACAATTTGTTGTATGTTGCCGAGCACGTTACTGTAACGAAATCTCAAAGTGCTTTAGTGTCGCGCGCGTTCAAGATCCATGCAAACAGCAACGTAAACATCGATTGAAACGGGAAGCCTACACTTGCACTTAACGAGCATCGGCAAACGTTCTCCTGTATACCGGGAGCCGGGAGCCGGGAGCCGGGAGCCGGGAGCCGGGAGCCGGGAGCCGAGAGCCGGGAACGACAAGTTTGGTAGCAAAGACTTATGGGAATGATGCTCGTTAGCAAAAGCGCGGTGAGAGACTCGCGGATCGCTGGGATTAGGGCATGCGGCAACAATGCTGGGTCTCGTCCTTGTATGGTTGTATAGCAAGGATCTTCTTTGCGCGCTCCGACTTTCCTCCGTCTCGCTTCCTCTCTTCGCATTTCCTCCTATCTTTTTCTCTTCCCAGCGCTCGTTTACTATTACCGTTTTCTCCTATCTCGCGGCTCTTTTGTTACACGTACATTGTCGCCGCGCGAAGACTATCCGCTATTGTCATCAACAATAGCAGCGGCCGATTGTTTCTTAACCCATTGGAGCTTAATAATCGCGCAGTCAGCAGTCGAGAAATAATTATTAAATCTCAAAGATGGTGGATTTGAATTTAAGAGATCTGCTGAATACATATATTTTAATATTGGAAAACCTGGTAGGGCTATTTATAATAAAATTCTATATTACAATATTATATAATTATTATATAATAAAATTATATAATTTTTATTTTATATTTTTAAATTTAAATTTAAATTTATTTAGATCAGTAAAACACCACACATGTTGAATCTGATTAATGTTTTCCATATCATTATAAAATGATATGATAATAATAATCAAATATTATTTTAATGTTGTATCGTAAATTCCGATTATTGTATCTCAATGTTGAATTTGAAAAATGGAAAGTTGATAGCGCAATCGCGCAAAATTATAAGAACAATTTTTACATAAATGAAAGAAAAGAAAATTTTCATTCACAAATATTTTATTCAGTTTTCCGAGTTTCTTCTGCGCGTCGCGCAAACACTTTCGAGTCTCAAGTTTTTGTTCATGGCAGAGCGGGCGAGAAATTACATATGCGGTGTGGATATATATATAACTATAACTAATAATCACATCGCGCACGGGATCGTTGTACCGGAAGGCACGCTCTGCGTGTTCCGCTAGAAATGGAAATTCTTCCTACCTTGCGACCCATCGTCTCTTAATTGCCATCTTCGCCGATTATTTTCACGCGCTTCTTATTCACCTCGAGAGTTTCCCGTTTCTCCCTTAACACTCGCATAGTCAGATAAGAATCACTTTGACCTTCTGTGGCAGGCGTAGGTGTACTTTTCTATAATTAATATAATCTTATACGCGACCTTTAACTATTAAAATTTCGTACGACTACTTATTTTAGCATCTGGATATCTTTATTTTTTTTTTTTTTTTTTTTTTTTATACAATCAACTTATTTTTCACTAAATTGTATGATAATATTATGCGAGATAACGGCATTTTTATTTTTTTCCTACCGTGCCAAACACGCGACCGATTTATTTTAATTTCGTGCAACAGAAATATTCGATTTGTAGTCGCTTTTTCCTACGGAATTGTCTGAAACGTTCCGAGCAGCTAATAAAACCAGGAGATTTTTCTTATTTTTATTTGCTGTCAAGACCCTAGAAAACGAACGACCCGAAGCACGTTGTCTCTGTGAGCTATTAAGACAATACGCGTCGTACACTCGCACGAAGTGCAATGTTTCACAGGACTTTATTCGCATGTTAGCGACATAAAGCAGTCTTAAAAAGGATATTACAATTTACTTGAAGCTCGTAATTTTAATGGACTTTAACTTTAATATGCGAGGGTCATTTATCATTGTGAGAATATGTAGCTTGGAATCAACGTTGTTTGTGTATCGTTATGGTTTAGTAAAATCAATATCGCGCAACTTGATCGGATTGATCGGTCGTGGTTCCGTTGAAAATAGCACATAGGTGCGTGATTATATCCCGGACTATTTTCTCACACATCTTTCTCTCACAGAGATGAAAAGAGAGAAAAACGAGCCGCTTCTCGAGCGCGTGCTCAAGAGCTTCTGCAAGCTTGCTAGATTTCTGTGCCCGGATAGGCCCTAAGGCCTATCTCTCTTTCTCGTGCATTCTCAAATTCATTCTTTCACCGGCACTTTGTGCGCTGTGTTTTGCACGCGTAAGGCGATTTTCTGTTACGAGATTTTCTCACGGATACGAAACGTTCCAAGTCGGCAAATTTTCGCAAAATTATACGAAAAAAGAATTCCAATGCTAAAGCGACGTAAAAATACTTCTTGCATATTGTTTGAACTTTTATTGAAAAGAAGAAGAGTTGGTCGGTTTTTATTGACGGATCGTGACAAATCGTCGTTGGGGTGCGGCCCTTGCTAGATTGTCGGAGAATAATGATGCCTTGAGTGGTGCGCGCGCATTGAGTTATAGGAAAACAGAGACTAAAAAGCATGAACCGCAGAGAGGGCAGTAAAAACGCAAGAGTAAAAGAATTGAACGACCTTATTATATTCATTTTCTAGTACATCATTATTCGTAAACAACCATAAAATATTTTACGTATTTTAGCTTCGTAAGAGTAATCAATTTTTTCTTCTTGAATACACAAAAAAAAAAAAAAGCAATTTTATTATTTTATTATAATTTTATCTTTTCCTTCTTCATTACAATTATTTTTTTAAAAATCTAAAATGTTTACTAAATAAATTTTACGTCGATAATAACACACGTGTGAAAAACTTGTATGGATAAAAAAACGATACATATTGAATAATTGTGTTGTAATAGCTAATCTAATCTTTACTTAGAGACTTAATTAATAAATATAATCAGGTTAGGTAGAAAGGATATGTAATTATTTCTAGACAATAATGATAATAACAATAAAAGATTCTAATGACATTCTTGATTTTTCCGAAATTTGAGAAAAAATATTACTAATCGCATTGCTTATCGCATTATGATACGATAGCTATACGGATTATTGTGTCTGTGTGCGACACTCTATCCCTTTACCGCGATTACCGATGTAACTCTGCTTCCTGTTATCGCACTTCTTAGCAAACTGGCTTGATAAGGTGTTGCCCGAAAGAAACGAGAGACAACATTGCTACGTCATTAGTCTCCATTAGACGTGCTCGTTTAAGTCGAGATCCCATAGGTCGCGTAATAAAAATATGCGAGCCTCGAAAGAGCTACTAAGAATCACTTGACTTCACTCGACCCCGTCGCCAACTTGGCGTAGAGTCCGAATATCACGTGCGTATCATGGGAAAAATTTGATGCTGTATATCTTCTTTATTATTATATGCTACTTGTATGAGAATTGTCCGTCCTTATATATATGTAAGATATGTAATCTTTTTTTTTTTTTATTATGCTTTGTATTGTTTTCTGCAACTTTTTGAACATAGAATTCTTATATAAAAGTCTTCGGAAAAAAAGTCTATCCTACATAACATAAAGTCTTATTATACTAATAAATTTATTGAAGACGCAACGGTTTCGATTCTCAATGTAACTCAACAATGAGTTAATTTTATCTTTTAACTTGACGATCGATGAGCCCCTGGTGTTTACTGATCTCAGAATCTAAATCCAACCTACGAACATCGATTTACTTTACAACTCCGTTTATGGAACTATCAAACCGGAATAATCCGTTTCGAGGGTAGAAGTGTCTTTGAATTTTTGCCACGTGCTCAAAGTTGCGTGGCTGAAGAACAGAAGACGGCAAAAAGGTATCGAAGATGTAGCGGATCTGCGTGCAAACGCACGATTACGACGCAAACGATGGACGGGCCCGGTGCGTCCTGGTGGCGAAAAGATCACTGAGTGTGAGTCGCCGAAAGAGGATGCACAAGCATACCAACCAGCTTCGCGGTCCAGGTGGCCATAATGGTGGCTATCACGGCGCCAACAGGGGCCCCGTGAGGAGATGGAACAGCTTTCATGGTGGTGGCGGTGGTAGCGGTGGTACGGGTAATTTCAACGATGGCGTTGGGAACGGCGGCACGAAAGCCTGTCAGGAACCCCTCAGGGCCGTGCCTAAGGCTGTACAAGCCCTCAGGAGCGAGTCGGTCGACAGGACTCATCGAGCTCAACCGCCGCCGCCACCCGCGTTTCCCAGGAGGAGATTTTCCGTGTGGTGAGTCCTCGCAAGGCTTATCTTCTCAAAATTTTCATTGTCCATTACGAAAATTATTTTCATTATCACACTTGTGGTGTGTCATGGAAGAAAAGTATATACATTTTTATCATCTCTCGTTGTACATAAAAAGTTAGGGTAAAAAATATATTTTTATCGTCTGTAAATATACTTTTATACAATATATATATTGAGAAATTATATTAAAATAATAAGAGGGATTTTTCATTAGTATAGTCGTTTGGTATATTTTTTTAAATATTTATATGTAATCTGTAATTTTTTTGTGCATATAAAAGTTTTTATAAATTTGTTAATTATTTTATTTTTAATTATAATACAAATTCATCACTTTTTATTATCATAATTTGATGTATGCGAATTATCTAAATTTTACTTAAATAAAATGTGCCCGAATCACTTATTGTTTTCAGTTCTGAAGATAAATGAAGTAGGTAACTTAAACCACAATACTACAATACTATTATTGTAGTAAAATATAGATAACTTATCTCTCTTATATGCGAAGAGATATAAAATTAGTTTGTTAAAATTACAAAAATTAAGAATAAAAAATATAGTTGCAGTTATTCAACAGCAATTAAATTATATTAATGGCAAAAATATTTTTTTTTTTTTTTTTTTTTTTTGTTTTAATTGAATAGGAAAATATATAAAAAGCGTGTTATATCCTTCGCGAATATATTTTTCCTCGATATCCAATCAACCTTGAACTATGATACGCTATACTTTTGCTGCAATTAAAATCGCAATTTATTTTATAACATATTTTTATTGCGATTATTTCACACAAGATGTATTAGTTTTATTCGCGCTTTTTATGCTTAAAATTTTTTTGAAAAAAGTCTAAACATATTGCAAAGAGATTTAACCTACACCCATGGCGGAAGTCGTCGTGTGATAATTTTGCGTTCTCTGCATAAAAGGGGAGCTTAATAGCGCGGTGAATAAGATTAAAAAGAAAGGATAATAGAAAGGATAATAGCTCTAACGATGTCATAGAAATATTTCATTACGTTGAGTGGACCCACGTGGCTTTTATATATATGTACATATAATATGCCGTGAAATGGCACGAATAATTTCACACGAATGTCAACGGAAAGAGAGTGAGTCAGTGAGTAAGTGAGTGAGAAAGAGTGAGACTAGGAAGGAGAAAGAAGAGAGGAAGGACATTTAAGGCATGCGAAATTGTCAACAATAAGACTGACTACGCAGTTAGTTTCTGTTAAAATTATAGAGAATTATAAAAAACATTTCCCGCGGATATGTTTCGGGAAATGAAAACAGAAAAAGATATAAATGTTTATGTATTAGGATTCTAAACACTATTGTACAATAAAGCGGATATTCTCTATATGTGCGGCGCTTTGATTTCTGCGTTGTGAATGTTTGACAATTAAAACCTGGTGATATACGAGAAATCGCTTACAAGTCCACTGGAAATACCCATATCAACGTTTTCATTTTTACTCTATATTAAATAAAAAATATTTTTCACAACTATAGTGTTATAGGAATCTTCTATATTATAGATAGTTATGTTTTCAATCATATCACTTTATGGAGATCTGTACTCTCTGTGTAACATTTATCATATAAATATTTATTAAACTAAATTTATATATATATATATATATATATATATATATATATATATATATAAGTAACTCTCAGATTTTTTTCTGAAGAGCTATATACTGAAATATTAAAATGTCAGGTTGTCGTTAGAGTAGATTAGGAAATTAAATTGAATAAATCTATGAAATTAGTCAAAATATTAATAATGTTATAAAATTAGAATATTTTAGAGCTGATTAAAAATTATTTATTTGTTTTCAAGTCCCTTGCCTTGCATTTTAAAATCTCGGCAGTTGCCGAGTAATTTATTTAAAATCATTTTGTTCAATCAGTCGGATAAAAATATCATTCAACTGTTAAAATTAAAATTAATCCATCAAATATTTTCGGCGAAATCGATGATTCTAAGCAAAGCCAGGAATGTCGATGCAAATGCTGAAAATAAATGGTCTAAATGGTCTAGTAACGAAATAATTATAATCTTGAGGAAGTGAAACGTGTAATGCGACATTTATGGGGTTAACTCACACTATGGTTGAGAGATGGAGAAGCCGAGGCATCATCCATGTCGAATTCAATTTTCTGCGGTGCACTCATACACACACACACACACACACACACACGGACACACAGCAAATACATATACACACACGCACACAAATGAGCAATGCGTTACGCATGCGTTACGCGTGCGTTACGCATCGCGACTCCGCTTGTGTGTATAAGTCGAGGGAGGAGCGGGATAACACGCGGGTCAACAGCCTTCGACAACCTTACGGCCTTCTGCAACCTCTCTTTCTACCTTCTCTCTATCCATCATCTCGCTTTTCCGATTCTCGGTCGGTCGAGCATCGGCATTCGATTCATGGTCGTTACCGTTAAATTGAGGACTTCCTGTAATGAAAATATTGTACATACAGATGCAAAAAATAAAATTTTCGAAAAACGGAAAAGGTATTTTTTTATTATGTAGCTATGCTAGCTTTTAATTTATAATTGTTTATTCTTAGTTTATTATCGTTTTATATACGTATTATAATTGAAGAGAATTTTAATCTTATATCTCATGTGCTTGTGCGTGTTCTATATTTTAAATAAAAAACATAACTTTTTGTTTAACAATAATTTTAAATAATAATTATTTCATTAAACATTTTCTTTTTTTAATTTACTGTCACATAAGGATTTTCAATTGTAATAGAAAAAAGAAGAAAGGTTTCACGTTATCGGGAAAAGTGACTTTGATTTAGTTTTAGACAATTACATTTTGGCTATTCCCTTTGTATATAACCGCAGGAGATTTTCACCGAAAATTGGCTGAACCGTTGCGCTTTTATAGTTAATTTGAGAAGTGCTCTTTTCGACGATGGGAAACATCTGTCGATGGCATGGCATCCAATATTGGTCGTAGAAGTTAATGCCAGGGTATAGTATGGCATCACGAAATAATACGTATTCGAGCGAACGTGCGAACACACTTGTATAGTATCGTTCGATTCGAAACGATGTTAAATTGAGGGGTTCGTATGATGAATCACGTCTTGAAAGCTCCCTTTTCGCCTCCATGTGAAATGTGATATTTAAAAGAAGCCAGAAAAGATTATTGAGACTATTGACAAAATATTGGCAAGCGTGATATGTCTCATTTTCGTCTTGAGATCTTTCTCGAAAGCAAATTTTTCACGCACTTTAACAGTACTCTATATCATGTGAAAGAGATATACCCTTTTACAGGGATTTATTTAACAAATTTTTAAATAAAAAAAAAAAACGATTAATATTTAATATCTGATATTTCTCTAAAAATCTATTAATATATGTATATATGGAAAATTATAAAATATGAATTTGTTAAAAGATACGTGTAACATTTATATAATATGTGATTAATTTTTTAACTTAAGAATGTTTTATTACCGTGTTGCAGCTTCGGGAAGCGGACGGGTGGCAGTGCCAGGCGACCCAACGAATGTTTCGTCCTCGAGCCCTCCGAGATGATTGTCGTGAGTAGTTTCTTTGCTCTATTAAATAACGTAGTAAAAGGAGCCGTGGGAAAGATTGGTCTTTAATTTGTTTTTTAATAAGAAAAACACAGGATTTATTTATTCAATTGAATGAAAGAGCGAGTTGCCCGCGCGCTTCGCGGACAGTTTTTAATCAAACCTGGAAGAACAAGTAATAATTTTTTTTTTAGTTTGTTTGCCGCGGAATGCAAAACGCAAATGTATAAAAGGTAAGCATTTACTCCGAGATATTTTCCGAGTATTACTCGCTTGCGAGTTACGGTATAAGCGGCGATATCGCGCAGCGAAAAGACAATGCGCTTCGGACGCTCGCGAGACGTACAACGTGGTAGACAGTTAATCAATAGTTTCTCTCTCTTGGTATTATATTATGCTGAGGTTGAGTTTTGGATCTTCTTCGTCACGCTCCCGTAGTTAGGCTCGTTTTATTTCGTTTTCAGTCTTTGTTGCCGCGGTCGTTTCTCTACGTGTCGAAATTAGGGCAAACTTTTAGAAACTTTTACACAGGACTAACGATCGCGCGAAATCTTTCAATGAATGATCGCAAATTTTTAATTGTCTACGGAGTTTGGCAGGAACGGAAAATACTGATTTTTTTTAGTATTTTTTTTTTTTTTTTTTTAAGAAAGTCTTTGTTTTATAGAGATATTTCTTAAGTTTTCTTTGAACAATTTATGATTCAAAATTCAAGACAAAATTATATTTACAATTTTATATGTCACATGTTTCAATGTATATGTATATTTTAATATATATTTTGATTTATATTTAAATGTTTTTTTGTATTACATGATATAAAATTTAAGTAAAATTTTGTCTTGGATTTCGTTGCAAATTACGGGTCGTTTAAAGAGGCTTTTAAAGATAGATTATATTTTAACTTTGTGAATGAGTAATAGGACAAGTAAAAAATAATTTATTACGTTTTTTTTTATCAAGGAGAAAAGGAATAATGCGACAGCGGAATATTCCTTTTCAGATTCCACTTTATGCATTTTTATTAAATTATCTTGAAATATGAAACGCCCATCATTTTCACATAAGCTAAGCTTAATTACATTCGTAGTTGCAATATTAATTGCAGAATCGCGTGGAATTATTCAGATATTGCAGGTGAACTTTATTCGAGCGTATCAAGTTGAAAATTCTGGTTTCTCTAATTACACAATGTGGACAAAATTAAGTTCCTGATTTGAGCTGCCATCTGTAACGATATTTCTAAACTGCTTTACCGACAAATAGCGTGACACTACTTGCTGATTGTCGATTCAATTGCATTTATCTATATGATGTGTGTCATCATTCTATTAAATAATAATTAAGAAAAAATATGTCACTATCTACGCGCAGGTTTGCAACAAATTATATTTTTTGAACTTTTATTAATTTTTTTCTCTACTTGTAAATTATCTTTACAAAGCACATTTCTGTCAAAACAAATAAAATATATGTATATATATATATATATATATATATATATATATATATATATAAATTTGAAATAATAAATGTATAATTTTTAAAGATTTTTTTTATTTTAAAAATATACTCTTTTTACTCTTTAATTTTTACCAGTGATTTCGGTACCTCTATATGAATGCTTTTTGATTTATTCAAAGAATTTTTAAATATTAATATGTTAAATATATTATTCGACTTGGCTGAAATATAGAACGGCGCAAATGTTACATTGGATAGGATTTGTTTAGTGCTGCGTTTAATCAAATTCGATTTTCGATGACACACATACCCGACTTGCAATCGGATATCCCAACTTTGTATTTAAACAACGCATCTCATACCTACGCAATTTTGCCAGAAGAATTAACCAGTATACAGTTACATCACTCGTAATAACCATGATACGCGTTGTTTTTTATTGCGTTGAACTTTGAAATTTTGCAGAATCTACGAAACCTACATTTGTACGAACTGTATGTTATTTCGAAACATTAATTATAAAATTAACTCATCAATGAGTCAGCAAGGACTCTTCAATTCAAATTGTTTTCATTAATAATCAACATTTTTCCATACAATTGAGAGCTAATGCAATTCGCTGTGGAATTTAAGCAGTTTAGTTTATTTTTTATAACGTTTTTCCGCAACATATCCGGATTAACGAAAAGCTTATATATGAAAATACTTTAATCAAATAATTTATCCAACTACACTTCTGAAAATATAAATACTGAATAATCTTTGACCTGATTTATTTAATTTTTCCATACGTTGGCGGGACATAAAAAATATCAACGAGGATTTTTTTATCGCGAGGACATTTTTGACGAATTTCAATAGCATGTTTGCCGGTAATTTGAGAATTTTCTTCCACGTAGAACCGGAAAAAATATTGACATCGTCGTGGTACACGCGAGTTCACGTGCGTCCTCGGGTGACTCTGTGACCTGATAACGAGAATTGGACGTCTGACCTTTAACCTTCATCTCATGACACCATGGCACTTTATCCCTGTCGCTTTGCGCCATTCGAGAGCTCATTGCGTAGGGTTTTATCGCTTCGCACGATGATTTATCATTGTCACGTTGCCGGTGTCTACAAATACTCTCTACCCTTCTCTCAAAAACAGTATAAACACGTATCTAATATCCTGAAATGTGTATCCTCGTATAACGTCAGAGTGTTTCAACAAATTTGCATTTTTCCTTGGTGCGTAAATGTAAAGAGTACACTGAAAAAAAATTTACTTAATCTAAAAAAAATATTTAGTTCCATACGTTCAAACAAGTATTTATTTAAATTAAGTAAAAATATATTTGAATTGGTAAAATATTGTATATTGTCTATTTTACTATTCAGCAATATATTTTATTGATTCAAATATGTTTTTGCTTAATTTAAATAAATACTTATTTGAACTAAATATTTTTTTAGATTAAATAAATTTTTTTTTCAGTGTACTATTGAATATTCTACAGTTGCATATAATGCTTGAGAAAATAGAACCTTTCGACGGCTATTTGTATTATTATCGTATTCAAGTCGTGTTTATTTCTGTTTTTTTTTTTAATCAATTTATTTTTATAATTAATGAACAAGGAAAACAATTAGTTTTGCGGTCAAGGAAACGATAGACTTGTGGGACGTGTTGCTTGAAACATAAACGGAGCGTCGCGTCGGGTCGCAGGATGCGGGCATTAATTGCGTAACCGAGCACGTTTTATCCTTTGATGCGTCGTCGGGGCGTGCGGTATCTCAAGAAACTTATCGTCAGGGACGAGACATTGTCGAATGTCTAGAAATATGTCGGCGCTCGATGTGCTACATTTACGAAACATAAATCGTCTTTGTCTCTTGGAGAATTCGATCATCGAATTACGTCGCGATTCATTAGCAGTGTACGTAGCTAGCTACACAACAGTAACGTAAAATAAACCTAGTCGATAAATTATAAAATTGCAGCTATGACTAACATCATTAATTATTATTAATTATTGAATTTTATCAAGTCAAAACTTTATTTAGTACGTTTCGATAAATTCGTTAAATCTTTTATTTTAATTTTAACAATATTTATCAAATCTCTTTCGTATTATTGTTTCGTATATTTGTGAAATATAAATTTGTTTTCGTCGCCGAGTTATATAAAAAGAATAACCGATCGATTGCAGATTATACGTTCACGATTTCGAGGAACTGCACGAGATTCTCATTATCGCGATTAATATTATAATTGAAACGATTGACCGAGACATGGACGATTTTCATTATCCGTCGTTTTCTCATAGGAGAAATAAATCGTCGTTTAAGTACTGGATATATATTGACAATTGAAGTATTGAAACTTCCGGTATGACGATGTCGCCTTTCATGCGAACAGAAAGTTATTCCTCAAAGGAAAACTTTCTATTTATGCGGAAAAGTACGCACCCGGTATCGGCGGGGCCAATTTCCATAGGAAAACCGATAACCGGAGGCGGATCGATCATTATGACCACCGGAACGAACAAATAGCAAACTTAACTTCGGGGACCAACAAGTTGCAGCTGCAATATAGCCGCGTCGCGAATAATCTGTTTTGCACACATTGTTTCGTTTCCGAGATCGCGTACGTTTCTCTCTTCTCGACTACGCCACGTGACGTGACAAACCGTCGCTAGAACTAGGCTCGTTCGAAGAGACGATAAAGTATCTTGCTTGTAAATTTGCGAAAAAAAAAAAAAAAAAAAAAAAGAATGTGCTGATATGGTAGCAAGAGGCGCGGAAGAGGGAAAGGGGAGGAGGAGGAAAATACAGAAAGATACAGAAAAAATAATAACGTTGCTACAATTTCCGTGCCGGTTCGTTCCGCGCGTGAACACGCTCCGTGCAAGCAATTATGCAATTATACAAATTGCGATCTGTATCCCACGATTATTTCTCGTCGACCCAGATGCAAGCAAGTCTGTCGAGATCCGATATTAGTAAATCGTGCTATTTCTGAGCAATCGCTATCGATATCCAATATTAGATTTCGTTTGCGGAACTCAACGTGAATATACATATATACATGTATACTTATATATTTTTTTTTTCAAATGACGTTTTCTTTTTCCGAGTGTATTCCAAGTGTCACTACGGAAATGTTGAGCGTAAATATACGCGCATTTACGTAAGAATCGCGGACGATGCCACATCCGTTATGCGTAAGCGTCTCCGGATAAGGATTCATTACGCAGGGGATGCGTACAGGAAGTTTGAGTAAAATCGGAGCCGTGACTCGTCATGGTATTACTCAGATTTCAATTTTATCTCCAGGCTCTTTTAACACTACTGTCCGAGAAAGGATCTTTTTTTGTACGTAATCCGTAGTCACAATGCAGACCAAATGCAAATTAACTAGCTAATCCTCATACGCGCTCTCTGTGGATGAAATTTGCATATTAAATACTTAAATAGACTAAGTAAAAAGAGGTAATTCAATTTTATACTCTACACATATGTCTGGACAAAATTTAAAAATTTTTTATGGATTTATATTAGTTTTTATAGCGTTCTACGTTTCTTTTTTTTTTTTTTTTTTTTTTTTTTCATTATAATATGATCAAATTTTAAATAATTAATATTTTGACGTAAGACACGCAATTTGAAATCTGACGATTGATTGGGTATATTCTGACATACTTTGCTGAACTGGTTGAACTTTGGCCATGCCTTCTTGCCCTTTAACATACTTCACCAACAGCATTCAACAACAGAGATTCTGATATTACATTCTGAAGATTATTCTAACTGTATTATGAGATACGCTGGCTTATTACAGCACAAATTGAAATATTTTGATTATGGCGCATGTCGGTATTTTCTCTCTGCTGACGTTCTATTACATATAATAACAAAGGTTGCATTATTCTATAATTGTCAACCTATTACGTATTTTTGATTAATATCGAAATATATTAATTATATGCGTTATTATTTTTATACTTTGTACATATATATATATATATATATGTAGCATAATTTTAATCGTATAATTTTATAAATTTATTTACAATTGAACAGTCGATACGTCGTAAGAGTGTAATATCAATCTCTTAGCTGCATGATTTTTGTATAAATTTTGTATATAATTGTAATAACCTTATAACTCTCGATTATAAGGTGTAATTTATATGAAAAGGGAGAGAGCTGGGTTCTTTCTTCATAGTTTATATCTCGTAAAGTTGCGGGGGCGCGACAGAAAATGTCAAGTAGGGTGACCAAGCGCCGCCTGTAACGCCGGACCTATTTTGAATAGCCAAGCTTGGTTGACATAATGACCCGACGACACAAAGGAAGCTTATTAGCTGTATCGTAAGTATACACGGGTTCTGATCCCGTTATAGTTAACAGTTCCCAGAATCACGCGGTATACAAGGACAGCAAATTGAAGGGCACGGGATTTCTGGGACCGACAAATATCTGAAACTTCACGGCAGCTTTGCCAGAACGGAAAAACGGAGAAAGCGAATACAGAGAGAAAGAGAAAGCGACCAGCCAGTTTTGTTCCGAAAATAAATCCTTACCCAGACAACATGTCCGCCGACATTCATGCGAGGTGGCTACGAGAATCGTGCATTTTTCTTTTTTCTTTTTTTTTTTTTTTCTTTCCGTCTGTAAATTCCGTCGAATGTCAACGCGATTCGAGTTCGCGTCTGTTTTGTAAGAGATGCATTTTTGCAGAATTTTTAAATGTGTAATGTAATATCTATTTTTCTATTACATATTTAGCATATTTGATTGAATTTTCAAGTTTATGTTCCAGTTTTCGATTTCAACAATTTTTTATCCCTTTTAATCTCTTCTAGAGAGAAAACATATTTTGTGTATGATATATACATAAATATTAAATTACAAAACAAGAATTTATTATTTACAATTCTTTTTATATATTTTTTTTGATGTGTTTTTTCAGCTTTTGTTATTATCTAATTTGATTTTATAACGTAGAAAATTTATTTCTCAAAAAAATTAATTTATGCACGTGATGAATATCTCATTATCGGCGGTTAGTTAAAGATTATTAATTAGTATAGAATTGTTAGCCTTGAACTTATCTGTGTAGTATATCTGTGTCCTTGTACGCTATCATATTGCTTGGCTCCTTTTAAACGTACGTTTCAAGTTGACATACTTCCGGGACAGGAAACTCCGTTTTTGTGAGTACATGATATCTCTTTTCATTGTTGAAATACATCTTTAATTTCCTTAGTTTAATTCACGAATGTCATGGAAAATTATTTCCCGTTATCTCGTGTTTTGCAACTTTATTGTACGATTCAATGAATGCCCGCCGCGAGCATGTGGCTGGCAAAAGTCATTCACCGTATTCTCAGAAATTCAACGAATAATTTTGCGGAAATTAAGTTGAACGCCTTTGAATGTTCTGTGAAAATGCACAAACGGTATGACGTAATTCCTTTTTTTGAAATTAATATTCTTTCTGACGTAGCTCCTTTGCTCTTTAATAATATAGGGTATGTGTACTTTTAAAATTCGAGATGAAACGATACGTATTTATCCCTTATTTATTCATAAAGTATATATGCTGTGTATGTACATGTGCGTGCATTCATCTGTGAACAAGATTTTAGTAGCGATGAAAGCAAACCGTTGTCGATGGAGACTGGAGACATATGACGTAGTCTATGTAGTATGACCTAGATCTTTTTCTCGAGCACCGCTAGATATGCACCTGCATCTGCAACCTGTCTCTGCCTATCTATCTACCTACCTGTCTTCGCTCTAAGGCGTATTGACGAAGTACACATCTGACCGATTATGGATTAGGCTCGTACGTTCTGTTGAAAGCTGTTGGTACATTATTTATACATTTATCGCGATTGTCCTACGTAATTTTATCGCGCGAGTGGGCGAAAGTGCGATATATGATAGGGTTTGTGTGGTGACCGAGGCATCGACTGTATCGATTCCTCGAAGAGCGGATACGCGCGAGTGCGTACGTGCGACTATACGCACCATATGATAGACTTTTCATTCATGCCTCACGTTCAAACACGTGTGCGCGAACTGTACGCGAACGGGGTCTCGTGTCAGTGGTTTCGATAATTATTTACAAGCTCTCGTGAAGATGTTTTTTTTTTAATTGTCGCGATAAGAACCCGATAATGGCGGCAACATGCATATACATTTAAGAATCGTGTTTAAACAATGATATTTTGCTTAACATTTTTGTGTAAACATTATTATTCGTGACTTATCTCAATATGCGCGTATAATATTTATTTTCAATATACAGGGTGTGCCATTTTAAATATTTCAAGCAAATATCTAAAAAAAATGTGAAAGATATGAAGAAACATATGCAGATAATCTTTAATTTCTTAAATACAATAGAAACTCCCATTTTTCATTACATATTCTTATAGCTTCTTTCAAGTGTTACAGTGTTTTTCAAAACACTATAATAAAGTATTTTTATACATCCAAAGACAAATCATAATGACACCGTTGTATGTTCCCCTTCGAGCCAAGCAACTTTTATTAAAACGTTTTTCGAGATATTTGCCTGGGACATTTAAAATAGCATAGCGTGTATACATTTTTCTGACAATAACTTTTGACATTAACATTTCTACTTCTATATAATATAAGAAAGTTATATGATATAAAAAGGTTTTACTTTTTATAGTGAATTTTATTTCAGACGTACCTATACAAAAATTTTTTAATTAAATCTATATTATACACAAAAAAGCACACACAAAAGCAAACAAAATTCACCCTAAACAAACAAACTTGAGCTTAGGATTAAAGATATATCGTTGATAAAAGTAAATATATTAAACCTTGCACGATATATGTCATAGTTAGGAGAAATTACGACAAATGAACATACGTCGGCAAATTAATGACATGGTCGGTCCATTTTAAGCGGGGTGCATAAATTGGATGTCACGGGCAATCTCCCCTCGAGTAGTTGACACTACGTTCCCCGTTGCATGCAGCACAGAACTATCTTCCGTACGGTTATTGTGGCGATGATTAAGTGTTCACGCACGCGACAAAAAATGAACATCCGTACAGAAGAAGATAGCGTGCTGGTTATCGTGGAGCGCAAATGCCGGACGAATGTGCGACTCCAGTCGCTTTCCGTGTCTCGTTTCGCCTGGTCGACGAGATGTAACGTCTCGCGATTAAAGTTGTCGACTGTACTGAAAACGCAACTTGTGTTAACGATCGCAATCGAAATACAGTGATGATTAATTGAATGATTAAAATGCGAGAGTGCGAAATACTTGATAAAAATTAATTGTGAGTCCAAGAGATAAACGTATTGCATTTTTAGTAAATTTCATGCGGAGGGGGTGATTTAAATGATAAGAAGAGATTTTTTGGTATCACCGATCATTTCAAATTTTTCGAGATTCGTTAAGAAAGTTTTGAAGTTGATCCTATCGACTATTTAGCAATTCCTGTGATAGTGTGATAATTTCTGTAGTATCTGATATTTTATCTGATATTTTAACACATCGGACGAACACATATTTTCGAAAAGCGTGGATTTAATAAAAGCGACAACTCATGCGAATAATAATAATAATAAACTTTGGAAATGCAATAATTATTGAGCAGTTTAATTACAGTTTAAATTGCAATCCAATTTATTTCGATTTTCATACGGAAACATCTGCGGACGTTATCTCTTTGCGTGTTATCCGGTTCAGGTGATAGCGATTTATCGGATACGATATGTTTGTCGATTCTTGCGCGTACTGTGCGAATTTCTTGGAAAATATTTTTCAATCTCTCTCGCTATTTGTAGAAGATCGCAGGTGCAAATCGGGTATTACGTCAATTTCTTTCTTTGCCGGAGGAAATATTTCCCCCGCTTTTTCGCCATTTCTTGCCTATAATGGTTTTAAATTGTGCAATTTAACAATTTCATCCGTTCACAGCGTTCATCCGTTGGGAAGAAAAAAGACATTTTCCACTTCATTTCTCTCGGTCCGGTTTGTTTGTACCGCGCAAATTTCTTTCTCGCATTCGGTCGGAATGCAGCCATGCTATTTTCGTCTTTCCTCCATAGGCAACCGGCAATGTTCCTTATACTCTTTAGATTCTGCTGAGGTTTTTTTCGCAGATCTTTCTTGCACGCCCGGTTTTTAGGAGTATGTGTGACGCCAATGGTGTCGGGAGCGCAGGAAGGAACCGAAAATAAAGTAGACAGGCGCCGAGCCGCGCGCCTTCTGTACGAATACCGGCCGTTGCTCGTTCGCGGAGGTCCCAGAGAGAAATTTTTAGCTCTGTACACATCCGTGTGTAGCCGTCGTAATATGGAGTCCCCACAGCTCGTACTGTACAGCTCGAGAGACAGTTTATACGCTGGTGTTTGTCACACGCATACGCAACACACTTTTTCTCAGCCCGCGTGTGTGCAGTAATTTATGTCACATCCGACGTTCAGCTTCACGTTTTTATAACGTATACGCGATATCGTTAAATTACGGTTTCAATATTTATAGATATTTACATGTAAATGTATATGTATGTATATGTATCTCTCAAATGTAACTTTTATTAATATTCCTAAATTAAAGATTTTTAGTGGTATGCAAATATTCATCAACTATGTAATCGAAAAAGCTTGCACAACGTAATTGAAAAAGTTTATTTGATTTATATCTGCGTAAAAATTTATCTTTGAAAAAATATAAAATATTTCCTATATAAAGAATAAACTACTTAATACAAATATATTTAACGAACATTTTTTTATTGATTATTATCTCAAGTTAGTGAGTTTGACTTGTTTGAAAAGCCTAAAATCAATCGTGATATTTTTCGAGGCCCCTTCCGCTGTTGTTTTACAAGTGGGTTGTTTCAGGTTCTAGAATAGCATAAGTTTTTTTTTAAACTAGACACTGTTCAGAAAAACACTTTTTTACATTAACACGTGTGTATGATATTTGACGCGCAAACTTTTTTAGACAAAATTATATTAATATCCAAATGTTTTTGTTTAATTTGTTACGAAAATTATATTGCAAGGAGAATAAAAAATAATAAATGTCATTATTCATTAATTTAACTGGAAATTTCTTTTTAAAAAATGTTAATATATTCTCTATGGAAAGAAATTTTTTTATTATCTTTTATTTTGTATTTTAATTGTAATTTTTCACATTGATAATATCCGTTTCAACTTAAATTGACTTGTTTCATTACAAGTTATTTTAAATGAAATTTTTTGTATTATAATTTTAGTATTAGATTTTTCAATTTCTGGCATCGATAAGATAAACAAACGTAGCGACATATGATAAGCTTTTCTACGTTCCTGAGTACGTGACATAGTCACGTGACCGCAAAGACCATGCTGTGCGGTCTTTGGCCCTCTACAAGAATCGTGAACGATTCAGTTCTCCGTGAGACACGATGTGTATAAGAACCGACGTGTGTCAAATCACGACCACGTTCTAAGCGAGATAGTTATATTAATGATTTCACGGAAGCCATCTCCGTCGAGGCCGACCTCGAGAGTGCATAGTTTGCAAGGTCTCTGCTTGACAGAATCGCCACGTAATTAAACGAACGCATTAAACTATTATAGTTACGAGTGCACCAGCGCACGCTTTGCCTGTCATAAATTCCAGCCGTGTCTTCACGCGAGGTATCGTTTGATGTTTACAGCACAGTGCTTGGTTTTTATGCGGCGCAAAGTCTACAAAGTGTCTGATGAGTGAATAACGTGAGAATGTGTTGATGTATTGTTAGAAACAACATAACATTGTGCGAGGTTGAATCCAATATACATGATCGACCGTTTAGTTGACATATTCAGTGAAATATGACGTTTACCGATCAATTTGTATAATGAGATGACAGTGAAGAAAACACGTGAAATTAGTGTGGTGTATACTCAGGCGTTCTGTATAATTTCAATTAAATTATTCGATAATTATTCGCGATGTTGAAACATACAAGCAGGACTGGACGATCTCGGGTCTTCGTAAGAAAACGGAAAGGACGATCCTTGTCTAGAAGTTGGCCTGGTACACCCAGAACATTATCGATCGTGTCATCCGAGGTAAAGAAGTAATAGAAAAAGGATACATGGATGTATTGGATTCTCCCCGATGTAACAGGGAGAATGTATTACATCCATCAATCTATTAAATTGAGCAAATTCATGTAATGAAAGTTTTATTTTTATTACACATTAATGTTTGTTTTGAAGTTTGAGGAGAACAGTATTCACACAAACATTGTATCAAGGACTGATAAGAAAATATGTTTTTTTAGATCTTTTGTTAACAAATATTTAAAAACTAATAAAGTATAAATATTATATAATTTACATTGATTCTTATATTGTTATAAAATACAGCAGAAACTCATGTCTTTATTAATTATTTTAAAAAGAGCTGGTTTTGTTATCTATTTGCGATGTTGTTTCTGCAGGAAATAATCTTTTAATTTCATATAAAAAATTCTGATTAAGTATCGATAGCGGTTCTTTCAATTGATAACCTTGCAAGAGCAATGATATGAGTGACCGTGATATATGAACGAAATCATTAATGCTTGGTTGAGATCGATGTAAAGAACGAGGAGATAAACCACGTTTATATCTCACGATCGTTTTATCTCGTCCGTTGCACAACGCGTGTGTGTGCACGTGGATGCATGCCGCCCACATACGCATCCAAAGTCCCACGCAGAGATTGAGTGCACAATATAGGAGAATGACGGACGGCATGAATGAGAGCATATAATTGACAGAGTATGTATTATTTTTTTTTATCTGACTGTAGTTAACTATTTGTGAAGCATCAACAACGTTGGAGGTATATCAATCAATAGAAAATAAAATTTTACATTTTAGAATATTATTTAGCACACTCTGCTTGTTTGGTTTAGGTAATTGCCGAAAAATAATTATACCATTCTATTTATTACGCAAATAACTTTTACAAGTTTGATTAATTATTTCCTCGAAATCCAGAATTATCAGATGATATTAGAATTAATCAATTTAACTGTCAGAAAGAATTGACTTTTTCTTATGTATTTATTTATTGTTAATAATAATGTTAATAATGTGTTTTTAATTTAAATTTTTCTTATTTTTGTTTACTTATTATACATTTAATATGTAAAATTATTTTTTATTATACTTTATGATTTAGAATAATTTATATTTTTAATGGGCTTTTTTTTTTTTTAAATAACTGGTAGAAAATAAGAGTGCAAAATTTACGCAATTAAACGCATGTTATAAAATATTTCTGCTCGAATAATTCGCTGTTAGTTTACATTTTCATATCTCTAATGTGGTAATTGTTTACAATACAATCATTATATCAGGAAAACATATGTACATGTTCCATGGTTTGTTTATTGATTGCGTCATGATTGCGTTTTGCTGATTGGGAATGTTACGTGTACTTGCAAAATCAAGCGTGGTTAAGCAAGAGAGATAATTACAAAATATTACGCGATTGCTTATTATTTAACACGAACATTAGTTATTAATATCAGCGTAATCTTGGCAAATTTTTTTCAATTACTACCTAGATTGAATACCGAAAAATTTGCAAGCAACTCTGTTGTTTTTCATACGATATAAGGAATATTGGACTTCTCTTTGTGTGTCTCGGCAACGTACGTATGTGATCGCATAAATAAAATACCCGAATCGAATATCGTCGCGTCGCGTCGTTCGATCGATTGTCGATAGAAACTGAACTTTCATCCTAAAATTGGTTGAACATTCACTTTGACAATCAAGTCACGAGGGAGCGGTTCTGTGAATGAAACATATAACCAGCATATCTACCGGAAGTCCGGCCTACGAGTTCCGGCGCACTCGTCTCATTGTCTCTTTTTTATTCTTTTTTTTTTCGTTACTGTTCTGCCTGTCAACTAAAAAAAAAAAAAAAGAGAGTGAAGGACAACAAAAACGAAAGGGTGATGAAGAGCTAACATTATAAGCAATGATAATTAAAATTCTGATTGTGAGGTAATAATTGTGTTTAATGGTATTATGACATGCAATTTAATATCAGTGAATTTTTCGAGAAACTTGTAGAGTTTATTAATTAAAACAATTAATAATTTTTCTATGTATACATTTTTTTAAAAAGTCGATAAATATACATACGTCAACTGATATGTTTAACGTTACCATAAGTTAGTTTTAAAATTAAGATTGTCTTGTATACGTGCGTACTAAATTATCTTCAACAAATTGCTTCGTGTTTTTTACTTTATAAACAATGTATACATATATTGCAAATATTCCTACGGAATTCAACTTGTTGCATCGACAGTTGTTAGTATTAAGAAATTAGCTTTAATAATTCTACCTTCAAATTTATAATGAATATCACCTGTTTCTCTTTTCATCATTTGTTGAAATTTGGGATAATTTGACATTGCAGATTATGTGCAAAGTATTGAGGATAATTTTTCAATTAAATATCTTTTTTTATTTTCGTACATCATCAAATTAAAAAAAAGACAATATTATGTAGAAATTTAGATATTTAAAAGTATTTAATTTTCACTATTTGTAGATATATACATTATTTAGGTACAACTTTTAAAGTATAATGATAGTAAATGTATTATTTAGAACGAAGAAATACATAATACAGCTGCAGCATTCACATCTGCAGGTGGCATCGTGTCTGATTAGATTATCAATGAGCGCGTCCTTTGAGTGAAATATCATAGGCGCCTCCACTCTGCCTGAAACTTATTTATTTATTGTTATTTTGTACAAATCATGACGCGATATTTTATCAAGTTGTTAAATTGTGGTTGTGTACATTTATTTAGGAAAAAATAATAATTGTTCACATTGAATATTTAAATAATGCAATCTTTCCCTTTTTTTTGCAAATTCTCAACGAAAGTTTCTTGAACGATTGCATAGTATAATATATTCCGAAAACTGTTTTTGTTTAAAGTTTCTTTTTGATTAATTAGCGATGGAACTTTTCTCTAAACGAAATATAGCATCATTAATTTTGAATCGGCAAGTAACTGAAAATAAAAAGACATTTTGATAAATAAAATTTTAGAGACGAAAATGGATAATTAAACTTTAATTAATTGTAGGCGGTAGATTGTGTATTCTTTGATATATAACGTTTAATTTGTGATTTAATTTTATCAATTATATATATATGTATATAATTATGTATATATTTTAATATTGTGTAAAAATTGATAGAGACGATGCCTTGCAATCAAATTTTTGCTAGAGGAGATTGGACGCTAAATTGATAAAGTCCTTAGATAAAAACGCTGGCGATAGCTCTAGAATATCCCGTACAGCGCTTATCTCTTGGCTATGTGGGACGCTATGAGTTAGCGTGCAGATATCAAGTTGCACTTACATATTGACATCGACATCATTCCTCGATGATTATTCAAACACGGGTTTTATTACACGCGCAATAATCATTTCCTGATCGGACCGATAAATTAGATGATTAATAGTAAATTAATTTGATAAATATTTAAATAGTTGCTAATTTATTTATTTATAATTTTTATACTTACATCGATGTGTCTTTTTTTTTTTTTTTGCAGATCGATTATCCAGAAGTTCATAGCGGAGGAAGGATGCATCGACCACCGCATCCGCATCCTATAACTGATCATCGTCAGGTTAACCTGGTTTTCGATGATACGGTAAATATTTCTCTATTTGTTACTAATTTATGGTTGATTTAGCAGCCGCGATCGTTTGTGCAGTATTTTCCTGTTTATCCACCTGAGCAAATCGAAGTCCGAAGAATCCGTCTTCCGAAGGAATCGTTGACCGCAGATTGTTATTTTCAAATATTTACAATTGCATATTTTTTTGCCACACAAATCATTATTCTGTTCATTTATTTGACTATAAATCTGAATATAAATATTCCTTTTTTATTCAGATGCCTATCCAGTTGTTAGAAAGATTTATCACAAAATATCTTGAATAGATATCTACAGAAATCTTTGTAGAAAAAGTACAATTATTTCTTTAGGATTACTTTACGAAAGTCTTTCTCTCTTTTGAAATATTTATCTCGTACAACATATGTTTCTTCTCTCCATGATCTATACAATTATCTTCTCGTCGAAATCAATACTGATGCCAGATGACGGACGTACAAGCTTCGAAAGTATCAATACATTTATGTATATATACTCATAAAGCTATTGACGAAATCATTTCGATAATCAAAATTCCATCGGTTTGATGTGAAACGCATGCGTGAAATTATTCCTGCGGACAAGAAGCTGAATGACAGAACAACTTAAAAAGTAGTGCGTAGCACGTGACAAAAGGAAAAGTGAGACACATATAACGGGTCGGGCAGTGGCCTTTGAGCGTTTACTATCCGTTGTTGGATGGATGGTTTGAGCGGACCAGTACAGCAGCAATGTTCTCTTCTATGCACCAATCTCTCCGTCTGCCTGTCTCTCTTTCTGTCTCTGTCTCTGTCTCTGTCTCTTTCTCTCCCTCTCACTTCTCCGTGTCTCGATCGACCGTCGACTCCTTAGGCGCGTCTCACACGATCGTCCGACAGTGATTCCAAGAGACCCTTTAAGATCAATTCAGGTGTCGTTATGGCGTCAATTTACGTCATTGCTTGCTTATTGTTCCGCATGGCATTAACTAATCGCGAAGGCTGATGAATATTAATCGCCGGAGCACTGGCGTGTTCTTTCTCGATCAGCTTCTCGAGCGTGTTTTGCAATATTCTTATGACGTTACGTACATACCTGCTGACATTCGCGTGGGCGTGTAAATCAAAGTAGGTTGTATTACAAATTGAGCGTTATCGTTATTTTTAATCTCGGTTATTTATGCTATCTTCTATCGTCATGATTTTCGTCGAGCATTTACGTTCGATTGCAATTATCATGAATTTAATCGTGATTTATTGTATACATATATTTTTATTTTCTATTTTTTTCTAAACTAGATATTTATCGTCTATCAATGATTTTAGTTTTTCAAACTGAAACATTTGTTATTACATTTTTATCATTTAATTAAAACAAAAATGGATTAATATTTAATTAAAGTCACGATAAGTTATCGATAATATGATATATAATTGTTAAAGAATTCAAGGAGAGTTTTATATAAAACGTGGTTCTTTTCATTTTTTTTTAATGCAACACGTAAAGTAAATTTATAATTATTCATAATCGCTCATCATCAAATCATCTTCCAAACTCATTAGGTAGCCGCCTTCCACGAATCAGATATGGTTACTATTATTTAAATTTCTGTTCCCATGCCGTAAATTGCACTCGACCTATTCTCTCATTACCAACATAGGTAGTCCGACTGTAAACATTAATAAATTACCGATCATTATCGTGTAATTTTGATTTTTAATTTTTGTAATCTTGCTGCAATTTTATTTACGTAATGCGAATACTGTAATGAAATCAATTCTAATAATCATTATACATTATGTTAATAAGTTGAAATGTAAATTTCTATATTTATATAACTAATTAGTCTGCTGCAAATTATTTTTTAAGAGACGTAGAAATTCTAGTCATATTTATAAACCATGAAATTAGAACAAATATTGATCGTAAGAGATATGTGTAGTTATGCGACGCGAAATTTAATTGAATATCTAGGCAATATTTGTATTGTATAGGCGATGAATTTTCATTAAATTTCTAGCTATTCTCTATATTCCTATATGGATAACAAAACCCAATTGAATTTCTGGTAGTTGTCAAACCAAATTTCGATGCATTGTCAATCACTATTTTATAATTCTTTCTTTGACCATTTTCGTCTTTCTCGATTAGCTGACCTTATATAAAATATATAGAAATGAAAAATGTAGAAAGATATAGATTTCTTTTCGTGATTCGCACATTTCAAATTTCTACTCTCAAACGATCAAATTCATTAATTGATTTACGATAAACTTTTTATATGCAGAATTTAATTACATTAGAAAAAGCAAATAATAATTTGCATATTTAATTTATAATATATTATTACTTTAAAGTTTTAATAAACGCCAAATTTTTGTCATCTTATTGTCGGCTTGTCAAGAATTAGATTTTATTTTGTAGCTTATAATCGCGCTCACAACGAACAAAAAAAAACCAAGAAGAGTCTCTCCGAATTTTTTCTGAAAAAAAAAAAAAGAAAAAAAATGCGACATCGCGTGCGGGAAGCTACAGGTGGCCCGGCATCATCGTTTTCTCGCCGGCCGGCACAAAGCGCCCCCATTGACACGGACCTGAGGAGCCGCTCTCGGCGCTCGGCGCGGCGGGTCACGTGACTACCTCGCGTTCTCGAAGGGAATGCCAGCGGCGGCACGCACGGCGCGGCGCGGGTGCGGGTGGTAGCGGGACGAGAGGCAGTCCGTTAAGTTGATGGTCCGCTGCAGCGACGACAGACGGACAGACGGACGTATAGACAAACGGATGGTAGGCTCGGTCGGTCGGACGCGTCACGAGTGTCGTGCTAAGCTATACAAAGAGGGTCACGTTGTGCCGCGCGTCTCGAGCCTCGAGCCTCGAGCCTCGAGCTGTGTCCACGCGCGATGCGACACGCCGAGTAAGAAAAGAAGACTAGTCGGCGCGCGTAAGAAAATGTCGCGGACGATTTGTCAAATCTGCCGTGATTCTCTCGGCTAAGAAGATAAGACCAAGATCACGAGGATCGCGACTCTCGCGATGGACGCGTACGGGGTGTACCAAGTGAGTATTTCTCTTTTCGGAGATGCTCTCAAAATGGCCTTGACTCCTTCGCGGATGTGCTATCCTCTTCCTGGAGAGCGCGGGACGTACTTGTGCCTCTCCCGATGATGACATGACAGCGCAGAGATATCGTAGATGTTTTGTTTGGATGACGGGTGACGGGTGACGGGTGTGTGTGTATTTGCGCGCATGCGAGAAGTGTATCTGGGCCCGTTGCACGTACATACGTACATACTGTACGTTGTACGTACGATCTGTGTGCATGCGTGCGTGATGTCATGTCGCTGTGACCTAACCTAACCGCCAACTATCCCAATCACGCCCATTTTTGGTATTTGCTATTCCTAGCGAGCGGCATCGTCGTCCTGATGGATGTTTTTTTTTTGTTCCTCGTCCTCGCGATGTAGGAATCTTAATCGAATGAGAGAATAGCGTTGTGGATTGTCCTCGTACATTTTTTTCCCGCAAATTATCGTTAGACAATTTTAAATGCTCAATGCTGTTATTAATTGAAAATTTATAGTCTAGGATCTAGGGAAGGTTAGATCAGGTGGAGATGTTGAATTATATATTACTATTATGCATATATTTTACAAATTTTTATTCCACAATTTGTATACAACACTTGTGTGAATAATAATGAATTTTTTTTATTAATGTTTCTTCCAAATTTCATACAGTTCCTTTTATTATTTCCATCGTTATAACTTTTATCATGTTTATTGACTTTTAACATTATACACATCTATATAATTTATATAATATTTTATATTTTAGTACGTGTGTGTGTATGTGTGTCTATATTTATTATAGAGATTATAATTTACATTATAACACATCTTTTGAATATGGACATTTTTCCAAAATTTTATTAATTTTTTAGTTAAAAAATAATGCATATTTATTTATTTATTAATTTATATATAATATTTAGAAAAAATGACATAAAAGAAAACACAATTCATCAAACTATTTGAAAAGGTTGATATGAAATATTTTCAAATACTCGTAAGAATAATGTATAAAAGCAGTTTGTATATCATGTAAAATCTTATTCAAAAATTATATGTGCAAGAAAATCTTTTAATAAGGATTTTAAAAATCATATTAGATATACTGACAAAAAATCTTTTTTATAGTTCTCACAGGGCCTTACTGGCAGGCCGGAGTTGTATCAGAAATCAAATAGAAGCAGTCATTCGAGTGATACAAGTTCGGCATATAGTGGATCTGACACAATGACATCGGTACAAAGTTCATTAGACGCGGATCCCGACGAGGTAGATCTCTCGGGTCTCGTGGAGTCCATTGTCGACAGCGATGAGGAAGAGGATCTTGCAGAAAGCATGGATGTAAGTACTATGATTTGTCTTTTCACTTAAAGATACATTATATGCATTTTAATTTCTATTATCGCAATGTTTCAGAGTTTAACAGTACGCGATCCTGTACGAGAATGTTTAGAGAAGGATCCTGTTGAGAGAACGGAGGACGACATAGAGATACTTTTGGAATTCACGCAACAGCTGAAAGCTTTTACAAATATGACTATGGCCATTAGAAAAGCGTTGTGCGCTGTAATGGTATTTGCAGTAGTCGATCGGGCTGGTATGGTGGTCTTGAACGATGGCGAAGAGCTCGATAGTTGGAGCGTGTTGATTAACGGTGCTGTCGAGATTGAGCACAGCAATGGTGAAATTGAACAGCTCGGTCTTGGAGACAGCTTCGGTATTTTGCCTACTATGGAGAGGCTATTACATCGCGGAGTTATGAGAACAAAGTTTGTAATACGTTTCTTTTTTACTTTTATATATCGATTATTATATAGAAAGATATAAGAAAAAACAAAAATGCTTTTTTTTCTACAGATGCGACGATTGCCAATTTGTTTGCGTCACACAAGCAGATTATTTTCGAATTCAACATCAGGGCAAAGAGAATACCATGAGACACGAAGAGAATGGGAGGGTAATTCTAGTGACAGAGTTACGAGGAGCTTTGGACAGCGCTTCGCGAAGAGGTCATGTGGTGATACGGGGGTCACCGGATCGTTTAATGTTACAGCTTATTGAGGAAAACAGTATTACAGATCCTACTTATGTTGAAGATTTTTTGTTGACTCATCGGACGTTCATCGATAGCCCGTTGTTGGTCGCAAATCAATTGTTGGAATGGTTCGATCAAGCACAAGTGCGAGATCGTGTCGCTCGCGTCGTGCTCTTATGGGTGAATAATCATTTTACTGATTTTGAGACTGATCCAGCGATGATGGAATTTTTAGAAAAATTCGAAACCGGATTAGAGAGAGAAAAAATGCTAGGGCAACAAAGGTAATGTTCATTTTTTTAAATCTTGTTTTGTGAAAAAAAAAAAAAAAAACGATTTAGATAATAAAAGATTTTAAAAATATTTTAAAACGTGAAAGAATAATCAATCAATATTAGTAAGGAAAAATAATAAGAATAATAAATTATTTTTAATCAATTTAAAGAAAAGTTAAACTTGTTGAAAGGGTCAAAAATGGAAAATAAATTTATTATCATTTTTAATTTAATTTTTAATATTTAAAATTAAGAAACAATTATTCAAGTATATATAATCGTGATTTCAGGTTATTAAATATTGCCTGTGCGGCGAAAGCGAGAACGCGAAATGTAACGTTAGCTAGACCAAATAGAGACGAAGTCCTAAATTTTAGCATCTTAGGAGGATTCGAGAGAGGTTTTGGTATATTTATTTCAAAAGTTGACAAGAGATCTAAGGCTGAGGATGTTGGTTTAAAGAGAGGTGACCAGATCTTAGAAGTGAATGGTCAAAGTTTCGAGCATGTGAATCACGCGAAAGCACTTGATATTCTGAGAGCTTCCACGCATCTCAGTATAACTGTAAAATCTAATTTACTTGGTAGGTCTAATCCTTTTAAAACCGAAATCAATAATAAAATGTCCATTTTTTACTATTGATTATTTATTTTTACAGCTTTCAAAGAAATGCTTCAGATGCCAGATAACTCTCCAAGACCCCGAGGCAGAACAAATAAACCGGAAATCCCCAGGCTTCCATCGGATCCACGTTCTAGATTGTCGACGCATGTAGATCCTATGAGTGCCGTGAATCCTTTAAATCCCATGATTGGTGGAGTACCATTGTTAATTCCTGATAACAATGTGTCACCATGTAAAGATGCCAAAAAAGAGCACAAGGGATTTATGACTCTTGGACCCAAGCGACGTTTACAGAAAGCGCTTATGAAAATGAACATACTGCCAAAGAACACAATCAAGTAAATGCATTGAAGCATATTGCGGAATAAATAATAATTAAATTAAGTGTGTGAATCTTTTGTTGATACAAGATATCTTAAAATTTAACAGCGACGGTGTACACATGGATGATTCTCTCGCACCACCACATACACCGCCAGGAACAACAGGACTCTCGCAAACAACCACTAATCTGTATCACTCAAAAAGTAATCCAGATCTTACTTCGCTTTATTGTTACGATGACTTAAGAGCAAATGATTACCCCGAACACGTGCTGAAGGTATACAAAGCAGATCAAACCTGCAAGTATCTTCTTATCCACAAAGAAACAACGGCACATGAGGTACGTAAATTTGTTATCAATATTAAATAGCAAATGGAGGCCTTTATTTATTGACATTTAACTTATCGTAGGTGGTAATGCTCGCACTTCAAGAATTTGGTATAACGGAAAGCAGTTCAAACTTTTCGCTGGCAGAAGTGAGTGTCGGTGAAGGCGGCATGATTAAGCAGCGCAGATTGCCAGATCAATTGCAGAATCTCGCGGAAAGAATTGGACTAAGTTCTCGATATTATTTGAAAACTAATGGAATTTCCGAAACTTTAGTAGCCGATGATCAAGCTCCGGAGCTCATTAGAGAATCTCAAGTTCATTTCCTGCAATTGAACGCCGTAGAGGTGGCGATACAGCTGACTTTACAAGATTTTAGTATATTCAGGTAATTCAGGATATTTAAAATGTACAATATATAAATTTATTTATTACAAATTGTACTTTGAATTGCAGTTTAATTACACATGTTGAACAATAAACTTATTTTTGTGTATTTTACATTACAGACAAATCGAATCCACAGAATATGTGGATGAATTGTTTGAGTTAAAGAGCAGGTATGGCACACCTATGCTCAGTCAATTTGCAGAACTAGTCAACAGAGAAATGTTTTGGGTTGTAACAGAAGTCTGTTCCGAGCATAATGTCGTGCGGCGCAGTAAGATTATAAAACAATTTATCAAGATAGCGCGTAAGTATCTACCGAATATGTGTTTATTTTTTCCCTTATTTATAGTCTATAGTCATGTTTTTTTTTTTATTATTAACAGGTCAGTGTAAGGAGTGCAAAAATTTCAATTCCATGTTCGCGATTGTCTCCGGTTTAGGTCATGGCGCGGTTTCAAGATTACGAGCCTCGTGGGAAAAATTGCCAACGAAATATCAAAGATTATTTAGTGATTTGCAGGAATTAATGGATCCCAGTCGCAACATGAGTAAATATCGACAATTGGTGGCATCTGAACAAACACAACCACCGATAGTGAGTCATCATCTTATATATATATGTACATATATATTATATCAAATAAAATATCTTTTATTGTCATTTACTTTGATAATATATAGCAATCTGCAATTCGAGCTTATGCTATTATAGCCTTAAATGATAACGAGTTAAACGAATTTTATTTCAGATACCTTTCTATCCGGTCGTGAAGAAAGATTTGACTTTCACACACCTTGGTAATGATACGAGGGTAGAAGGTTTGGTAAACTTTGAAAAACTCAGAATGATTGCTAAGGAAGTGAGAACGTTGACAAATATGTGCTCTTCACCTTATGATTTACTAACCATGTTGGAGAGAGGTGGGCAACCACCGAGTTCTGCGATGGTTGCTTTGAATCAAATGACCACTGGCAATCAGGGTAAATTTTTTGTACTGGTTTTTTTTATTAATGATTTGGTTTCTTAAATAGTTTATACACAATTGTGATATTGTGATTTGTAGGCGGCCAAACTGCGACGGTGAAACGACGAAAGAAATCTACGGCTGCGCCAAATCCGAAGAAAATGTTTGAGGAAGCGCAGATGGTCCGAAGAGTGAAGGCCTATCTTGCGAATATGAAAGTAATTACAGATGAAGAGCGACTGCATCAACTTTCCGTCGATTGTGAGCCTCACGCGGGAGCGGTCGCGGTTGCCGCCGCAGTTCCGCTGAGTGGCAGTCGAGGAAGAAGACATCCATCACCTACTCTGTCGACTACTAGTAGCGCCAGTAGCACTAGCGAAGGCAGGAAAAGTATACAAGGTTAGTAAATCTTTCCATCAATTGTGCTTTGTAATTTATTTTCTCTTTAGGAATTTTTTCCTTAGGAACCTCTTTAAAAAGATTTTATCTTATAATTAATATTGATTATGGATTTTATAGGTACAAAATTCGGCGCTGCGTCGCCACAGGCGGTGAGGAAAATGTTAGCCCTGTCAGATCCTCATAAAACACGACCGTACCAACCTAAGCATTGTCCACCGCCACTACCTGTACCAGGATTAGCGCTACATTCTAGTGGTTTAGAGCCTAGTCCAGGTGCACCTAGAAGAGTAGGATCCGGCAGCAGAGCACCGATGCACGAGCGATCCCACAGTGATACACCTGCTAGTCTACCGCCGCCTGTCGACCTCAGTGCGGAGAGCAGTAGCGTAACTAGCTTGAGCAATCTCCAACCGCTGAGAAAAACTTTGACAAGCGGTGAGTACAGTTTATTTTTTACAAAATGGTTTGAAGCGAGATGCTATCCAATGATACTTTTCTCTGAGGTCTTTCTAAAGATCTCATTTACAGATGAATCGTTCCGATTAAATAGATCTGAAAATTTATTTTATCTATTGCGATACTTTTAATAGCTTTTTATTTTTAATTTTTTAGATTATTTATACATAATATTGATAGATACTATTAATTAAATATTAACTTGATAGATACGCATCTCGCGAAGCACCATCACGCACCTTCATTGCTCGTTATATACACTGGTCAGGTCTCGCAATAAAGAGTCTCATTATTATGCACGCTGCACAGCCGTTTACGCAATTCATAAATGTTCCATGTTATTTAGTTGATCCATATACACACACACACACACACACACACATTCACACACACCCACACATACACACACACATACACACGCATCTTGTACGCCGATTATTGTAGCGAGAGCTTTTCTTTTCGATTAGACATCACGAATACCTCATGAAACTAAATTCAAAACAAAGTGCGGCTTCGATTCGGAGCTCTCGAACCATGGGACATACGGAGTTGTGACACTATCGATATCTGTAATGCTGCTTTTTTTGAAGTATTTGAAATAAAAAAAAAATTAATAAATGCCTCTCTTGTGACAATCTTAAAATATTATAGTAAATGGGAAAGATAATGTGCAGCCTCAGTAACCTAAATTAAATATATTTATACGAGTATGATCTAATTGTCATGTAGGAAATCATCACGTGTTACAATTTCAATACAACGTCCAAAAGTCGCGCGCATAATATATATTTATTCAATTACGCTTTGATGGAATGGAATAAAACTTATGGACGGTAGGAAAGAGAGATAGGAATGTGCAAGAGAGATATAACCAGAGCGTAGCGAGGTGATCAGTTTACATTAGGTTCTCGCGTTGACTCGATTTAGAGCAAAGAGATACGGATTACAAACGAACGCCGTGACTAGACGATAGCGTGTTTAGCGATCGCATCAGGGCGGATAATCCCCCGGCTGGAACGTGTGTAGTGATAGAAGTGTCTTGGGGACGTGTGCGTAGGTTCGGTGACAAGCAGTGACAGCGGTCATAGCACTCAGCTGGACAGCCACAGTGGGAGCAGCGTGGAAGCGGGCGGCAGCCCACCGCCACCGCAAAGACGGCACTCCGCTCTGCAAGGTACGTAATCAACAACAACACGAGAGTGAAGCGAGAGAACGGATTGTGGCCAATTGTGCTCGTGTGCTGTTCCTCTTGTTCGTAGACCGTAGTAGAAATAGTAGAGATATATAGAGTAGAGTCTCTTTTGCGCGGACACCGATTCTGGAAATCGAATTTCTCTCAGCGTGTCTTCTTAGCGACGAAAGCTGGATATATTTTTACGATGTAAGATTACGGTTTATACTTTATACACCCATCCGATGTTTGTTTTATTGTTTTACGTCAGCTGTTGTTTTTTTTACATTATCTGTCTTGTTTTTTTTTATATCGTTAGGAGATTATAACGTGTTATATAATTGTTGTTGTGTCCAGTAATGGTACTGTTGATAGTATTGTATCAAGTAGAAGTATCGTGAGATAAGATAATACTATGGAATTTTAATTTTGATACTATAGACATATCTGTAATGATTTCCGGTATTTGATAGATACTTTAATGTTGTAATCAAAAATTGAAACCGAGTAAAATTATATCGCAGTTTCAGTATCTAATATTTATCTTTGAATATTCATAATTATGATTTTATTTTAATATGAATAATTTTAGATAAATATATATATATATATATATATATATATATATGATTTTAATTATTTGTTGAATAATAGATATATTATCAAAAAATGTTTTTTTTTTTTTTTTATTTATGTACAATATTATCATTTGTAATTAATTATTATTCCTTTGCTTTTTTTTGGAGTTGCTGGCTAAATTTATCGCTAAAGAACGTATGTCCCATGGCCATTTGCCTTCAAGCGCTAATCGAATTACTCCTAAATGTTACTCTAACGTCTAAAAAAAGAATTAAATATTATTATTAAACATTATGTGCGTTTTCGCGTTAATATTCGCATCGTCGAGCACTGCATATATATATATATATATATATATATATATATATATATATGTATATGTATATGTGTGTGGTATAACAATTCTGCTTTCAGCCGCTTATAAGCCGTTCTATCCTTACGCTTCTGTAAAATTTGCTTTACAGCTTGCTATGTCGGCTAGTTATTCGCTTAATCGTGCGCCGGCTTTGAAAAATATTTGCATCGATCGCAAAAATCGTGTCAGATTCTCGTTTCGAAGGTCATCCTCTTTCAAAGGTTTACAATAAACGGCACAAGTCTGTAGATTTTGTAAAAAAAATGTCGTATGTGGCTTCTCTGTGTGGTGCAGGGTCTGTTATAAGAGGCGGAGCGCCTCCATTTCCTCATGCGGTAGCGGTGTTACCTCCGCTTCCTGTCAATCAGAATCACAACCACAATCATCATCACCATCACCATCATCATCATCAACAACATTATCACGATCATCATCATCATCACCAACTCCCAACTCCTCAAGGTGAGTTCGCGTCTGCCTGCTCATTTCGTCTATTTGGCTTGCATTGGAATCATTGCGTTAATCTTGCTGTCTCTCTCTCTCTCTCTCTCTCTCTCTCCCTATGAAACGGAATACATTAGGTTCAACGGAACAGTGTGGCTCATGCATGCAAAACAGTATACTGAAATATTGCGAGTGGTAGATGTTACAACCTTTGCCAACCTCCAGCATCTCTACACAAGCTTGAGCTTTGTCTGAACTTGATGGAAATTGCCTTTCACGAGAGTGTATTTATAGTCTCTCTTTCTCTGTGCGTGACGTTCTCGCTCGTTCTAATCATTAATTGTCGTACAAGTCTGTTGGTATGCACGCTGTGACATAGTATTACGGTTCGTTTCTAGCGTGGCCTAGAAGCGCAACATGCTGCATCGACTTTACTCCATTTACGTATTTGCGTGTCTCGTAGTATTAGCGAAGATATAACTGAGCCCGTTCTTTCCAGGAACTAACTATACGCAAAACGGTATACATGTATATGTGCTTTTTTTTTTCTCCTCTCTTGGGCAGGTTGTTTAGCGGTGAATGTGTCTTGCGATTTCCTTTAGCTCGTTTGTCTCTCGTGGATCTCGACTGTAAACGAGTGCAAATCATTTTTTAATACTGTGACTTTATTTATAAAAAATATAAAATAGAGTCGAGCAAATTATATTGAATGTATCAGTAGAAGAGATAATATACGATAATGTTGACGAACGTTGCATTACGATGTCTTGAAAAAGTAGGAGCTAAAAATATGTAGACTGAAACGAATATTGAATACAAGTGAAAACTTGGGCCTTTATTTTATTTTATTTCTTTTTATTCTCACGAGTATTTTTTGAATGTAATTAATTTTTTACAAAAAATTTCGCAGAGCGAAAATATTTTAATATTTCGTCCAAGACACTGAAACTCGTAATGGCGCTATTCTGTTAATTAGAATTCTATGTAACGCATACAAACTCAATGCTCTTTGCATTGCTGCACAAGCGCTCGTTTACAAGCATAGTGTCCGACTAAGGTAGCGGTAGCGAATCGCTTTGTCGTTGAGAGATGAAGAATATATTGAAGAGGTGGAAGAAGGCGGCGGCGCGCGAAAGGGGAGAGAGAGAGAGAGAAAGCGAGATCGAGAGATCGAGAGAGTCGAGGGTTTTCAGGTACTACGGGATTAAGCATGGGCCTAGGGATGCCAGCCCCGCTGCCACCGCCCGGAGCGGGGACCACCACCATAATGACGACTATGGGCAACATATCGTCGATCACAACCATGCGACCCGGCATGAGTAGCGCGCCGCAGTGCCGTCAACCACCGGCGTACAAAGTCGCACAACAGATGGCAAGATTGCACAGACTCGGTCGTGCTAACAGCCACGAGGGGGTCACTTATCGGGCCACCGATCACGAAGATGGTACTACTACATCTAACCAAATCGCTCTACCAATCGTTCACACACAGAATTCACTCTTACGTTTATATTTATATACGCCATTCGATTTACACTCATGTTAAGGCTTCTTATATTTGCCATCGTTAATATTCACGCACGGCGAAGAGTGCTGATTTGCATTGGCGAAACTTACTTTGTTAGCTCACGTACAGCGGAGTAATTTTCAACGTATTTTTGCAATGCTTTTAATAATTTTTTTTCTTTTTCTTGTTTCTTGTTTCATCGTGCGCGTGTTGTCAAAATCGTGGCTCTTATCTTAATCTTGTTATGCATTTTCTATTCTTGTGTACATCATAGATATAGCAAGATTTTTCAAGATTTTGCAATTTTTTTTCTCTGGTATATAGTGTTAGTTTATATACATAGACATATATATTCAGGCCATTCCTTTTTTTTAGATAATCTGTTCTATTTATAAAAAAAAAAGATATATGATGACATGATTGAAATGAAATTTTGAACATAATCATGAGTAGAATTTTGAATACAATTTTAAACATAATCATAAACAATATAACACAGTGATGATATTGTTATCGACTGATCGGATCAAACGATCGGTGTGTCATGTGGTTATAATCACATATTGTAAATAAGTATTATATAATATTTACGTGTAAATGTGAACGAAAACGTGCTTGTACAACACGTTGAAAGCTTCTGTTTAATTAATGTGATTATGTAGTAGTGCACTCATTAAACAATGGTCATGTAATTTCATAATGCATACTCATGATAATTGCCCGCAGTCAATATTTACATTAGTGATCATTGCATAATACACTAGCTTGCCTATTATCATTGAATTTGTTTTGCATTGAAATGTTATAATAAATTATATGCGATTTGTTTTCACAGTTTACCTTTTGCGTAATGTCGAAGCATGATTCGCTATTTGCATCCATGTCGCACGTGTTATCCTTTATCCATTTTTTGTTTGTCCATTTTGCATTGTCTGCATTAATTGTTGATTTCTTTTGAATTAATTTGTTTGAAAATAATTAGAAATGTCTAGAACCGGATAAAAAAATAACCAGATAAAGAGATGACGAATTTTTTCGTTTAGACAGAATTACATTAGCGAGAGACTCTAACATCTATAAAAATATAGAAAATAAATATGAGAAATTGTGTATAAATTGCTTTGCTATCCTGCATGGGATATTTTGCAATAGTTTTTAATTTTTCTCTTAATTGTTGCTTGAGATATTTTTGTCATATACTTTTGCTCCGATTTGATAATCGATATTATTAAATTGAACAGAATTGCACGCGATTAAATCATATCTACCTAAATTAGAGTCCCTCGTATTCCGATTATCATATTATACTTTACACTTGCGACATGTCATACTAAAACACATTTCGAAATGTTACAGATGACGAAGACGCCCAAGTGTCGGCGGTTTAAGTGGTCCACGAATCTCGCCAAGTTTCCGTTTTAGGGTTGTCGTTTTAGTTATATTCGTATTATTTCTTTGATGCGGTAAAAAAAAATCGATTTTCAGATATACGCGAGTCGCTACGAAATGAGAATGCAGGAACGACAAGCGAAAAAAGTTTCTTCCTATAAATGTGGTTTCGCATTCGATAGTCATCCTAATATATCCTGTTCGATGATGTATTTGGTCACTGATATATGTATAGACACTATTTTTTGAGCCACGTAGGAAAATGTTCACGTGGGCAAAACCTTATGCTTTATTGCAAGATGAAGGTGTTTATTCTTATTTAAGCAGAACGCTTGTCTTCCAAGGATCCCCGTGACAAATTTGACGGAATCATCGAGAGAATCTCAAGCGTTAAAATATTTATACAATGTATTATGGAAAGTATGAAATAGTTAGCGAATGCCGATAAGCAGAAAACGGAGTATAGGAGAGTATTTTTCTTTTATTAGACTGAAGGGAAACACTTCTCGAGTTGTTAGATGTTTGTGAACTCTCACGAGATGACGAGAAGCGGATTAGACGAGAAAACGATCATAATATTCTATATAAATGTGTAATAAAACCGAGTCCAAAGATGTTATATATATACTGCGCGTGTCGCCAGAGAAAGTCTGAATATGACGACGTGTCCTGTAATATATATATAATTGGTAGGTTAATCTTTAGTGTCCCGTAGTAATGTAAGTTGGTGTAAATAGTATAGTGTTATATAATATTTAGCGAAGGGAAGCAGGGATAACACGAAGGATAAGACAAAGATTCAATGTGAAATGTTTAGGATCGCGCGGTTGACTCTCGTGTCTAACACGATTGCGTTCTACCGACATTTTACAGATTTAAAAATTAAAGAGATTCGCCTCTTTTGTTTTTATCGAGATAAACAAAAAAATGTAAACATTTCTAATTATTTCAGATTTAGTCTTTAATATTTGAAACAATATTTTCTATTTTAAGAAGTACCTTGCTTTTAAAAGATTTCTATCGCTAATCTGGCTCTCAGATAATTTCAATTTTACAAGAGAAATTAATTTTATGCTTTATTGTTGAATTTTAATGATGACATGATCAAGTACAAAAAAAATTTCTCGAAGATTAATTGGTTACGATCGAGATAATAGTTTTTCACAGCAGTGTAAAGTTTTTAAGCATATTCTCGCATTTACACGAAAAACTACTCCATCTATTTTTACGGAACACATAAGGTTCTTCATAACGATTTTTAACTCGCAAGTAAGTTATTATTTTCCCAATTTCCATCTTTAGTTCGATATTTTGTCCAATATTATCAATATTATTTTATCAATATTAGTAACTGTTAGTTTTTATTCTTGCGCGATATGTGTAAAAGGAACCTTTTTAGATCGTATATCAGAATTTGAGGGCAAGGGCGAAAAGAAGAAAAAGCAAATAAAATTTTTCGCTACTTTACATGTCGGTACGGAAAAAGCGGTTGACTTTATTATCGTAAGTTTATCCATGTATATTACATACATACATACATACATAACATGCATACATATATATATATATATACATATAATACATGTGTGTATACACGACACACATTCACATACCCACGCAAACATATGCTCTTGTCCATTTACATGAGACTCGAGACCTTTTACAAGTATTATAAAGGAACTGTAATTCGCGTGCACGATACGTATCGACGCGTTAGCAAAGAGGGCCTAATTACCCAGGCACCGTTTTGCGAATGTCAAATATGCGGAAAATGAAGAGTGCGCGAGAAAAGGAGAGAATGTGAAAGAATGTTAGTGTGTGCATGCATGTGTAAGAAAGTGAGAGAACGAGAGAGTATCGAGAGTCAACACAGTTTCTGGATATTCGGATCTCTATCATTAATTACATTCCAAACTTCGTCTTGCCGTGTTTTGTAGATCCTCGACTCATTTTCCACTTTTGACCGGTTAAAAAAAAAAAAAAAAAAAAAAGAAGAAGAAGAAGAAAGGAAAGGAATTCTCATTTAATGGACTGCCATTGAATATTGTTGCTTTTTTTCCTTTTTCCGTTGTTTTCTTCTTCTTTTTTTTTTTTTTTTTTTTTTTTTTTTTTTTTTTTTTTTTGTTAAAAGACCAATCTCGACATCCACGAAGACTGTGTGGCTCTTCGACCTTAATATCCAGTGATCCCGAAGGATCGAAAGGGAATTTAGTCCAGTTCGATTTTTCGGGACATGGGAAAAATTCAATATATTTACTTCATATTCAAATATTATATCTCTTTGTACATATCCTAACGACTTTTAAACATTAATATCGGTCTTGAAGAAACTTTTAAGCGTATTTACCGTAATTAAGGTTCTTCATAAAATGTATCAAAACTAAATCATTTTCTTTCTTCAGTTTTGACACGACGAATCTACTTTTTTATCTTCGTTTTTTTCTCTCATAATACTTTGCATTTTGGACATACCAGGCTCTACGTGCATTCCACGTGCATTTATTTATTACTTTCGGAAAAAATATCGAATTTTTATCGAGAATTCTGTGAATATGTGTGCTCTTTTTTTTTTTTTTTTTTTTTTTAATTTTTTATAAGTATTGGTAAATCTTCAATTAATTTTCAGAAGAATCTTTAACATAATACAGCAATTTTTCATATATAACATAGAAAAAAATATATACAGATTACAAGTGTTTTGCATGTTCTGAGATGCAGAATTCTCGGTGAAAATTCAAAACTTCAATTTCAACTTTAAATATTTTAGTTAAATTTGTATAATTTTAGTTGGTGATATAAATCAAGCCTTGAATTGAAGAAGCCTGGATTAATTAGTTGATTTTTGCTCTTTTTCTTTTAGAGAATCCTGTTCGTAACAATATAATACAAGCAAGCGAGAATGTTTATTATTCGGGAAATGAAAGTTAAGACAGGTCACACCTTTTTTCTCTCAGCGTCTCTTTCTTTTTTTTTTTTTTTTATTTATACCACTCCTTGTTCTGTTATTTTAATTATTTATAACCCCGAGATATTCGGCTATATATATATATAAAACGCGGACAGCAAACAACAGAAAATCTTTTGTATTTAATTTGTTTAATAAAACTTGAATCATAGTACAAAAATGTTTCCCGTCTCTTTTCAGTTTTGTTCATTTGTTTGTTGATCCTATACCGCACCGAGATCCATTCCCCGCACTTATTTATTAACGCTTTACAACAGTACAAAGACCAACAACACTTTAGCAAAATTTTTCAAGATATATGTATACAGGCTACCTTGCGTGAAATGACTCTGTCGCACGTTTTGAAAGGTAGAAGAAAGGTAGAAAACGTATATATTTAAAAAAAATAAGTAACACTTGTCGACATAGCACAAAGAGAACACATATGTCCAAAAGATATCATGAAGAATAGTTTTATCACTTTCTAAAAATGCAACAATTCTTTCTTTTGAGTCTCTCGAACGTTCTTCAAATGTACTTTGTATTTTACTGGAATTTTAAAAGGTTTTAAATTTAAAATATTGCTTCTTACATTAGTTGCTTCATCTATAATATCTTTTGATAGATGCGATTGTGTCACTTTACGCCCTGTATCGCGATTTTGTATATACATACATAGAATCTCGACTATATATTTAAGTTTTGAGTTTTATTTCCATTAGTAAACCGCTACGTATGGTATTTTATTGACAACAGTATAAATATACACATCGAATTTAAATTAATTATATTTGTCAATATACATATATACATTTATCAGGAAATGAAAAGCCAAGCGCTTTTCGAGATACAAAAGGACCACGAAAAGTTTGTTAATTTCTTTCACGAATATGTTATAATATTCTTAGAATTCTTATCTTTTCGAAAAGAATATTTCGACGAATACTAATCATAATATCGGTACCGTGCGTAGCGGATCATTCGTTGGAACGAAGTTGATAGGTGATACTACTGCTAGTATTTTGTACGATACGATGTTTTGTATATCTGTCTACCGTGTGTGTAGATGCGAAGAGTCTACCGATTACTATATATAAGTAAAAATACATATTTCGAATACACATATTTAAGATAACCATTTGTAGACTCACGCGGAGCTCAGCTGTACCCGCGAAGAGTCGCGCGCATAGGTGTTTTAATCCCATCATTTAATGTACACCTGTAAATCCCTCCCAGCAAACACAATATATGAACAATTAAAGGATTGGTAAAGAATCCATGGAGAATTTATTTGCCACGACTTTAAGTACAAAGATATGCGCAAATATATTTTATATCGAGGAGAAAATTTTACATTTCTTACCATCGCGCGTATATTTAGAAAAAAATGTGTCTCGAGTAGCGAAGAGTATGCGTACTTCCTTCCATTTGTGCAGCGGCCACATGGCAGCGGTTGACGAGCACCTGTTGCTTTAGACAGGAACCAACTGACAGTCAGGGGTTAGTCGATTCACTTACGCGTAAAATTGCGACTTGAATACACGCTCTGCCTGCAATATTCTTCTTCTTTCCAAAATATAATTCTGATATTATTTTATTTGAAACAAAGTACTTTGACGAGAAATTGCGTGCGATTTACAATAAAATTTGACTGTCAGTGTCTAATAACTAGTTAAAATTAATAGAATTAAATAATTATATCGTAATTTATATAAGCTTAGCGAAAGATTTATTTTTTATTTAATTTTATATTTAAAATGTGGTTTTTATATAGAGGTCTTTTCAGCTATTCTTTAAAATTGATATATTATTTAACAAGTGTCATCAGTGTCTGTTAATTTTCGTTCACTCTCTACTTAGGAAACATTAATATTTTACTTAAATTAATCATTGTAGCGTGAACGCAGAAAAGCGACATTTTATTAAAATTTTAAAAATATAAATCTAGCAAGAAATATAAAGTTAAATCTTACAGACTTTTACAAGAAGGAGACGAGTAAGGTTCTACGAGGAATGTAAGAAATATCGTTGGGCAATGTATGTACGTCGACGGGAGAGAATCGATAAAATGATCCGAGGGTTGTTCTTGTCGAGCTTTTTCCGACCATCGGTTACATCGCCGATCTCGATCCAGAGGATATCATAGATCCTCGCTCGCTACAGATCCTCCCTTTGCCTCCCCGCGAATTTCGCAGCAGCACCGAACTCCGACTCCACCACTCCATGGTTTCGCCATTTCCCTCTCTCTGCGGCGAGCCGATGCACGATGCAGGGGAGAAAGAAACGCCGCCTTCCGACCGGCACGTAGTTGTTCGAAAACCGCTCTTACCTGCGCCGTGTGCGCTCGGTTTCTCTGCGCGCGCTCGAGAACCCGCTACCTCCCTCGACGGTGCTCCGATCTCGATCGCGCCTCTCGCGATCGACTCCGAGAATTCGAGCCAGCGCGGTTTTCGGGTTCGATTCAGGGTTGTTCCGCCCAATTTCGTTTCTCCGCTCGTCTCCGCCAACATGCGCCTTGTCGATCATGCGCCAAGGATCTGCGACCGACAATCAAATCCTTAGGTGTTATTATCGCGCGCGAGTCGATTTCGCGACCGGATTCGCCGCCAATGGATTATCTGTGAATTGAAGTGCGATTGTTATACTGTGTAAGTGCTATGGTTCTAAATGTACGCTGTTAATTGGGATATCATTGATAGACACACAATTCATTCCGTTATTTCCAATATTGATGTCTAGGATGCGGTGCACTTGAGATTAGCAAGAGCTTAAGAAAGATGCGATTCCTTATATGTATTCCCATTATATCGCACTTATCCTTTGCATAGGAATGCACGTCGGAAATTATTAAATGCTCGCAAGTGCACCGTAATTGAATCTCATCGGAGATCCCAGCAATAATACTTTCGATAGAGAACGTAATTTCTACATAATATCTCCGTGAATGATTCGACAGGACGAAGTAGTTTGTTCTTATCCGACTAGTCCGATACCTGGCACTTATTGGCAACGTTCCCAATAATCTTCCGTCATTGAAGATTTCCGAATCTATCCGGGGATCATTTTCTTCGTTATTGAAGACAATCTTCTATTATCGAAGAGTTGCAGAAAAAGACATTTAAAAAGGATTGAATGAAGAGATTGAATGTCATGAACATATAATAGAATCGCATGGAGGATTATTTCGTGCGTATCTTGGAGAACGTAATCTCGTCGTGAGCTCTACGCGTGATTTGACAAGGAAAATTAATTTATTCTTGGATGAAGATTTTTGTACTTTCAAATAGTTTTCTGTGGTTGATAACTTTAAAGGTAGAAAAGACACTCTTCTTCTTTCGAAACAAGGTCATCTTCTCATGCTCGTCGAGAATCGTCAAAGGAAAACGGAAGAGATAATTTCCGAATTCTTCACGCGAACTTCCTTCATTTAATATAGATGCTCGATTAGACGGTCAATGTGTTTATTCTTCGTCACATATAGCGGATATGATATACTTTACGGAAGATTATTAACAATTTTGTGGGTGTATCGCGATACGTTGAATCTAATTGAAAATTTCGGACGCAAGTAGAACTGTATACTGTTGATTCGCTACAATTTCCGAATCAATCGATAAACAATCGATATCAGGCGTGTAATGGATTTAGCATCTCATCTTCGATCTTCAATCGTTAAAAATTTCCATAATTATCTCTGAAAAAGTCGACGAAAGAGGCGATAGAGATTCATCACTTTTAAAACTCACTGCATCTTAATACGCCCTTTTTCGTTTCGGCAAAACAAGAAAGAGGGAGAGAGAGAGAGAGAGAGAGAGAGAGAGGCTTCCCCGCGTGTGAATTTTCGTCGATTGTCGGCTCAGCTTCCGATGTGATTCATCGAAGCCGCGGCTTGAGCAGGTCAGGGACGAGGAAGGTGGATCCACACTTATAACCATCAGCCTCAGGTCGACGCACGTACAACCTGGATTTCCGCGCCATTTACCGCGACAACAAAGCTTCGGCCACGCTCGGATGAGTCGTGCTATCTTTGTCGTCGACGATAACGCATTCGATAACGAAGCTGTCGTGCTGTCACCTTGTCGAGAATTTATCGAGCGCTTGACAATTAGTTCCGAACGCGACAGTCTGTCAATCGCGACACGTGTCTAGATTTTCTACGAAAAGTGCAAAACAGTCTCGCGCGTGTAATCCATCGTTTTCCTGAAGAATTGAAACGACGATCCCCCCCCGTGGAATATGCAGAGTGTGTTTTTGTCGAATGAGCAGGTGAACCGAATGTAATAACGAATTGCGTCAATAAAATTCGCGAATTGCCTGTGCAAATATAAAGGAGACGAAAGAAAAAAAAAGAAAAAAAAAAAAAAAAAAAAAACAGCCGACGAAGAAGCCTCGTTATTTTTGCGTACGTCTTTGAAAATATACATACGTGCTCCAACTTAAGACTCTATTGTTGTATTATCGTGTGCTTTCAATATTAACGCAATATTAAGGACGTTCTCGATTCTTCTTGAAATGTATTTATGCTGAAGTAATTAAGAAATCATTAGTGCTTAAAATAATATATACGGTGTGTCAGATGTAGAATAAAGCAGCAGCACAAACAGCCGCTCATCCGAAGACACCTTTTTATTATCTACCGAATAGCGATAACGTCGCGCACGCCGACTGGCAGGTCATTGTCGATTACTTGCACGAGCGCGCTTATTAAGCGCTCGGAGGTTCGTTAAAACGGTATCCCGCCGATTAGGCTCGCTGTGGAACAACGTCTCCGTCGTTTCTCTCTCTCTCTCTTTTCTGCTGTCACCCCGGTCTTTGTGGCTCTGTATCTCGAGATACTCTTTCCGTCACGCTCGACGAGCCAAAAGGACAACGATATAAAGGCGAATGAAATATCGAACGGAAGAAATACCCAAGTGACACGCAAGACCGACGTGATACGTGTCCGTTCTTTTGGTGAATGGTGAACGGTGATCGCATTTCCGAAGAGAGATCTCTTTCTCGCGAAAGGAGGAAACGAAATAATCGGTGGATTTAACGTCGATCGTTAAACGCGAGGGAAAGGAAGCTCGCTCGTCGAGGAAGATTTGTTGTCTCGCGATTTGTGACTTTCCGATTCCGTGAGAAAATCATCGTGCAGTCAGGTCAGTAAACACAGTTCTCACATGTTTATGAGAATCCAACACGTATCTATATTGCAGATACAACACATTTTTCCTTCGTTGATTCAGCTGCTTTTATCATTTCAAAAGTAAGCGATTGCGAATACACGTAGGTATCTTTAATAATAATGGCTGTTTCAGTCCTTCCTTTGAATCATTTTAGTATACAAGGATAAAGGTAAATAATATACTGACAAAAGTGTTATATACAAACAAACAAAAACAGGTAACTGTCAAATCGTAATATATGGCGGAGAGAGGAAAGAACAGAAGGATATCGTAGAATGTTACACAGTGTTTTTATTAATATAAAAGTAGTTCAAGGAGAGGACTGAAACGTTTACTATTATTAGATTATTAAAGAGAGTTTTTACACAATATAAATACCTGTCCATGTAACCTATCGATAATGCATTAAGATATATACAGCCATTGACAAATTTATTAGGCATCTTTAAATTTTCCGTATTTCTTAGCGTATAAATACTAAAAAAAGATTAAAAAATTTTAAAAATATACTTAAAATTTTAAAAATACAATAAAATTTTAAGAAACACAACAATGTTCTTTTTTAAAGCACAGAACAAGGAAAATACAAATTTTTTTTAAATTACCGATAGCAACTTTAATGCGTTATCAGTACATTAAAAAAAATTTTGCAGCTCGGTAAAAAAATTTCTCTCGAAAAATTTAAGTCAAGTTCCATAAACTAAAACATTTTGCCTACAAAATGCTTTTTTTTTAAACTTTCCTACAATTTTTTTTAACCGAGATACATAATTTTGAAACTAAATCTGTATTTTTCAGACATGTCGTCGATATTAGGCGAAAAATGAAAAAAATATTTTATAGCTTGAAATTTCAGCTTTAAAGTGCTATCGATAGTTTTTAAAGATTTTTTAGTATTTATACGCTAAGAAACACGGAAAATTTAAGGATGCCTAATAAATTTGTCAATGGCTGTATATTCGAATATTTTTTATAAATTATTTAATTCTTTCCGCGTGTATAATACTTTTCTCTTATCTGCCTAAATTTCTTTTTCTTTAAATTTCTCGCAGTGTACATTATATAATGCAATAGCACATATCGCGCACTAATTGTGAGATAAATACACGTCGAACAAACTGATCTCGTGAATTTGCAAGATTACTCGCGTGTTAAGTGCAAAATCTCGTTTAGCGATAACGCAGCGAAAACGATGAGCGTGAAATTGTGTTGCCGGTTGCAAGTTTTCAGGAGGTCCAGCTCGAGTAAACGCACTCGCGTTTCGTTATAGCCGAGACGTAATGGCCTGTTGGCGTAAAACACGAAACTTTCGTATTTGATCGTTATTTCCGCATCAGTCGGTCGGATAATCTTCGGACCATAAATTCATCCGTCTACGTGAGTCGTCGGATGCGCTATTTTTACGCCACGAAAAATCACGTCCATCATCGCGCGGTCACTTTCTCTCCGCTGACCAACCGAGCGATGAGTAAAGTTTAGTATACATCAGCGTACACCACTTATTGATCTTCATATCCTCTCATCAGTTTCACTTTTCTTTGTATCCGCACCGGGAAACGCATGGATTCCCATGTAAAATGTTAGACAGTTCTTACCCTATACAGCTCTATTCGATTCGTAGGGAAAGATTGCATAAATTGAGGACTATTAGCGTGGGCATAATTTATTCCCGGTACATTGGGAAAGCGTAGAAAGTACGGTTATCAGATGTATAGAATATTCTTTCCATTTAAATGGGCTGTGTATACATCGCGATATATGGCGTCGTTGCAAAAAGACCTGAGCGATGTTCGGATCATCATGCGACTGTTAATCAGCGACGATGATAATCATGCTGGAGAAAGTAAGGACGAGAGGGGACGAGTACAATGAGCGGAGCAATTAGCGTTGCATTACACGCGCTAAATCAGTTGTTAATGTTACCGCTGTAACTGCAATATCGAAGTACCGTGAGCGAGATTACATAAAAAGTAATTAATTATCCGTTATAAATTGTATATGCGCGGATGTGTCTGAACTCGTTTGAGTGAGTTATCAACGATGCCCGATCTCGCTCGTATCGTTATTATTCGGCGTTATTAACACTGTATTTGTAACACTGTTTCGAGCTGGTTCGCGCGATTCGTGCTATGCACTCTGATTATATCATTAACGGCATTTTCCGACGCTTTGTTCATTGAAACGTTAGTTTTTGCGGGCAATGATATGCATATACCGTTAATACATTGCAAGAATAATTTCTGGAATGCAATATGCGAGTAAAATTATTACCATAAATTTTATTATCATATATTGCGCGTTAGTTCTCTGTCAGTTTATATCTAGAGATTTGAATTGAAGACGGTAGAGCTATGTAAATCTAAAATTGAAATGAAGCACCTCCGACTTTACATACGATAATTCGTTGAATTGTGCCGGAATGAAATTTCGCAGACACCCGGTACATGAGCATAGGTACTGTACAGGAGAAAGCGTTTTTCGCGGGTAAGATCTCGTTCGCGGCCCTTGAACTTGCTTGCGCGCTCTACGATCGAATCTTCTAGTATATCGAATCAAGAAAGTTGTGGTTCCGATACTGAAGTAGAAATCTTAAGAGTAAGAGACACTGAAAGATTTATTCCCGACATTTATTTATTTTCTTTCCTCGCAATTTTTATTTTTTATGTTTATTTACTTTAGATAATAAGTAGATGGAAGATAATTTTTCTTTAAATATTTTTTATATGTATAATTGACAGAACTTTATTATGATTACGATGCTAGATTTTGATTAAAATATGTGAGATGATGATCAAAGATTTTTTTTTTCATATATGTATATGTGTGTGTGTGTGTGTGATAATTATTATTCAAACAGAAATTTTAATACATAAATTATATTTACATATGTATGTACAATACATGTAACACTTGATTAATTTTAATACATAAATTAAGTCTATAAGATTATTGAATAATCTTCCTATTAAAAAAAAAAAAAAAAATAACATTAAATATATTCCTTTCTCCTTGTTAACTAGTAACTTTATACATGAAAATTATTTATTACATCAGCAAGATCAGGTTTCACCCGAGTAATCGCCCGACAAGTGACGGGATATAATCAAGAGTAAAGTAAGCCATGATAGTGACATGATATTAATTCAAGTTTTTTTTTTCAATTATGCTTGTGTAAACTAGACACTCTTTTTGTCTCTGTCGCTCTTTTTTCTCAATTCTTATGTCTTCTTTATATTATCATGTTGTGGAACGCATGCGATTACATACGACCACCCGTTAGACGAACGGGACGACTATATTATAAAGTATTGCCGCAGAAATTCTCCATGGCATCTGCCGATTGTCTGCTCCTTTTCCCTTCAAGCGCACTTCTCTCTCGCTCGTCAATTTACTCTTCCTCTCGTCTTTACCTCTTCATTTTCTCATATTGTATTCGCCTTTATCTTCTCTCGTATATTGTTATTTTGTTATTTTAACGGTGTGCTTTGTTAGTTTTATTTCTTTCTCCTTTTCGGTCACACTTTTTTATTTCTTTATCATCTTCTTTATCATCTTCTTTTACTTTGTGACACATGTGCTTTTTTACTTCCTTCCTTCATTAATTTAACGTGACTTTTTATCTTAATGATTTCTCGTTCTTTCTCTCTGTCTCTCTCTCTCTCTCTCTCTCTCTCTCTCTCTCTCTCTCTCTCTCTCTCTCTCTCTCTCTCTCATTTATTTACTTTTCCGACAGATATTATTATATACTTAAAATATAATAAGATTTAAACACATTTTTTTTTACACATTACATTTATTTATTTTCTGCTATTTTAGCTTTTTCCCCTCATATTCTTTACACGCTTGTTACACTTGCTTTTTTTTCTTGTCGTCTATTCGCTCTAACGCGACTTAATTTTCCGCATTTTTCTCTCCCTTACACATACTTTCTAATATATTTTTTTCTGCAACTTGTTTGCCATTGCAATTTCTGCAACTGCATATTTGCACCGTTTCACAATATCGCGATCCTTACAATTATTCTAATGTGGATTACGATTGGTCAATATAGGACGAGTAACATGCGACTAGGATAACGACTCAACATCCTATTCTTTGCCATTTTTATAATCATGAGCATCCATTTTGTAATATGTGTCCGTTACACATCTATTTTCTGATACAATATCTAACAAGATTATTATTTTAATTACTATGTATCTACATAATTGTCTAGAACCATTTTTATTAATTTACGATCAATTGTGTAGAAATTAGCTCATTAAATTCTTTCTTTCTTTTTAAAAATTTTTTAATATTAAACTGTATTGAACGACAAGATAATAAGAAAAAAGCCTTTCCACGAGCCAATAAATATTTAAATAGCAAAATATAAGAAAGTTTTATAATGTGCATACTAACATAATTTTACAATAGCAAGAGTATTTACAAATAGTTGCAAATGAAAAATAAGTAATAATTTTAATCTTTTTCATTGTGTGTTTTATTATTCCAATATAAAATAAATGATTTATCTGTAACTAATCGATTCCGATCAGAATTGATTGGTCACAGATTAGCTTTCTCGTCGTTTATTATAACAAGGTGTCTACTTCCTGAAAAACATGGAAAACCAGGAATTCTCAGCAATTTCTATGGTATATATGGAAAAATCAAGGCAATTTTATGGAATTTTATTTAGGGAATTTTTTCAAAAATTCTCGTTTTGATCATTTTGCTCTCATATTGTAAACGATCAGCCGTACGTCACTTATCAAGAATTCTAAAACTTTGCTCAAAAAGTATAAATGATTGCAGAACAAAAAAATAACATGCAGTCTCATTTAAACGCGAAATATCACTAGCGTCTCATTGTCAACACGTTTGGCGTCTTTCGGATAATCTAATTGTTTAATAAATATATTTTAATAATTTTTAAGCGTAGAATCCTTTCTAATTAAAGGAAATTAAAAGTGATTATATACTGGTATGAAATTTTATTAAGTCGATAAAATTATCGAAATACGATCAACGTCTCACCTCGATATTTATACGTTTGGCGATCTAATTTGTTTAATAAATATTTTAACAATTTTGATGTATAGAACTCTCTTTAGAAATGAAAAGTGATTACAGAGTAATAAAATAACAACAGCTTATTAATCGATAGAACTATTGAAATATGGCCAGTGTTTAATTTGGCAATTTAATTTGTTTAATTAATATTCTAATAATTTTTACGCATAGAACTTTTTATGTAACTATTATGAACCTCTTAAACGCTTAAAATCTGGCAAGAAATGTTTAAAAAATCAGCAGATAAAGTGAGACATCAGTCAACCAACCAAATAAATTATCCGTTTAAAATATATTACAAATATATATGTATACATTTTTTTGTTTATATTTTATATATTTAATGCCATAACATAATATTGAATGTAAAGTATATATTCTATGTAAGTTTTAATGATAAAGAAATGAAAATTTTATACAAATGAAAAAGGCTCTTTTATGAAAGTTATTTAGTTTTTTAGTACATTTACAAATCCAGCACTTGAAACTTAAGAGGTCTTGTGTTTTTTCTTCTTTATGAATAAAAAACATTAGAAAACGCATATAATGAAAAAATTTGTAGAAATAGCTTTGAAAATATTCCTTTTCTTTGAAATTTGGAACAAAAATACCTAGAAAATTAGGAGATTTTCAGAGAATTTTTGTACAAGATTTGAGTAAACACTCTGTATAATCACTCGACGTTCTTAGATTGTAAATCGTGAGAATCGTTTTTGTATAAATAATCGTGACTAAAAGCATTGACTATAAATTGTATTAAAATAATAAAGATTAATGTAGACAAGACTCAAATGATGTAAATCTAATAGTAAAGAGGAAAAGCTAATTAGAACCTGGGCGCTAATTGATCTTTCCTCTTTACTATTAGATTTAAATCGTATTAAGCTCCTAGGTAAATTCACAGCACCGTTAGAATCGTTCGCTTTGCGCAACTCTCTTTTGAGAGAGAGAGGCGATTCCGCTCGATTTTATCGCAAACGTGACTCAGTACGTGCAAGTCACGCTCGCTTGCGGTCCAGCATCTTTTCATTTTCGATCGATGGATTGCGCGCGCGAGACGATTATGCAACAGGTGACGGAAACTGTACTGCACGTCGTCGTCGATCATATGGTGTATAAGTTTGTCGGTGATCGAATAATGAGATTAATTAACAGCAAATATAGATCAAAAGTAATACAAACATTTATCATATATATATATATATATATATACACATATATATATATATATATATGCACGCAGTAGATTATATGATGTCAAAAGTCGTGAAACGCGAGTCATTCTTGCATTTTTTGCATTGACGTATGAATAATTTTTATGATTTAGCTCTACAAAACAGGTTTTTAATGTGCGTCAGAGTTTGCTAATAATCGTCAATATCTTTCTTTTAAAACCTTTCTAAAGCAACTACTTTTTTTAAATTTTTTTATGCCTTTCACATGTTACAAGCAATATATATTTTACGTTAAAATTATAATGTTGTATTCCTTTCTATTAAAGTAAGAACTATATGTATAATGAATTGCAACTTATATATGTACATATATGATTACTACAACATAATTTATATAAACAGGAATTTTTCAGAAAACTAATATAGAAAAATCGATCGTTTTATATTTCATTCTAACAATAAGTCTATCCATAGTCGGTAATATGGTGCTATCGTTGACGGCCGATGGCAATAAAATCCATTATTTTCTTTAAAAATATCAATTTTACTTATATCTTAAATAAAAAATTATTGTACGTAACATTATGTAATATTGAATAATCTAAGAGTATTTTACGAAGGAGATGTGCTTAATAAAAAATATTGCACTATACAATATTTAGGCTTTTCAGTCAAAGCTTCAAATCGAAGTTGAAACTAAGAATAACTCAGTCGATAATTATTGCATATTTATAATAGATTATATATACGTTTAAAAAAAAAAATATATATATATATACATATATATATATATATATATAATATTATTGCGCCTTTTATACATATAAACAAATGCTTGAAATATTTTCATAAAGTAACGATTATTTCACTCAACTTTTTTTCAAGTAACTAACCGAAAGTATACATAGTTAACAGCAATTTAAACTTAAGAAATAAAGATAATTCTCTTATAATTAAATTTAAAAAAATATGAAATTGAATAATAAAACTATATTATAACATAGTATATTTAATTTTTCACATAAATATTATTTTAGAAATCTTAGTTCTAGATATAATTAATACACAAGATAATTACTGTTAAATGTTATAAGAAAAAAAAATAAATAATATACTTTCTCTATTTTTTCTAAAAAAAAAATTGATTTTTTTTAATTTATGAAAAACTCTGGATTTTTAAAGTTGAATGTTTTTGAAACACTTTAGCGTGTATACACATTGTCTTACGCGATTTGTAGCTACATTACTTTGCACGGTCATATGTAAGTATAAAGCGCGAGATTCTGCTCGCGAATGACAATTCTCTCCCAGAGGAAAACCACTCGTTTTATGACGGCCATTCGAGCTTGTATTCTACTGTCCGCCAGCGAGAATTTATTGCCGATATGTTCGTCCCGGCTTTACGATTTCTCCGTTTTCTACGAGCGCGCTCTTTCACTCTCACTCCAGATATATCAGCCCGTATTGATTATGCCAGTAGTAGTCTAAGCGACGTGTTAGTATCGATCGGTGATAGGTGTGGGCGGAACGCGCACGTTCCAGTTTTCTCGACCCGAATTGCTCGATTTCCTATGCCCATTTAAATTTCATGTCGAATTTTTGCGGTCCAGACTGCTACCGCGATCGTGATCGATAGAAATCGAAAAGAAATCGTTCGTTGGGGGACACGACCGGAAATTTAAAAGATTCGAGGTTGTCACATACTGGGCTTATCTGATTTTTCTATCGAAATTAACTATACATTATTAGTTCCCTGATTTTTTCCTGAATAATTGCAGCCTGATATGGATCTTGAATTAATGAGGGAAAAATAGTTACATATTTTTAATAATTTATAAAATCAGTTTTTAACCAATTATAAAAAAATTGATCTTATTTTTCCTACATAATTGTATAAAAATGTTGCGACTCTCGAATCACTTTAATTTATATGTAATTAAATAGATTTTAACATCTTTTTCTCTCTTTCTCTCTTTATTTAAAATTCACGCGGACATAATTTTTACATAATTTATTAAACCTTATTTAACCGGAGTAAACTGATAATACTCGTAGATAATGCACACAATGAGGAATAATATATTATTGTTGTGTAGTTTTAATTCAACTTTTTTATGAAACATAATATAACTTTAATCACTTTATCAGAAACATATATTTCACGTTAACAGAAACATGTATTTCAGAAAAAGATTTACAATAAGTGTAATTTGTAAAATTCACTTTTGCATTACTATTAATTTTTTGGCAACTTTATTGCTAAAATACTATTTTATATTATCATGTATATATATATATATATATATATGTAATATTCCATGAGTTTTTAAAATCTCTCTACATTATATACATATATGAGATTATTACAAAGATTACAATTTTTAATTTATTACACAAATGTTTTTCTTTATTTTCAAGATGTGTGTTTTTATACTAACAATAAGATTCTTTTCAACATAAACACTTTAATTAAATCTTGCCGTAAGAATGGCAGAACACTGGCGCGTGGTAAGAATGTCTCTTCCGAAATCAAATTCTCCGACCATATCGTCGGTGGGGAAAAGGAGGTGTAGGGGGGATGATATCGGTTGGAGTTTAACAACGGCGCAACCCTTCCTGACCGCGCCGCAGGGGAGGGAGTTGAGGGAGGACGCCTCGAAAAAGGGAGCGCAGTCGCGCGCGGCGAACGAGCACCCCCGCATGCAGCCGCCCCGTCGTCAGTCTCGGCCGGTCGACGGCGGCCGAAAGTCGCGGTCGCAGATGGACGAGAGAGAACGAGGGGGCGGCAGAGACCTGGTGGACGGCTGTGGCGGACTTGGACAGCGGTGGCAGACCGATACTACGGGGAGGAACGAGGCGGCGCGGCGAGTCGCGGAGGGAAGAGGAAGCGCCTGTCGGTCGGAAAGAGAGCCTGTTTCGTCAGTGTCGTACGTTGTTTCCGTGGAATCGGACGGAAACCGAGAACCGAGAACCGAGAACCGAGAGAGTCTCTCGGTCTCGGCGTCATTGGGGCCCGCACGACGTAGCGGAGGGAGGGCGCAACAGCGGAACCACACGCGCTTTTTCGTGCTCATTGTCAGTATGCGCGCCGCGCTCGATCCGTGCGCCGTGCGTTGTCGTATTCGTATAGTCGTGTTCGTATATCGTTTATAGTCGAGGTATTATTGCCCCAGAGTGTTCAACCCTTGCGTAAGATAGGTGAATTTCAAGCAATTTCCTTTATTCTGTGATATATTGAATTTCAAATCTTTAATACACCCAAAACTTGTTGCTCCAAAAGATTTGAATATTTTTGTATAGAATTTTTTTTTTTTTTTTTTTTTTTTTTAATAGAGTGAGACATATTGAGATACTAGAAAGTGACTTTTAATCTTATTGATAAATTAAATTTATTAATTTGCGATTTTACGACTATCAAGAAATCATGAAATTAACGAAATTAATGAAAGGAATGGAAAGACACTCTCGAGTCTTAAAATTGATATTTAATATTGAAGATTTGGAATTCAAAATTTCATGGCGCCCATCAAACCTCATCTTTTTACAGAAACTTGTCTGACTCTGTTGACGACAGAATTCTTGGGATTATTGGTCTGTTTTTTTTTATCGCGCAAGTTTGATAAAATTATTATATCGAAACGACGCGATTTATTTTAAAAGACAATCTTATTTAGCGCAATTTAATATTGGCAGCATTGGCAAAATTAATCTTCACACGAGAATTCTTGCGTTCAGAAAAATGTAACGGGTTTTTACATTGTTTCGTGAAACATGAAAGGACCATTTTGCGGTACGTGTGAAGAATATCCATTTCCTTTCTGACCCTATACGTGGGAAAAAAAAAGATTCGCAGCCACTGTTCGTGGGTAACATTCGTTGCATTCATTAGTTGAGCGATCGCTAAATACGATCAATCTATATTCCTATTATTAGTTTCATAAAATTGAATTTGAGTATTATAATATCTCTCGCTCACAATAAGTATAATTTTAACTGTTCGGAAGATTCTCGGTGAGAGAAATTTCGAAAAAATGATCATAAAAGAATATAAATATTTTTCATCGTCACAAGATAAAATTGACAATTTAATTTGCTATTCTTTAACAAGCGAGTTAGAAAATTTTCGAGAAATTAAGTTTTCGGTTACACGACTAGCGCGCATCCAGTAAATTTTACGTATGTCGCATTTAGTTATGCATGTAAGTAAAGCGTCACGAGCGCGTGACGGAAGAGGGGTGGCACGTATGATACGCAGACACGTGGTGGACGGACATTGAGAATCGTAGCGTCATTCAGAAAGTAAAGAGAATTGTTTCGTTTTGATAGGTCTTGCTTCTAGTAACGGTCGATTTTGTTCTTGCAACAGACTTGTAAATCGTATTTGATCGCTCGAAGCGAATGTTCCCGTACATAAAATTTAGATTCAATCGTTCCAACGTGATTGTTGTTCTACTTTTCTTAAACGTTATCGATCTTTAGATAAACACAGGGTCAACACTGGAGAAGTTTTCTTTTGTACTTTACTCCTATTTGTATTCTATTTTCTTGCGAAATCAATGTCATGAATTATAAGTTTGTTGTCATTTTTGTGTTTTGCTTTTTCTTAGGATAATTTTCTCGCATTGTATTTTTAATTCCAAAAATTTAAATTAACATAATTAAATTTTTAAGCTATAAATATACAATATTGTTTTATAATATTGTTTTATTTTATTTTTGAACAATAGAAATCTGTCACGAAGCTTGTATTTTTCTATAAATAACATTGAGAGTAGATTTTGGCGCGAAATTCACTTGTTTCCTAATTTCTGAGTCCGAGTAACGAGACTCCACGTGCGAAACACGTGTCGTGTCACTGTCACTGGTAGCGAAATGGAAAGTACGTTGCGGGAAACCAGTTTCTATAGAATGGGTAATGGATAATAATGCAATAAGACCCCTCTCTTATAGTGTTTTCGTTTGACGTCACAAAGTGAGGAAAGAATCGATTAAGTCACGATAAAAAAAAACTCGCAATTTATTTGATTGGCAGTTACATTTAACAATATCGTCCTTATTCGGATCTGTTATCCTATCGGGGGAAAAAAAGTGAACATTTCGTAATTGTGTATATAGTATTTATGTACTAGCTACGCTCGGAAACGGCCTTGCTGGTATTGTTACGATCGAATGCTCACAGCCTAATACTTATGTAATCGATGTGTTTAACGTTGCGACATTGCTGACGTATACAAATGTGCTTAATTTTGTTTAGACATTTTTTATTATCCTCAATATTTATTTAAACGCTCAAAAACTTTCTTTTGTGTTATATTTTTCCATATTTGTAAGACAATAATACTGGAGTAAAAATGAAAAATCAATGATTTCAGTCAAGAGTTTCTTCTTTTAATTTAAAAATAATAATTTTGAAAATCAACAAAATATGTTTGATGTAACACATTTTATATTAAAAGTACATAGTATATATTTTATATCTTGAATAAGAAGACAAGGTTTTTCTGCTTTTGAACGACAAGGTAATTGAAACGTGCATGTTTCGCGAATCTGTAACGTTACGTAAGAAACATCGGTCATGCCAAAAATGGTCATCGCGAGACCTTGCCCGCTCTTTCTCTTCCTCTCCCGTTTATGTACGTTCGTTTCCTCTGCATAGCGGGTATTGCTTCACCGAAACGACGTTATGTTAAGTAGGCCACGGATTACAATGGTTGTACTGTTTTTCAAATATTTGACTTCTTGGTAAAATATTGTATGCTGTATACAAAGCAAGTCGTTAATTTGTAACGATGATATTTAAATTAAGGCTTAATATATCGAGGGATCATATTGAGACAGTGATCGATCAACGAGGTAAATCGACGTTACTCACGGGTTCTGGCGGGTCTTGGCACTGGAAGAATTCACAGATGTGCAATGTGTAATCGTGGATCATCCAATGCCATCACTTGCTGAATACCAAACCATCGGAGAACATCGCTTTGAATATATCTTAATTCCCCCATCGTTGCGACATTATTTTCGTCGGATTTATTGTAATTAAATACGTGCTATCTGTTTACCAAAAAGTTTTCGTGTATTTTCTGAAGCGGAACGACATTAGCGATCGCGCAGGTTGTAGTGCGAAAAACTGATTTCATAAATTCTTCGAGATTCATGTTTCGTCATTGCGAGATGGAATTACAAGCGAAGCGATCGACGATCTATAATGAGTATCACCAGATGCTATGGATCACTAGTTAGAGTCTCTCGAGCGTGTCCTATGTCTGCCCAGTGAAAGTAGATGCACTCCAGTGGAGTCGTCGCGGTTGCAGCTGCTTCCGCCGCTGCAGTTATTGCTCCCGCTACCAATGTGGCCGATTAAAAACAAACGATACAGAGCGAACAAAATCCTTTCTCATCGGCTTTCTTGATGACCAATAAATTACTCGACAATAGCGAAGCGTTTTTTTTTTTTTTCTGGAAAAGCAGATTATCGACGATTCGGATTAAACTACTCTGGTGGTCTGGTATTGCGATTTAGATCGCTATTGTTCCGTAGAATTCTCGAGTCAAGGAATCGAATCGATTTCACAAACTGAGAATTAATTTTTGTCCCTTAGCTATCGAGACTCATTGATTTACAAAGAAGCGTACCTTTAACTGTGGAGTGCCAGGAATTAATTTTACATAATTTTGCGGTAACCTTATTGCAGACAATTGTATCGAGATGTTTGGTTTGTGTGATTGTATCGATTGCAGAGCGTTAAAATAGAACTGTCGCAAAACGATTCGCAACGACGATAACAATTTCCATGTCGTGAACAAATGTTTTCTGCAATAAAGCGCCGATATAATCTGCGAGTAAGATTAAACGATTGTATTTTTTTTCCCTTTTGAGGTGTTGCAGAAATACAAAGCAATAAAATAAAATGATATAAAATTTTTTTATGTATAAATTGTACTTCTGTATGTACCTTCGAATTTATCAGGCAATTTCCCATCCATTAGAAAAACGGAATTTACATATATAAATATATACATATACAGGATATACATGCATATATGATACAAAAATATTTTAAGTACTTATTAAAAAAAAAAAAAAAAAAAAAAAAAAACAGATTTATTACTTTAAAACATAATACTTAAGATTCGGTCAAAATTTCGTGACAATTAAAAATGTTTATTTACATTATTATATATATTTACATAACTGCGATTGAAGTCAATGAAAATATAAATGTGCCGGTTTGAGACTTTTCGCGCAGTTTGTCGTTTAAAATTGTAGCACTATGACGTCATACGAAATTGCGATATCTCTCCGACTTTGTCCTTAGAACGCCATGTGTGGGATTAAAGTTATCGAGGTCGAGGTATCGGATGTTGCCCGCACGGGTCGCTTGGCACGGGCAGAAACGTATGCGGTGTCCGATTAAAAGGAAAAAGGGACGGTTTATCATAGCGTTGAATGCAGTTTCGTGGTGCGCATCGGCGCCCACATTTTCTCGGAGACGTGCACCTGCCGTAGATAAGGAGCCTATCGCGACAGGTTGTAAATGCGGGGCTTGTTGTAGCGGGCAACACCGGCGCGGAACTTCTTTTTCGGAGTCTGCTCGGGCTTGTTGCTGGTTCCGAGCAAATTTACGAAAAAATGATACGGTAAATAAAAGTAGAGAGAGAGAGAGAGAGAGAGAGAGCTGAGCGACTTGTTATATTTTTTTTTAGATGAAAAGTAAAGTCTCGTCAGTAAAAATTAGAGGGTGTTTTAACTTTTAGCGATATATTGATCCGGCAAAAATTGCACACGTCATAGGTCATAGGTTTACAGATATAATGACGTAGTTTTTCAAGGTGAATATATTTTTTGCGTTAAATTACGATGATATTTCGAACGTTACGTAAATTGCTAAGTATTTTAATTTATCGATCAAATTTTCCGCAATGATCAAGCTGTCAATAATAGCTTTCTTCTCACAATCAGTATCATGGAAAAAAAAAATAATACTGCTTAAATTAAAGATATGTGTTTCGTATTTTTATTCGTCGATCAAATTTTCTACAATAACCGAGCTCGTTCATAGCTTTCTTCTCACAACCAGTATAAAAAAATAATACTTAAATTGAAGATATGTGTTTCGTTCGTTGAGAAATTACAGCAGCGGAATGCAACGACGATACAATAATATTACGCGAGATTTCCCCGTAAGGAGTCCTCGATGACAATCGATCCATCACTTGCGAGTAGCGCAGGAGCGTTGTTAGACGAAGAAGAAGATCGCGCAAGCTCGCCGACGAGGCGAGGTGGTTGGATAGCGGATCGCCATGGTTTCGAAATAAACACGATAGTAGACAGGGGGTTGCAGGAAGGCGGAGAGGGGGCGAGGTTGGAGTGTTGCGAAGAAACGTGGGGCGTTAATGCCAAGTTAGGGACCGAATTACAGGGCACACAGGGTACGCGGATGGAAGGAATGCCGGCGCGCGTTACGACGAGCCGGGAGCCGGGTAGCGCCGACGATGAAATCGGAAGTCGGTGCCGTGCCGGGGTATTTATCGACCCCGTTGCCATGCCAGCCCCACGTGTACACAAGACCCACCACCACCACCACCACCACCACCACCACCACCACCCGGTCATCATTATGGATCACGGTAGTCCGGCCGTGCACACGTGCACGCGTCCGCGTGCACCCATCGTTATACCAACACTATCCACTCACACCTGCGTCCGCGACCCGCGTGCCTGCGTGCGTGCGTGCACGCGCGAAATCAGATTGCTGCGGTATTGCCTGAGGTAAGAAAAGCGGCGATTAATCGCTTCGGAAAGACCGCGGTCGCCGCTTTTCCGGGATAGTTGGCATGCGATTCGCCGAATCATCTATTCGCTCGTCCCGAAGTCGATACTGAGAGAATCCATAAAACCTGCCTGTATTTATCGATATTTTTATTCATCTAAATATTTCAAGAAAATGATAACATATGTAGTAAAGTTGAGAGACAAAAATATTGAGAAATATTATAAATTATCAATGAGAAGTAGCAACGATTTAATTTTTTAAATCTCATCTTACATATTACATATTATATGCATAATTCTTAATTAATATGCTGTCTATTAATTAATTAAATTCTATAATTTCATATTTATATAACTATATATATAAGAGAAGTATATATACATAGGAATTTCTGTACGCAAAATTATAGAAAAGGATACGTTAGCAATTGACAGCAATCGATTTTATTGGCTACAAACTGATCGCATTAATGCTATATGACCTCGTATAGGCGGCATCCGGAAATGGGAAATGACGTCAGCAGGTAGAATCGGTGTTACTGCGGAGGTAATTTGAATCGACGGGGAAACGAGAAAAGAATGACAGCAAGTGAGAGATACAGCGAATGGCGGGGGTGTAGTGGGACAATATCTATTCAAAGATTCCAACTAATCGCTATTGCAGCGACGTAGTCGGAACTTTAATTTTGGGGCTCTTTCCCCAGATATTCCATAGATATTTTCAGATATTTCAAGATTTTTAAATATTATAATAAATTAAATTATATAGAATATTGAGATATATTTTTTAAAATTAATTAATTAAATTTTTTAAATTAAAATTTTTTTAATTTGGTATTATTTACTCTGATTTATATGTTTTTATTTATTATTATACGCAAATATAGGCAGAGACGAATTAGTAAGTGTAAGATTTGATATTGTTGTAGATGTATATTTGTTTCACTTCTCATTTACATATCAACGATGTTGAGTGTAACGTATAGACGTTTAGAAGTGCAAATGAAGTCTCGCATCTCCATAACCGTCTCTTTTCCTTTTTGCTTCACAGCTTCACATTTCCGGTATCGATATATCTGCCCGCAGCTATTGTGGTATTGTTATTTATTTGACTTTTTTTGTTAGCAAACTGTGATGCCAAAGGCGTTATCGTTTTTTAGCTCAGCTAACGCGCCCCGTGTTTTGTTCTTTTTACAATAAAAATTGATTGTTTTACTTTATGTAAATATTATTTTTACTATCATATTTTGCAGATCGCGTATTGATTTTTTTAAACTATAGCGAGCTTCGTTTTAAAAACACGTGTTTGTGCGATGACAATAATGATTATTATAATGTTAGACGGCAGTGGAAGGTGAAACGTTGCGAAGATTAATGTTAATTGACGTTAGTACCGATACCGGTGACTGATAAGATCTAGTAGGATACTATCGATTAAATGTAAATTTAATACCTACAATGTGTCCAATTTAATCATTGTAGGAATATATGTATCTTTCAATTTTCACAACTTGAAAATTTCTGCGTATCTCCCAGTTTGCTTTCAGATTAGTGGAAAGTAAGGAAAGTAGAATAATATTGTGTATATTACGGAAGTATTGCAACATACGTTCACCGAGCGTCTCTGTTAGATGTGTTTTGCCCTGTAATTTATCGCGCGTAAATTTATCAAAGTGCTTCAGACCGTACGAGAAAGTTCGATTAGCTCGATATCTTTTTACATTAATAGCAACGTGATGGCTTTAAATTATTTATCCTACCTATATTTTACATTCAATATTTGCAGTCAAAAGACTGCATTCACTTCCTATAGCAAGGGCGCGAAAAACGGGATGGATATAAAACGAGGGGTCAACGCGTCGAGCAGGTGGGTCCATTCGCACCTGATGCTTGCGTCGTTTCCGCCCGGTTGTATTCCAACCGTAAATTTACGATTCCGCTTGTCCGAGGCGTGACCGCTTCAAGTATATTCATTTATAAAACCCACATACTTCAATTGCAATTAAACGTAATTATTATAATTATATGCCGCTAATTGCTCGAGTAACGTTAGATAATAAAGATAGAATTTAATGACGGTTGATGTTGTTGCCAAGTGCAACTAAATCGTAAACCAACTGTTTAACTTGTAAAGCACCGAAATGTATACATTCTTGTTGTAACGTAAAATCTTTCACTCAAAAAAATATTTTGCTAACCTAGATAGATTTCTAGATGTCTCAATTAAAATTTATCGCTACTTTTTCTATCTGTTAGAATTAGACATGTTTTATTGTTTGTCACGTATAGAATTTATAGCAGCGATATTTTAGCAATATCTCTAGAAAATTTAGATCCTATTGTCAAATATTAATCACAAGTATAACTGTCCTTGACAATAGGCCTTAAAAATAGGCATCACAGACAAAATTTCCGCCTAAATTACACTAATAGTACAGATATATAAATTCTGTCTGTGTCATTTAAATTGATTAAGTGGAAAATATATCCAGTATCATAGTATTTGCTAATAATTTATCTGTTTCAGTTAATTTTTTACACCTAGAAAATTTTTGTTCAAGTTGTAAGATCATTTTTTTGAGTATTAAATGTATAGTCGAACGTAATTTTTTCTGAGATTTGCGCGTTGTAAAAAAAAACTCAAATAGTAAAAAGGTAATTAAAAAATATTGCACAAAAAAAAAAAAAAAAAAAAAAAAAAAAGAATGAGAGAGATAATTACATATTGTTATCAAACCCATACATTTTTTCCTTTACCATAAAAAATATTTCATGCATTCAAAAAAATATTTTACTAATGTAGATAGATTTCTAGATGTCTCAATTAAAATTTATCGTTACTTTTTGTATTTGTTAGAATATTATTTGTCACGTATAGAATTTATAGCAGCAATATTTTACACGGTAAAAAATTTTGTGTTAAATTTAACACATTTCTCGTGTCCCAATTTATCTACTCTAATTTTAATGTTAATTTAACAGAAGGCAAATATGTAAACAAATAACACAAATAATATGTAAAAAATTAACACAAAAATGTGAATTAGTGTAAAATTTACTTGTTGTTTTAACTCTTAGAAACGGTGAATATTAACTCAATGCAGAAAAGTTAAAATAACATAACGACAGTATGTTATATTAACATAAGAGTATGTTAAAAATTTCTACACAAGAAAATTTCAACAAAAATACAAAATGTTGTTTATCGTGTAGCAATATCTCTAGAAAATTTAGATCCCATTGCCAAATATTAATCACAAATGTAAATGTATTGTCCTTGACAATAGGCCTTAAAAATAGGCATCGCAGACAAATTTTCCGTCTAAATTACACTAATAGTACAGATATAAATTCTGTCTCTGTCATTTAAATTGATTAAGTGGAAAATATATCCAGTATCACATTATTTGCTAATAATTTATCTGTTTCAGTTAATTTTTTACACCTAGAAATTTCTTGTCAAAGTTTCAAGATCATTTTTTTGAGTGTTAAATGTACAGTCGAACGGAATTTTTTCTAAGATTTGCGCGTTGTAAAAAAAAAACTCAAATAGTAAAAAGGTAATTAAAAAATATTGCACAAAAAAAAAGAAGAAAAAGAAGAGAGAGAGATAATTACGTTTTGTTATCAAACGCATACATCTTTTCCTTTATCATAAAAAAACATATTTCATATCGTTGAAAAATGTTATTCTTTTTCTAAATTTTATTCCTCCGAAGCGACAAAAATGCAGTAAGGTTTTTGTTTGCAAAGGTAAGCACAAATCCAACGATCGATCGCGAATTAAAAGATGCATGTCTCTGACCGATTCGCCGGCTCGAATCACGAAAGAGCTCGGAATAGCACGAACGAGCAGCGCGACGTATTACGTGGGTTCGACGAGCGTAATCGCAAGCGCCGTCGCAGGAAATGTTTCGGATGTCGTGCTCGGCGTAGCTGCTAACCCGCCCGCGGAATTATTAATCACCCTCTGGCGTGCATTACGATATCGTCATTCCATTGTTCGTTCGAGCGAATGACGGAAGCGGAGGAAATGCACGAGTGGTACTCGAGAGATGCGAGAGAGAATTGCTTCTGATGTTTAAAGAAGGAAGAGTGATAATGATGATGAAAATGTACGGAGAAAAATTACATGAGATATTATAAAGCGCACGAAGAATAAACCGTTGAATAGCAACAATTGCAGAATGCTATTAAAAAAAAAAAAAAAAAAAAAAGCGGTTCGACAAGGAAGAAACCGAGAGGGCGAAGCTAGATCTGAATGAAGTAAGCGCGCACACGGCCGTGCTTCCGGTTTCTCTTCCTCTGTCGTTGTCTGTTTTCTTCCACATCTCCCCTCTTCTACCTCGCAACTATTCCTTTCTCTTCTCGTTTCGTCTGCATTAAACCGCTTGCGCCTTGTGCGTGTATCTCTGTATGCGCTTTGATAAATTATTATTTCGCTATCCTATGCTGAGTTGCATTTCTTAAAACTACGCTTAAAACTAATATCACATAATACGAGAGAATCATGAAACGGAAAGAGGAAAATTGTATTCTGTACGGTTTTTTGTGCACAGAATCATATAAAATTATGCCAGGTACGTATCTTTTTCTTGGCTGTGAATACGAGCTTAAAAATGCAAATAAATAAAAGAAATAGATACGAGAATTTTATTCTCTCCCTCTCTCTCTCTCTTTATAATTTCACATAATTTTTATATAAAGTTTATTCATTAAAAAAGATATTTAATGTCAAAATTAAATCGTCGAAGAAGAAATGAACTTTTATTAAATTTTACTGAAATGTATTAACCATGAAAGATGTAAAAATGTCTAGATTTATATTGCAGTGTAAGTTTCTCAAGTGAATTGTTTGTATGCAATTTGTCCACATTGCTGGGAAAATATATTATGGACCTCAATTTTTTTCTCTCTCTCTCTCTCTCTCTTTCTTTCTCTCTCTCTGTCGCTCGTATGTTTAGAAATTCGTCCGATTTTCTTGTAATGATTTCGTTCAGCGATTCGACTATATGCGCCGTCTCGAGTTGCTAGTTCTTTTTTTTAGACTTAATGTAATCTCGAATTGGAGCGTGACTCTTTATAGAAAATTTAACCGAGTAAAAATGTAAATTATTGGATCATTTCGGCTATGTAAGACATGTTCAGCTAATGAGTTAATTATGTTATGTATTCACTAATTCACTCTCGCTTATTTTTTCTCTTGATTTTAGATTTGATAAATGACTAAAATTTTCAGAAAAAACTAAGCTTTACAAACTTTATGAATAAAATAATATATTAAATTAACCTATATCAAATTTATTTGTTATAGTTTGCTTATGTTTTGAATGAAAAGAAATATGAAAAAATATAAACGCAAGTTTATAACATTACATTTACAGTATTAACGACATATGGAAAAATTTCATTTGCAAATTATAAAAAAATTTATTTCTATTTATAGCATAAACATTTTAACTATTAACGTATATAATAGAGCACGCGTAAAGGCAATGCTTATGTTTTATTTTGCTTATTTGTATGCGAAAAATGATTAATAGTCAGAAATAAAACCCACATCACGCGATTAATATTTGGTTATAAATGAGCTTATTTTCACGCATACACGGCCGTCTTAATACACGCGAATAAATGCATGAGGATAGCGGCGCGCGAGGGATCGGCCTACGAATCGATATGCCTTTGCCAAGAAAACGTCACGAAAAAGTCCATCAATCTTTGCGTACACAGGCGTAATCTGGATGGAAATATGTATACAGTCTATACATGTATATGCGCTCGCACGACGGATATTCGATACAAGGCGTAGAGCGTGGCAATTTATTTATGCTTGATACAACGGAAATCAATGACGGAGTTAATCAAGCCGGGTGACCAAACATTATTTTCAGCAATCTTTTTTGATTTTAATGAAATAATCAAGTTGCAATAATTAATAATCAGATGTGTCGCGTTGGTTATTACAACGCGACACATCTGAAATGTCATAAATAATCTTTATCAGTTTATTTAATTACAAAAATAAATTAACAGCATGGATGTGTATAAAATAATAAAAAATAACATTGTAAAAAGGATCTGATAAAATTTCTTTTGAGGAAAAGTCGTTTTGAAATTCAATAGAGAGAATGCTATCTTACTATTATTAAATACATTTTGTCGAGCGTTATAATTAATGCAGTGAAACGAGCCTTCAAATTAATTACCAGAATATAATTTACATTAGTGTTACGAAACGTGACGTAAACGCGACATATTACAAAATCTCCAGATGTTAGTGAAAAGGAGAAGGATAAAACCAAAGTGTCGAAGAGCTTGCAAGCTCATACGCGCGCCACACGACCAATAAATGGATGAGTAAAAAGAGCTTGTCGCGTTTCCAAGAACATTTTGTTCGATCGATACAGCCTACTATTATATACTACCAGTAGATAGACCGTGTTATTATATTCGTCTTTCTCTCTCTGTTGCACACGCGTATCATATATGCGTTTGTTTTGTCGTACATCGTGTGATATAATAATGCTTATTTTATTATTGTAATGCACTTTGATAAACGGAAAAAAACATTTTCACTCTTTTCTCTGTCGATCGCTTTATGACAATAATTTTTATTCGATATTCCATATATAAAGATCGAAATCGCAAAACATTGCATCGATAACGCGATAAGGTTTATTAGATTTTTTAAAATATTTTTCGATAAATTAATAACAATGTCTTGTATTAAATATTTTATGTAATAAGAAAATATGAGTAATATTAAAAAAAAAAGAGTGCATTCAGAATAATGTACGAGAGTAAATTATTTATGCGTATAATATTTTTTTATATATTTTTACATTTTTAAATCTAATAAATCTGGGGTATCAAGTTTAACGATTTCAAAAAATAATTAGAGCATGTCTTTGCGAATTAAAATTTTTTTCTTTATCATAAAATTATATATAAAATCTAAATTCTAAAAAAAGAAGATAAAAAATAATAAATTAAGAACGACATTTAAATCTATAAAAAGCGTATTGTTTTACATTATATTATTAGATTTGATGACATAGAATCGTACTAACGGGAAAACGGATCTACGTTACTTTCCCCGGTCAACGTCAATTTGTAATCTAGGACAAGTTGACGGTTAGGTAAAGGGGCGGTAAGTCGTAGTGGCGCCGGACATTGCTCGGAAAGAATACCACATTATTGCCACATAGTTCTTCTACTACCATGAAAATTAACACAAGCGCTGGGACGATGAATCGATCCATTTAATATATACAGATGTCTACGTACAACGCGCAGTTCAAACATTCCTGGGAACTAATCCGGCTCTACTGCCTAGTTCATTTTTTCTTTATGGCTGTAACAAAGTTCAAGAGATATGTTGCAATAAAACTTGCGCATAATCTTTTATCTCGTTTGTTAGATTGGTTTCATCACGTTATTATATTATCTTTATTTATCAATTGTATTTTTTATATCTATATTATGTGAGATATTCTATACCTTCAATTTTTACATTTACATTTACATTTCTTTTTACATTTAATTGATTTAATTATCAATAAATTATTGGCAAATTTTATAAATTCTATTTACAACGGTAAATTGAACGGCATAATATTGAGAAAAAATATATATACATATATAATTTTATGTATAATAATGTATAATTTTCTGTATTAAAATCTTATAATATAATAAAATATTTAATATTTTTTTTTGATTTGTCAGAATAGTATATATATATGTATGTGTGTGTGTGTGTGTGTGTGTGTGTGTGTGTGTGTGTGTGTGTGTGTGTGTGTGTGTGTGTGTGTGTGTGTGTGTGTGTGTGTGTGTGTGTGTAAGTTTTTCTGACCTTAGGTCTTTGATATTATAAGTAGGATTTCGGAAGGGGATCACAACTCAGATCTTAAAGCTTATCTTGTAACCAGAGTCGAATCACGATTATTATTAACATATCGTAGACTATAATCAAAATAATCGAGATGGAACTTTAGACACGAAGTTTCCTAAGAATCTGTTCAACACTCTCTTTTAGTTCTCGGCTTCTCGGTGGTGAAAACCATCGCCTAAACCAGCCGCGGTAGAAGTTAACTCCTGTTCCTACGTATACGAGTAAACTATTGATCCGTGAGTAGTCACGCGATTCTGTCGTAGAACGCCACTCAAGCCTTTCCTGTGCCTTTTTCCTTCCCTGTATACTCTTTCTCTATCCTTGAACGTCCATCAGAAATTTTTATGTTTCAGACGTTCTTATAAACTAGCCGCTAGTTTTTTCCTTGTCCTTGAAAAAAGTCGTAATCACAGAAATTTCCAGTCTTTCAGCAGCTCTTTATACATAATAATTGATATTTGTCTTTTCATTGTTTCATAAATTTTGCTGCTTAGGATTAATTACTATTTCGATAAAAAAAGAAAAAAAGAGACATAAATTGACAAAGTTAAATAAAAGCAAATTAAACACGCCCAGACTTAATTATGTAAATATTTTTTCAGCGATATAAAGCTTAACGCTTTGATATGTCAGTCGCGAAATCGTCCGGTTGGTTATCCAATTAAGTCTCTGAAACAGGAAGAGTTGAGGTGTGGACAGGACGCAATATATCGGACCAGGAATAACCTTACCCTTTTATTTCATTCACCGCACCACTCTCCCTTCCTCGCGGAGAGTGTCACGAGGCCTCGCCCGACGTACACCACCACTACCATCACTGGCGAACGACCACCTTCGCCGACTCCGCCGACTTTGCCAACGCCATCATCACCTTCTCGTCCTACCTCCACCCTTAACTCACCCCATTTCCCTCGCTTTATCACCTGCCATCACCGGCCAGCTCGCGCAATATATACCTACCTACCTACGACGGCGCGCCTCGGTTAGGTCTTATCGGTAATGGTCCTATTTTTGGAATCTCCGCCCATTCTTTGCGTGACCCACCTCCGCGGCGGCCCCCCTCTCGGTTTACAACCCCTCGAATGAGGGGTTCAGCCGGATCCTCGTGAGTGGCGGCGCGTGAGGAGACACAGCGGGGTGTCCTTTTTCGTGAATTAAAAGGGCGTTTGCCATATAGTCGTTGAAAGAAGTTTACGTGACAATAATCCTCTGTAGGATATGCGGTTAGGTTTCTTCCAGATTTTGGATTATTATCCGACATTGGAAGATATATCGGACATGTATCTCACAGGAGAGGAGGTAGCGGTGGATGTCAAATTATAGGGCATACTTGCTTTTCTTTTATCCCTTAGGCTAGGCAATACTTATTATAAGAAAAGAATACGACCGGATGCTTGGTCTCCTCGATTTCTCTGAAAGGGAAAGAGATTTGAATTAGCGTTGCTTTGAGGCGGAGGGTTGGTTGGCGTGACTCGGTTCACGGATCGATAAACAGACCGGAGGTTCCCGACTAACCAGTCTCGGGTCACGAGAATATTATTAAGCGTGCCGGTGCTTTTCCGACGACGAGCCAAGCGGATCCGAGCGATTCGACTTTTATCGCTAACTTCGTCTCACGTCCCAAGAAAACTGTTGAAACGCCTTTTCAAGCTGCATTCACTCAAATTCTTGCAAAGTCTCTACTTATGATAATATGACATTGTTATCATCATCATATCTATTATTGTGCATTTATCAATATTCATAAATTGATATTGAAGAAAGAAGTAAAAAATGATGAAAAAAGGTGAACGAAAAAATATTTGTACCATTTACGTGCGGAATACGCGAGAAAAAAAAACATATTTTCTCAACTTAATTAAATTCTCACTAACAAAATTAAAAAATTTTCTTGTAAATGACAGTTTTCATAAAGTCTAGTAAAATTTTAAATAATTTCGTTTTGCATTTTTTTTCTTACAATGCCAGCGAGTTTTAATTTATTTATTATTTATTAATGACACTTTTAATATTTGTTGCATTCTCCAAAGTTACAATTATCGCAGTGTTTTTTATAAAATCAAATGGATAATTCTGTGATCGTGAACGTTATGTTTTGAGGAAGTAAAAACGAGGAGAAGCTCGATCATTTCGGTTACAAAGAAAGTAGGGATGAGGATAAAGGTGAAAATATATACACCTTGTGTGCATAAGCGCCATATGTCGTGCGGTCATTCATGTCCACGTATGTCCCACGTAACTTTTTCTACATATACACTACACGTGGACATTTACGTAGAGCATTCGAATAAAGTGCACGTTTGACCTGGTCTACGTACGAGAACCATCTACCTTCCAATCGGCTATAAGCGCCAAGCGGTGCCGAGACGAGAATTGCTCGTAAGATAGATATTAAGAGGGCTATCTTTCTGCCCAGTGCTGGTAAAATGTCCATTAAATTGGAAAAATTGCACTTCTAACGAGTAAAGTGCTCCACTAAATCTAGCAAAGCTAACAAGGAGATATACAAAATGTCTAACTATTTATATCTTTCATTGAACTGTTGTGTAAGTGCGTGTGTACGTGCGCGTGCCTATGTAAAATATCTGCTTACATATTTAATAAATTTATTAAAAATTTTTTTTTTTATAAACTTATAATAAAAGAAAAATAATATCATTTGATTTAGATCAATTTTGCAAATTTACAGAATCATTTGTTTTCTCAATTACGCAAGATTTTGAAATAACGCCAGCATAAATAATACAATGTAAAATAAAATATTAAGAAAGTTTTGATATAAAAGTAATATTTTAGAGTTGACAAACTTGATTCAAGTAAGTTAATTTGTTACTATATGCGAAAAAAATTTAATAGCGAAAAGTGCGAAAGAAAATCGATAAGAGGATGAAGTCAATTGCCACATAATAATTGATTTTATTCCTAAACAAAATTTTTTTCATGTTATTCTAGCGAAATTAGAAATGTTTGCTAGGTTGAATGATCTTCTTGTTGACTTATGGATGCATTTCTACCAGCGAGCAAAAAGACCTAATGACAAAGAAATCGATACACGACGTTCATTTATCTAAAGGGACAGAAGGTAGCAATAACCGGCATAAAAGCTCTTTTATTTAGCGAATTATTGTTTCAGCTTTCCAACTGATATATTAGCAAAGTTTACATTTTTATTCAAACTAAATATAGAGTTAAAATCTCTTTTCTCTTGTAATGAGAAATAGCTTTTATATAATTGCCACACTATATTTGACACTCAAAATATCTGTGAATTAAGTTTGACGAGTTCTTCAACGAAGTACCTCTTTATTGCAACTACCAGAGCTGCACCAGTAAATTGCAACTTGTGCTTCATAATATCCCGGAACTATTAATTTTCTTTTCAATTACTAATTATCATCAACTATCGCAATGTTGCGTCTTGTATAATGTTTGTATGCTTGCAATTTTGTTGGAATGCGGATGTTTCTCAATTTATCGATGTAGCTACATATCTTTATTGACGATCGAAATGCCCTGCATTTTTATTCTTCGCATGAAAATTGTCACGGTTATGGTTTTTGTTATATTTCCAGGTAAAGAAATTGTACGATTGAATTTGTCTGTTTGCAATAGAGGTAGCGTCATAAAAAAAAATAATAAAAGCAGGTATCAAATTTACATCTAATTGTTTTTAAAAGTTTGCAGATTGTCACGCAATAAATCATCTTTTATCTTGGCATATTGATTACGTGCATTCGATAAGTATGTTAATAAGTTAAACTACTACGATTAAATCGATAAATCAATCTAACTAGCACATATTTCTCTTTGCATGTTTTATCTTTAATGTTTGTAAATAGGCAAGATATGTGTTGCCATTGAAAATACACTTGTTATCGTAAATATGTAAATTTAAGAATTTATTTTGATAATATTGCTCTCTTATTTTAAAAAATTTCTCACGAGAGACATTTTCTACTATTTGTAAAAAATTAGTTGCTGCTTTTTTTGACATAAAATTAGCATTTCAATTAGGCGGATATATATAATGTTAAAATAACTTCTCCCTTTGAAGATAATTTATATCGTATTCAAATGCGAGTTGACAAAAGAAGGATAAATCTACTGTTCCTGCAGACGATGAAAGAAAATTCCATCCGCAATGCGGTCGAGGGACATCTGCGAAATTATGCCTGACCGATCGGCGATTTTTTTGAAGCAGCTTACTTTAAAAGTCACGCGATACAATGTCGTGATCCTCGCGCTTTCAAAAGGCTCTTGCGGTTTAATTCAATAGCCGGTACGATAACCGTCACTGCCAAAGTTATTCCATACATATATTCATGTAATATCGAAAAAATATTAAATGGTTATAGAAAAGTTGTTTTTTTTTTTAAGTATTACATATAATCAATAATAATATTATTATATAAAAATATACATTCAAACACACAATTTTTCTATACATAATACGATTTAAAGAATTATTAAGATAAGAATTAAATTATTTTTTCAAATTTTTTTAAACATACACAAGTGAATAAAATATTATTTAAAAATATTCTTCTTCTCATTCCAAAATGTTTATGTTTAATACTTATAATCTTTTTACAACTTTTCCAGACGAATAAAAAAAAAATAAACAATTGGTTTGCTCTAGTAGATAATTGTCTCTTCAATATACGGATGACAGCCGTTGAATTTGATCTGTTTCCATTATGTGCCGAATACTAAAACCCTAGATTTTTGATCGTGCGTCGAGATCGAATCGGCAGTCAAAGTACGCCGAGTCTAGCACGGCGAAGACGTGGACGTCGTCGGCGAAGCTTGGTTTTGGTAGCTGGTAGCCGCAGTGCTGGCGCAGCGCCCTGACCTCAAAACACCGGCATGGATCGATAGAAAACTTCCTTCCTACGCTTTGCGCCACGTTCGCCGTGCAGACTTGGCGAACTTCACGGTAGGACCGACGGAGCCGCAAGAAGATGAATATTGTGCGATGAAACTTGAGAGACACGTGCTTAGCCGACGAAGATTAGCGAGGCAGAGAAAGTATCAATGGGAAGATGGCCTAGGAAAATTTACGTCACACACTCGCGTGAACTTTATTAATCCTTAAATCACTGTCGGCGCATATAATTCTGTGACGCAAATGATCCTGCGTCAGCCTTTCCATTCTTGGTCGTCAACCGTTGAAAAAAGTATCTAATAATAAATTTAAAGCTTTTAGAGAGGAGAACATATCTTGTTAATGATTAATAGCTTCTTTCTCAGTTGCTTATCAAGTTTGCTTATTACATGTTTATATTATTATGTCAAGTCATTCAGTTAATTAAATCGATGAAATTTAATTAGTTTGAAGTACTAATGGGACATTAATATTATATTCATTTTGCTTTTTTAACTATTGATTTGATTTTTTTTACAACGTTTTTTAACGTCGGTTTTAATATACTTTGTATAATCTGTCAAAGTAACCATTCATTGATTTGACTAGGTAGCAATCGATATTGTAATAATTTCACGCGAATCGATATTTATTCGGACAAGGTCGCAAAGTCTTTCTTCAAGAAGATCATCGACCTCTCTCTTATTCTTGACACTCTCACGGTCTTTCGATCCTTTCGCGCTCGTTGCCGAAGAGAATCCACGTGCTGCTGGCGAAGACATGATTTTTCATTCCCGCCGCTACATAATGACGGTGAGGTGTCCGTTATTTAAACGCATGTTGGTTGGGTTATACCTGGTGGTGTTTCCTATGTATTCTTTCCGCCAAAGGTTCATGTCTCGAAAGAGACACACGACGATAACAGCGCATCTCCAGTTGTTTTATTACAGCTCACGCGACAATGAGACGACACCGTTGTTTACGAGGTGTCAATATTATGTTTTCTTTATATGATGTGTCTCTTTGCTTGAAGTGTAATCAGTGACCGCCATCTATTTCTTTTTTTTCTAATTTATGAAAAAAAGTATCTCTTCTTATACTCTTAGATTTTGTATTGCAAATTATATATATTCATCTCTTTTTCAGCAAATAAATAAATAGATAGTTGATCAATGTAGAAAAAATTTCTAATTAAGCTCATGAAAGATATTGAAATTTCTCTAAAACTTGAACTTAAAATAATTTATCGAAACAATTATGAATGACGAAACTTAATCTCTAGTATTGTAATATTATCGTTTTAGTCATCACCATAAATATTATACGTATTGTCGTGCAGAATGTAAAGTAGTATATATAAATATTATTATTATCAATTCCGTGTTACTCGCCAGGTGTCTTGAACGAATATTATTCCATTGCTAAGGATGTTTTCGCGCACAAACTCGCTCCTGCGAAATATATAAGTACTGCCGATCGATATTTCTGCATGTCCATACAGAAACGGATGATAGGCAAGCGGTGACAACGAAATACGCTCGTTTTATTAAGGCGTGTGTGCGGGGCCGTGAGGTACGACTTCCTCCTGGTTTACGAGGTGTCGATACCGTGTAAACGCATATAAAGCGGGTTTACTTTGCTCGCATACACACACACATGTGTTACACGGACGGTCCTTGTACGATCGAAGAGGCGCGCAGCACCAAAGTGGAAAAAGTAAGATATATAGAAGGACGAAGACTTATCGCTCGCTTATTGCGCGACAGAACTTTACGACACAATGCGATGGCACTTGCAGATTTCGTCTTTCTTGGCTCTTATACTTGTTGCTCATGTGGCATTATTATAGATTAGAATAATCTAAAAGTACAGAATTTTTCTTCAATAAAAAGTTTGATTGTGTGCGTGTGTATTGTCTTCGTTTTCGTAAAAATAAATTTTATAATATCTAAGTTTGTCACAATTTCTTGCAAGAGTTAAAACAATTTAAAATTTTCTAAAAAATATAAAAAGTACGTTCGGACAAATGAGTGTATTTATTTTTTGATGTATTATTAATATAGTAAAATAAAAAACTGAGCTATTTTATTTGACAAATAATAAACTTCTGAATTGCCAGAAAAATTTTTACGCCACATCTTTGACATATATGGCATATATATGGCATATATATGATGGATTTTAAAATATTCAGTCAATTTAAGAATATACAGGGTGTCCTGTAATCGGTGAAAAATCTGCTAATAGCAGATTCTTGAGAGATTTATTTGAAGTCAATTTTTCCTCAGCGAAACTGTCGAGACATTAATAATTTCCGAGTTATAAGCGATTGAGAAAGGAGACGCTTTTCGCAAACTAAACTTTTTGGAGTTAAAAAACTACCAAAACTATATTCTTCAGTTAATTTCAGATAGAGTTTACTCTAATATAATTTTAATTTAAAGATATATAATAATAAAAATTGGAAATTGGCAAAAAATGATGACGTCTCTCGATATTTTCGCTAAGGAAAAATCGACTTCAAATGAGCTCAAGAATCTGCTATTAGCAGGTTTTTCACCTATTACAGGACACCCTGTATATGCATGTTTATAATGTATATAAAATAATTTTGGAAAAATATATTAACTGAGAAAAAATTATTTCTATAATGTGACGCAGTTTTAATCTTCAAAATCCATCGTGAAAAATAAACTATTAAATTTTTTGCAAATGACGTCTATTCTTAGCCTGAACGAGCATTGTAGTATGTGTCGTTGGCATTTTAACGAATTATCAACGGTTACCCTTTTGCATTATTCGATCGGGGGGGGCTGCCTGTGGTCGCTATAAGGGTTCGTTGGCATTTAAATGACGAAAGATGCCACGACCTGCACGAAACGTCATCTGTTATTACCGCGCATGTTATAGTACGAATTTTAATATTAATTCTCTTGTGCCATTGCTTTCATTCTTCTCTTGCTATTCATGCTACTATGTTTCTTTTCATATAAGAAGAAACTGCGTCTTTTTTCGAGTTTCCTTATATAGAATTTATATAACGTCGCTGCATGTCTAGAATAAATTTAAATTTTAAATCCTTGATTCCACTTTTCGCGTGGGTTGGTTTAGATTCTTACAAAACTTTCTCTTAAATCTCAATATGTATAAAAAATACTTGCCTCATTTTTTTTTATGTATTTTTCTATCTCTTCTCGTTAAATCCAAATACAAAGAGAATCAAGATACAAGAATCTCGTGCACAAATATTTGCCGCTGAGTAATGTTTGTTTAGAGTGCACACCTCGGCACTTTTACTTTCTCCTTCTCTTTTGCTTCTTGCAAAATATTATGATAATGAAGCACTCATAGATGTGTATGCAGAATATAAACGGCTTTTTTTTTTATTAATATCCGACCTATAATAATAAATAATGTACTTGCAGATGCAAAAAGGTGAAGGATTTATGAGTGATTTGCTAATGATGCTATTACATGTATATACATTATCACATGAAATTATTATCTACAGTTCACACGCCGCTAAAACAATCGTTAATAGATATCTCATAACAACAGGTATAAGATATAAAAATATACAATATTTATAACGGATAGTGTTGTATTTAGATACACATCTGAATAATAATGTTGAAGTTTTATATTTATTGGGCTAGTCGTTTGTAGAGAAGAATTTAGATGTCTTGATTAAAATAAACGTACAGGATATAAAATTTAAAGAAGATATTTACTTACCTTTTTCACTCTGTAATTATAACGCAATTGCGTGATACAGCGTATTAAACGTTTTTCATTGTAAATACGTCAAGTTAAAACATGTAGCACCCATTTTCTGCGACACTGATAAAGTATTAATAATACAGATATATCTCTTTGGTAGACCCCAACTTTTATGGTTACGCGTCCTCGTGACATTGCTGGCTCCGACAAAATCAGGATGAAGAGTAGGTCGGACCAGGTTAATGTCGAGACGTCTAGGTCAAGGAGTGGTCACTGGTCTCGATCGCTCGTTTATCTCGACAGTTGCGACCTACTTGGAACTACCGGTAATGTTAATGTCGTTATTCTCAGAGCGATGACATTGGCCGCACGATAGGCTTTCCTCCTTGTCCTTCTCGTTTTTGGAAACAAAAAAATGTGTCAATTTTTTTTTTTTTTTTTTTTTTTTTTTGACAAGATAATCGTTCGCGATAAAAAATGATGGATCGATTTTTTTGGAAGATAGAGATCGAAAATGACGCGTTAAAGATCAAGTTTTTCAAGCCAAGTGACCCCAGTGGTCTTTCTCTTATCTGATCAAACAGACGGCGACTAGCTTTACTTCCGTTTGCAGATAAATGCGAGAAATAAATTGTGAACCGTACATTTGCATGGTCTCCTTTAACAAAATCAACCGCCTCGCGTGCTAACGGACACGTTCGCGCGTTCCTGGAAGCCGGTTGTACAGACGGACACGCTAATGCAGGCCCTGCAATTGCAAGAAAATATTTCTGTCTGTTACTGTTAACCTTCCTGCTTTTTCTAAGAATACATATATCTAGCTTGTGATAAACTTCTTACAACGATAAGTGTGCGATGTATACATGCATCATGAAACATGACTTTGTTGGCTGTTAAAAAAAAAGATGAATACGTTAGAAAATAGAATAAAAAAAAAAAAAAAAATGTATTTTATTGAAATTAGACATATAAAACAAATTTTAATATTTTATAAAAATTATAAATCCAATACCTGTTTTTTTTTTTTTTTTTTTTTTTTTTCATGTAGAGATTAAGAACTCGCAACTTGTTGTAAGATTAATAACCAACTGTTTTTATTCCGTCTATTTTTTACTGGGGATACATGTGCACGAAGGTTTACACGAAATGAAAGCTAATGTCGATCTAGCGATTGCGCGACGTTTACATGCGGCCAAGGGTAAAAGAGTGAGTGTAAAAGGGGGATGGTAGTTACAATGCAACGATATGGCTCGTCAAGATCGTTGGTAACGATTAGACACGGGGTCGTAATGTGCTGGCACGTTTAACGTCCACTATACGTTGTTATTACCGCTTATTATTTGTCCATCGTCCGGTAGACGATGCACTCACATTGGATATGACAATGACAGGGGTGGCATTTGATGGCGTTGTTTACACTGGGGAACGCTGCGTGACACCAGCTCAGCAACGAAGAACTTTAATTATCATTATTCTTGCAAAAACATTTTCTCCTATCGATTAGAAGATCCGATCTACTAACGATCGTTATCGTGCAATTAGATAGACACTTGAGTAAAGTCAAGTGAAGATGCGGTATAATGTACGCTTTCAATGTTTTCTTACTAACTATTAACTGTTGTAAATTATTAATTGGTTCTCTCTGTTTTAAACGAAATGTGTCGAAAAATCGAACGAGTAGAAGACGCGACGCAGTTGTCGTAAAACTCCGACTTTAAAACGACGGAAATTACATAACGTTCGTAACGATGACTCGAAAGACGTCGCCGGCGCAGAAATCGAAGCAGGAGGATTTCTTCCCGTGACGCAGCTGATTTTACAACAGGCCTCCCTTCTCCGCGATTGCATTAGAATGCTCGCTCGTAGATTAAACAACGCTAATGATCCGTATCGCGATCCCGTTAGGACTCACTCGCCTCCTCCGTCGTCTTCTGCTTCCGCTTCACGCGTGTAGCCGGGAGAAACCTTTGCCACGGGAAAGCTCTACACATCGTTTTACAGCTTGTTCCGTTGATAATCAATGAATTTATCCTGTTTTATATTTTATTTCAACAAATTTTCGATAGAGAAAGTTTTTATAACAAAAGATTGACTTCAGAGATGATAGTCATAAAAAGACAAATAAACAGTCACACAGAATGTTTAAACTCTATATATTTAAACATTATAGATAAATTGCCGAAAATCTAAACAACTTGAAAGACTTGGTTTGTTATTATTCATGATTTTAAAGATATAACTGTCGATTCTTTTATCATTATCGTAAGATCAGTCCATCGTTAAACATCTTTATAGTTAAGAAATTTTGCACCAATTATGTAAGTTACAATTTAATACACTGTCTCTTCTAAAAATTTTTTTTATTAACTAGTGAAATTGTGAGTTGATTTTGAATTATTTCAATACAGGTTTCTCCTCCAACCTATTATTTTTATTTTTAATTTGACGAGTCAACCTATGTGTCACTTCTTGGCCTATTAACCAAAGGAAGAACACATAAACTCAACAATTTCTTATAATCAAACTTTATGTTTAATTTTAACCGATTGATTAAATAATGATGTTTAACTTTTCCTAAAGTTTCGTGTAACTATTTACTTGCGTCATTTAATGATAAGTTAATGTACAGTTATATGGCTTAAATCCGTGCTTTTTTTCTCATCTGTTTTTGTACTTTTGCGCTAAAGAAGGTCATAAAATTGACCGACACGTACGTTAGGATAATAGATTAAATTGTTACTTATTGTTAGAATAAAATTTTTGCGCACTAATTACAGCGGTTGCTCTTACTCGTCATTTTTCTAACTTAATTTTATATCTTTTAAAAAGCTTATATATTATATTTAAATTATTTAAAAAAGTTTTACTTATCAATTAAGGACCTAATTTAGAGAGTCAAAATAATCGACTTTTTTCTACATTTTTGGAAAGTATAATCTCTAAGAATATACCTATGCCTTTTAAATTTTATTGAAAAATTTGTCACATTGACGGAGGTATAAGTAATGAATAAAGTAACGCGCGGGTCTTCAAATGGGTGTGCAAAACTTTAAATGTGCTTCTCTTATAATACTGTTTTCAAAGTTGATATGACGGATATCTTGAAAATTAATAGCTCAAATAACTTGAATTTTTTTTAAATAAAAGAAAATACTTTCTTTTACGGGATACTAAACCTAAATAGAATATAAAAAATTAATAATTAACATTTCTCTGAATTTCAAGAAATGAATAAATTTCAACAAAATTGAAATATCTGTTTTAAAATAACACTACTTTTTATTTTTTTTCAATTTTCTCTAAATTAACTGAAATTAGATTTAATATCCTATAAATATTCTACGGAATAAAATTAAATTATCGAGTTTGAATAATCTCTGAGAAAATTTGAAATCCACTTAAATTATACAAGAGTTGAAGGAAAAAAATGTTTAAAAGTCATTTAAACAAATCTAAAAGATCTAAAAGGTCTGAAATAAAAATCAAGACATTTTCCAAGAAGTCTTTGACATTTGATTTTGTTGAAGAAAGAGAATACAAAAATTACAAGATGTATAGTTACATATATGTAGAATATAATAAAATTATGGCGAAAATAAATCACACGCTTGTAAAGTTACATGACGAATTTGCTATTAGGATAAGACGCGGAACGGGAATAACTTAGTAGTCGCTAACGACTAATTATGCACCTAATTGCGCAACGCATTAAAACGCTCGGAGAAAAAAAGAGTAATGATAATAATAATAATAATGCAATTACGAATTACCCGGAGAAAGCAATTACGTCCGGCGCAATTACAACGACGCGCTCGTTACAACGTTAACAACCGATGTTGTAATACGATAGATTACCGCGCGGCCGCGCAAATGGAAAAGTGTCTTGGAACTTGTCAGAGCTTTCCGGCCGTAGGGCCTTACGATTAATTACAAATAATTAGCGGATAATTTCGTGGTGAACGAGATAACGGTACAAGGGCGTACGCGCCGCGTATCGGCTATTGTTTGTGCGTGTAAACCCGCAGACGCATTGTTGTGGTGCATCCTGCCGACTAGTCGATCTCGTTGCCTTCTCTTTCCGTCCTTCCTGATTGATGCATCGATCCATCTTTTCAAATGAATAAAAAGAGGCTACATGTTTTCGCGATCGATAAAATGTTGCGCGACTGTATATGATATACGATATATGTGTTTTTTTTGTATTTTTGTGTATACAAAGTGTTGCTAAACATGTGTGAAAAATTTTGTTCACTAATTACAGCGTTTGCTCTTACTCGTCATTTTTCTAATTTAATTTTATATCTTTTAAAAAGCTTATATATTATATTTAAATTATTTAAAAAAGTTTTACTTATCAATTAAGGATCTAATTTAGAGAGTCAAAATAATCGACTTTTTTCTACATTTTTTGAAAGTATAATCTCTAAGAATATACCTATGTCTTTTAAATTTTATTAAAAAATTTGTCACATTGACGGAGGTATAAGTAATGAATAAAGTAGCTCGCAGGTCTTCAAATGGGTGTGCAAAACTTTAAATGTGCTTTTCTTATAATACTGTTTTCAAAGTTGATATGACGGATGTCTTGAAAATTAATAGCTCAAATAACTTGAATTTTTTTAAGTAAAAGACGTTTAAATAAAGGACGTGATTATTTGGATAATTTCTTGAAAAAAAGTTTATATTCACCACTGTTTTAAACGACATAATTTTCAAGTTACAAAAACCCCTCTCTTTAAAATGGTACATATTATTTACATATTACTTCTCTCTTCTCCGAGATGCTGATTGGTTGTCTCGATGTCTCGTTGTTAAGTGCGTTATTGCTTCGCGCGTGTCGTCTGCAGCTGTCAAATTTTGACAGTTTATGTGACTTATAAAAAAATTAAATTAAAGAAAAGTTAAAAAAAAGAAAACGAAGAAGAGAAAAAAAAGACATAAGAAAAGTACATATATATTATATATGCATATGTATTGTACATGATGGACCTATGTAGAAACTTTTCCTATGATATTATATGTATATTTAATATGTAATTTATATTTGTGTAATTAATAGAAAAAAGAAGATATGGAAGAAAGAAGGAGAAGGAATGTAATATTAAATAAAGAAAGAGAAAGAGAGAGAAAAAAAGAAAAAGAAAAAAAGGATGCTTTCTTAAAGCCAACTGTAAATATTAAAATTAAATATTCAACAATCAATTAGCATCGTGAAAAAGAAACTTTAACGCTTAACCTAAACACAATACTAACCATACAACACGATATAAAAACTAAACTAAACAAAAATTATAAGAATTGTTAGAAATCACTACCTTCGGTCATGATACATGAATCTGATCTTCTTTTCATTGACGAATAAATTCAAAAATACCATATTTAATATTTTCAATCAGAGTAGCATAAATTAAGAATTTGAAGTGACTCCAAAAAAAAAAAAAAAAATTCAATTTAATTCTGAGGACCAAAGGGGCCAAAATTAAAGTTCAGCTTTTTAGAATTTTAACATCCAGGATCTCGAAAACTATTGTTTTAGAATATTAATATACATAAATGTTTCTTCAAGAAATTGCCGAAAAATGATCTGTCGAATTTTTTCGCACACGTTCAGGAACATCCTGCATAACGCGTTTACCGCTATCTAAACCGTATTTACTGTCGCGGCAAACCCGGTTTAAGCGAATGATTCACGTCGCGGGAAAGTGCCGGTATCATGTACGAGATGCATCTCTTGTTCTTCTTGTGAGTCGTAGTACCTCGTAGTACCTCGCTCTCGGCTCTTATTGTTTCTCCTCGGTGTGTGATCGCGCCGATAATGCTTCGTAATTCGCACGCTCTTGACGACGATGCGATGTCGCGGTACTCCCGGCGCGGCGCGGCGCCGCGGTAATGACCGCGCGTCGTAATTGTTTTAAATGCCAACGAGGCGTTTACGCGAAAGTGCTATGAGTGTGTGAAATTAGAGGAAGTATGTAACCTTTTCAATTGTGTCTGAGTAAAGATGAGAAGATCAAACTTTGCGAATGCTAATTAATTTAATTATACTAACAATAAGTATAATTGATTGACTTAATATTATACAACGATTGACAATAAACTTGATAATGAATTTTGTAAAGTACATACAAGTGTATTTGTTTTAAAACTCTAGTCTTGCTTTTAACTACATTGTATTTTTCAATTTAACAAAAACACTTTTTATCTTTTTCTACTATTTGAACTTACGACAGGACTTTTTTTACGACGTGATTCTTTCGACGGTAATTTCTTGAAAAAAAAATTTAGATTCACCACTGTCCTAAACGACATAATTTTCGAGTTACACAATATTGAAAAAATTCGATTTTAAAAAATATATTTTGACAAAAATGAAATTAAACCAAAATTATAAGATTATACCTTCAGTCATGATACATGAATCTGTTTTTCTTTCCATCGACGAATAAATTCAAAATTAACCGATTGTCTAAGAATATATTTCGCAAATATTCGCAAGCAAAAGCGTTTTGATATTACGCGAATCTGTGCTTTACTATAAGGAAGAGAAAGAAGGGTAAAGCAATCGTCCTCGATGGCTTTAATTATCTTAAGTATCTTTCCGCGTAAAAGCTAGATTTGTATTCGCGGCGTGCTTGCAGACATTTAAACGCATTTAGAACAGTCGTGAGTTTTTCTCCATTGAATTATTCATATTCCTCTGCAGGATGTTTCGTATATATCAAGCTCACCTCGTTTCCGTTGGAACACTTTAGTTTCGCTAATGAAACTTCTGATTTCGTTTTGCTTAATATATATCATTTGTATGTTTTATGATACTTATTATTTCACGATATTCTGTTTCACGAGCAGAACTAGAAACGGATTTAATATATCAAGAGAGAAAGAAAATAGCATATATTTGTTAAACTCTTTTTCTCTAACATCCTTACTTTCCTCTAATGTTGGTATTGCGATTAATAATTTATGTGTCATAATTATTATTCTGATTGAAAGAAAAAGCGTTACTAATTAATGGAAGGTTTCATGTTACACTTTCGATATTATGCGCGATGATTGCGAAACGGTTCTGATTATTCAAACAGTATATGACTCATATGGTAATATCCTTCAACCATACTCATTTACAGATATACACGTATTATTTATCGTTATTAGAAAAGAGAAAAAATTCCCTAATAAAATTTAAAGCCCTAATGTATTTTAACAAGTTTTGTTGCGTTTACAGGTATCTCGAGGAAATGGGACTGGTAGAACGAGCAGCCGAGATGCAAGAACTAAACGCTCCCAGACCCGGAAGATCGAGAGATCTCTTTGGAGTTCAATTAGAGGTAAGATTTACGCGAGCAGTTAATTCATTCAGCTGAAACGCGTACAAAAGATTATAAATTTGTGTCATCAAATTAATTCGTATATTCGTTAACGCGGCGAGGCCTCGAACATCCGAACAAGATTGAAAAAGAAGAGTGAACGTAACTTAATACGCGATCTCTGATATCCTTGACGAAGGCGAGAATACATTCGATCCGGAATTGGTTGTCCATTCACCCGAGGGTTGAACGCTGGTTGACTTCAATGGTCACTTTTGCCCGTGATCGTAGTGTAGGCCAGTGAGAGGCTCGACCCAGAAAACCCATGTCGGTTCTGATACAACGGCCAACCATCGGAAACAACTAAGGAAAGTTTGTTCGTTGCACTCTCCTCCTTGTCACGGCGATCAATCTGATGATTTATCTTTCTTCTTCTCGCTCGATGGATCTTGTATAAGATATTATCAATATTTGCCATTGGAAATTTATATTTTCCAATCATGTTTTCTTATCTGTCATCTATCACGTTTGATTAAACTAAATTATTGATAGGTTATTTGCTAAAGAAATCAATAATTCAGAAATATATATATATAGGGTAAACTAGGGTATGATGGCCATAGGCTGTAATTTTTTCAATAATCTCTACATAGTGCGCTTTTTTAATCATTATCAAAGATAATCGATATTTACAGTAATTTATGCGCATACATTGTTCGAAATAACGATATTGTGAATCTTATATCATATTTTTACTTTTCACTACCTGCAAAGTTTTTCATTTGTCCACTAAAAACTGTTATCAACGTCGAATAAATTACAGTTAAGCTATCGTAATCGACGTCAGACATATTATAAAGATATGTAAATTATTATATGATCTATAATTTTTATTTTCGTTTTCACTATTTTTTTATAAATATTATGGCCGTCTTTCCGTCACTATGGTCATCTTTTTCTTAAAAGTTTGGTAAGATGGCCAATGTTTAAGTTGTACTCTTTTGATAATATAAAATTTCTATGAAATATTTTCCTTTTAATTTTGATAATATTAAATTAGTAATTTAAGCTTCAGTGAAGGTGATATGTCAAACACTAAAAAATAACAAAAAGAAAAGTATATTTTTTGCATTTTAAAAAACTATGGCCATCTTACTCGAGTTTACCCTAATAGCATCGCGATGCTATATTATAGATTGTAGAGAAGAGAAAATCTGACCATAAATGCAGAAAATAAATAGAATAAAGAAAGAAATAATATTACAAGATTTATTAAAAGTAAAATTGCAATAATAGTGAACAATTTCGTTGTAATAAGGAAATTACATTGGAAAATTGATACGAGAGTTGGAAACCTTGCACGCATAGAGTTACATAGGAGACAGAAATGGAAAGGCGGAACTATAATTATGTAGTAATTAATGTACGGAGCCAAACGATAAACAAATGACGTAATAACTACAGATTAGAGGCAGTCATGCGACGAAATTTCGCAATTTATCGAACAATCGTACGTGCATTGACGTGACCAGTATTTTAGCGTAATTTGATGACAGCTAAGCATACGATTAGTGTAATTTTTTAATACTCCATTGATATTATTAATAATTGTTAAACTTAATCGATCGATGCGTTTACAACAAATTTATATGATTCAAAAGTAATAGCCAAATCAAAATAATAATAAAAAAAAATAATCTCTTCTTCGAGGATATTAAACTTTTATTAAACCTTCAGTATGTTTCTCACAATTTGCACATAGTCGATACTTGTTCAACAATTCTCGGCGCACGTTATTATCTTTGCGAAATGACATTTACTCAGAATATCGCATCATCATAGGAAAAAAAGCTGACACATTTTGCAAGTTTTACACACGTGTGTATTACAACCCGGTTTTACGGTCCGATGAATCCAGGATCGTTTTCACTTTTGCATTAATCGCGAAGAATTATGTATTATAATTAAAAATAAAATCGAAGTTATTCAAAGAATGAGTATATTCTTTAATTTTTATATTATATTTTTTTTTTTTGTTGAATTTGAAGATAGGTTTTTTTTTCTGAGTTTTCCCGTAAATTTGATTATCTGGCGAATCAAAGTGTTTTGCGCAAATTATCTCGTATTATATGGACACTGTATTGCACATAACATGTATTGTTTCTACAACGATGTAACAGTATGCTACACGAAGTACATATGTATAGTAGAATGAATCATTCTTGTGATAATATAAGCGATATCAAACATATCATATTCACATTGCATTTTGTTTTCTAAATAATGAGACACTATTCAAGCAGCTTGATTTTTAATGGCGCACATAATAAGGATTGATTGTTCAATCCGATTAAAGAAAAAAGAACAGGACAATTTTCGTCAATCAGATTACGCAATTGCAAAATTATAAATAGACTTTGTCAACATCTTATGATTTGATAATTTCGTATACATTACGTATAATTCCCTACAATAAAGTTAAAAAGTTATGTGCGTACAAAACTTTGAAATAATTTAAATTAGCATAAAACAGCGTGACGTATAAGTGAGATATAATAATGATTTTGAGGAAAAGAAAAAAAAGAAGAAAGCAAAAAAAGTGCGAGTAAGCGATTAGCATAGATATTTAGAGACTCGTTACATGCAAACGCACGACCAATTAGATAAGCTGAAATGACGTGTTCCTTTACAATTACGTGTCCTTTTGTGTTTTAAATGTACGACATTAAATATTAAATATCGTTGTATGTTGTTGAAGCTGGCAGTTTCATGCGCGCACATTCGCTTAAAAGCAATCAAGAGATTTCGCTCTCTTCGTAGCTTTGCTTTGCTAGATTTCTCCGGCTAGACTTGCCGGTTAATTTGCTTCATCGCGGATAATATTATCCGTTTCGATCGCGAGTAACGTTCCGACATAACAGAATTGCGGTTGAGAGGATCGTTGAGCTAATGGAAAGCGAAATTAAGGATCGTGCTTTGCCGCTGAATGAATTGACGCGAGTAGCCGATTGCTTGATTCAAATGAATCGCTCATTTCGAAAACGATACCATATAGATTCATTTATTTTTCTCGATGTTTTGTTGGGAAATTAAAAATTATTAATTATTAATACGCGTAGGTTATACACGTATATAAATTGATGTATACAGGATTTTTGAAAAGTCTGGAAGCGGTCGAATATCTCGAAAATAAAGCATTTTAGAGAAAAATGTTTCAAATAAAAATTATATTTGGTTCGAAAAGCTTCTTTTGATTAAGTACTTTCGAGTTATGAGGCTTGAAAGTTCCATTATTTTGACATCAAATACGAAATATTTTGTGAAATATTAATTTTTCGATTTTTTTACAAAAAACAACCATGTATTTTCTTTATGATTATTATTATGTGCTAAAAAGTATTAAAATAAGATAATCGAAAAATATATTAATATTTTACGAGGTATTTCGTATTTGATGTCAAAATATTGAAAATTTCAAGCCTCATAACTCGAAAAATACTTAATGAAAAAATATTTTATTATAGTGTTTTGGAAAGCTCTCGAGGTAAGCTACAAGAATATGCAAAAATATATAGGGTGTCCCATTTAAGAAATTCAAGGTAATCTTCATATAACCTTTAAACGACTATCCAAGGTTAAACCAATAGCACCATTGAATGGCGCTTTTCGAACCAAATAACTTTTATTTGAAACATTTTTCTCTAAAATGCTTTATTTTCGAGATATTCGACCGTTTCCAGACTTTTCGAAAACCCTCGGTATGTATATATTAAGAAAGGCGCTAATTACAATGAGATATCTTCCTTCTTAAAATTAGCATTTTTCGTGTCGATGGCCCAAGAGTATGTCGATATATAATTATATATATATATATATATATATATATACATAACAATGCAAGATTATTACCTGAAAGCAAAACCGCGAAAGATCCTTGAAGTTATTACGCGGTTGCGTGCTGGGATTTAGTAATTAAAAAAAAAGCAAAGCTTTCAAATGTCTACGGAGAGCTTCTGTCTCGTTATGCCACTTTCTGTGATCAGAGATTTTATTGTAATATGGTTTCTATATACTTGCGTATGTATTTTCTCGCACACTGAGATGGAGGAATAATATGTTGCGGCGAAATATCGTCGTAAACATATATTATATATGCGCGCGTGCAAATATTTTATGCAATCCCCGTGCTACTAGTGTTTTATGGATTCCACCAAGATGCTCGCTCGAATGTAGTGATAAAATATCGTTAACAATTTAATTACGCGTAATTGAGCGCTTATGCATAAAGTTCAATTTAATACGGAACATTGACGTCACGATAAAAGCGATCGTTTTATTTCCTTGATCTCTCTCTCAAGTAGCTTGGCGTCCGCGAGGATGCGCGGTTACGATAGACGGGATAATAACTCGGTGCCTTCATAATCAGCATCGTATCGTAGCGATCTTTAATAACCAGAGTCAGTGTACCAAGAAGTTGCGCAATGTTTTATTTCGACAGACGGCCAAGTCCATTCCGTATCCGTTTTACGATGCAATGCATCTGTCGGCGTTATTTGTCATAAAGTAGAAAATTTAATAGAATTGTAGAGTTCATACTTTAATATAAAAGTGTAGAATGAAATCACGTTTGCAATAAGAGTGAAGATAAAATGACAATATAAGGATAATTCTTATCGGGTATAAATATTTCTATAATTACAGAAAGGCGATTAAGGCACTTGTTAAGAAATATATAATAAATAAATAGTCATATATAATTATATATCTTTTGTGAGTAATAATGCTGGTTTTAGTCTTTTTTTTAACCGATTAAAACTTTGTCAATAAAAGTTTGTCCTGACCAAGTCTGTTTCAACATTTATGTGCCATCTCGATTCCAGTTGACTTATCACTGAAGTTTGCACTTACACTTGTAAGATAGATAGAAGTCTAGATTGCATTACACTTTGACGACAGACACGTTCTCTCACATGTTCTGGTCTCAGAAACGTTTGGTAACTTTTGGCGATCGCGTGAATATAATTGACACCCTGTGCAGCCGCGAATTTTGACCGCATTGAAAGGTTCTCGGAAAAGTCTGATTCTCTCTCGAAAAACTTTTCAGGCCGAAACAAAGCCTTGTGACTCTTCAAGTTTTTTCTCTCAAGAACCTCTAGAGACACTCAATTGAAAGTGGCGAGACCTTGAAGTGGAGCAAACGCATCTATTTGCGTGCACTTGCTCGTTGATGTAGATTCTCAGCGTTATAACAAGCACGTAAAAGGAACGAAATTTTCACCGTAAAGAAATTTCTTTTGTATTCTCCAAGCCGACATCTGTATTGGCATACGCGTGGAATTCCAAATATCTGCAATTCAATTTGAAGTTTCCACGACGCAATGAGATTTTACTTTACATCGTGTAGTCCTTGATTTCATCTATCCATTTCGAGAATCAGCGTTCTTTCTTACTGTATATAAAAAACTATATATAAAAAGATTCAAGTACACAAGTTATAATTTGCTAACAATAAACGAAAAGCTGTATTTCTCGTGAAAGAAATACAGAGAGGTCCGCTCTCTTTTTACAACACTTTTTACACAAATTCTATATTTATTACAAAAACATTATACACAAATTCTATATTTATTACAAAAACATTATACGAGCACAAATCCGGAATTATTTCTGTGGTATATAATGATTCACGTGATATGTATTAATTAACATTCTGTTTTACATTATATGTTGAACAGCAGGATGTAAGTGAAATACAAGCTTGTTTGAGAAAATTATAATTTTATTATCGTACTTTATACTTTTTTTTACTCATCGTTACGCCATCTCGAGATGCACAGGATAAGATAAATTTTAAACTATTATTGTACGCAAAGATACAGATCGTGATGTACGTGTAAATACTGTTTCGAACTCATTTGTAATATGCTTGTGGAACGTGATCTAATCTAATTTAAATTCCGACTTGGAACAGAGATATTTAATATGTCGATGCAATCATAAAATGTAGAATCCTAATAATTCTTTTATAGCTGCTAATATTTATATATACAGTCTAGTAAAATGCAGTTGTATAGGAATATATAACAGAAAAATTTGATGGAAAAATATAATATATAACCGTCTTCTCTATCTCAATTATATTAAAATTAAAAACATATAAAAATATTGAATGATAAATAAATACATAATATAAATAAAAATGTATGCGTACATGTATAAAACAGAGAAAGAAGAAGAGAAATATTAATTAATTAAAGTTATGTAATAGTTATGTAATAGCTATATGATAAAAATTTATTATTATAATAGTTGATTAATTAATTTGTCGGATTGCTACAATGACAATAGATAATCTTATGTTGAAATTATTCGACTTTTTCCATTTTTTTAAATTTTTTAATTCTTAAAGTTCTATTCTGATTATTCTATATTTACTTTCAAGTTTCTAATTTCACGAAAAAAATAAATGTAGATGTAAAAAAAAAAAAAAAAAAAAACCAAGATACGTAGCGTAGAAAAGAGAAAGGAAAAGAATGTAGAACGCGTCTTGGAAATATCTCTTGTGATTTTACCCTAATGATCTTGATGGGGAACTGATTAATGGTGGTTCGCCGATTAAGAAGAACTGTACGACACGCATTCGCGAACGCATCTTTCGAGCTTCCATCTCTTGTTGAATTCGCACACATACATATAATCTATAGGCAATAATAACTCATACATTCGCATAAAAGAAAAGAAGTTTTTCGCAATTGTGGAATGTATAATTTTGCACGCGCGAGTTTTCGAAGAACGCAGCAAGCTTAGAAGGAATCGTTATCTGTTCAGGTATCTCCCTGCTCGCGTGCGTGTATGTACGCACGTGCAACACGCGTGCACGCACATCATGAATGTTGTGTGTAGGCGTAGCAACAACGATTTACATGTGCACGTGAGTGCGTATTTGCACGCGTCGTTGCGTACGAGAAGAGATTCGTACCATGCATCTCGTGTGCGTGAAAAATAACAGACAGAACCGAATTCATTAAAAGCGTAAATACAAACATATGAGAGTGCCATTTTTCAAAGTGCTTAGATCGAATATGTTTCTTTGTTTTTGTTCATTCACTTTTTCATATTCGAAGTTAGTGCTAACGCTTTTTAATAAAAAATATAAATAGAAAGAGTTGTTATATACAAGTATGTTGTATTTCTCTCAAATTCTATAATAATATAGTAACTTATATTTTTTTTATTTACAAGAGAATGCATAAAGTTTTTATTATTATGCTTTATTTTTCTTTAAAATTATTAATAATTTTGTTTTTTTAAACTTGAAAACAAAAAAGCGATTATTTCGAATATTCGATCGTCAATTGTATAAAAGAGACAAGAATTGGAATTCAATAGGCTCGGTCGGTAGCTGATAGAGAAAACAGAAGATCTGAAACCGACATACGATTATACACCGAAGGAAGAACTGTATTGCCATGAGTTGATACAGTGTCTTACTCTGTAATATTTTCTCTTTTATCGAACGCGGTCTCGGATGATAAAAGTAACAGTTTCTCTTCTTTTGCGATTGGCAACGGTAGGAAATGATTGAGAAACGCGAGCATAAAAAAAACTCTTTTTTTTCTAGAAAAAAAATCATATTACTATAAATACAACACAAAAATTGAAATTAAAAAATTTTTTTTAAAGGAAAAATGCATCCTGCCTTTCAAAAGTTCGTAAAATGACAAACGGTTTTCTAGAAAATAAATTTTTTACATTTTTTATCTCTTGTACGATAAAATGATTTTGTTATTTATATGTATATAGCTATTAGCTATTATCATTAAATACATTAACTAGTAAAATACTGGTAAAATAAATATGAAATAAAGTTTATCTTCTTATGGAGAGCGCGCAATAATATTCTTTTTTTATTCTGCTCATTTCAATTGAATTATTTAACTATTTGACATTTATACAATTTATAATGCATGTGATATATAGAATATTTTTCATTTATCGAAATGTTGTTTCAGGTCACTTCGTTGCTCTTGGAAGGCGAGCGCCGCAAATTGACAGTCTTGCAAAGGGAATTACAAGTAGCCCTTGAGGAAGGTGGAAGCGTAAAGGTCAAGGAAAAGCAGCGACAGGAATTACTGCATGCTATATCGTAAGTTTTGTTTTCTTAAAAATCTTTTAACGATATAAATAAATTTAGATATTGCCAACATGTCTTGAGAAGGAAAATGTTGAACTTGAAAATTGACATGCGAAATTTCTTACTTTGAAATATATTCTGTTGCTTTACATATATATATATATATATATATATATATATATATATCCGTCTCTTTCACATAATTCGATCTTTTTTCGAACAGTTTTAATAGACTGTGTGCCCATTTGTAAATAATATCCTAAAATCATTTTACTCTCCTCTTCACAGTTTTCAACTACATTATATGTATATTAAGATAAATAATTTTCTGTACAAAGGAAGCTTTTTCGAATAATAGATTCGCTAAGAGATAGGTAAAACGTGAACTAAACGTGAACTTTATGTTAGAACCGACTCTCTTGGGAGCTTAACTTCTAAAAGATTTAACGCGGGCGGTGCCGTGACGGAGTAACAATTTTATCGCAGCACTTTTACACTCTCATCAGAAAATGTTTCATCGCGTTACCCTCAGCATACTCCGCATAATGCTCAAGCGAACATAACGACCGAAATTACTTCCTAACGAAGCTTAACTCATTAATACTAAGGTTTAAACTAACTTTTCAGTTTACGGTATACAGAATTACAAAGTGCTTCGTAACTTTTACATTATCCTATCGTCGCGCGCGTAAGTTCAATTTTGCGATTCACCGTAAATAGTTCGCATTGACTTGATAATGAATCGACTCGGAAATATAAACATGACGCAGTTTTCCCAGAGGCTCTACGCGTCTGCTTCACCTATTTTGCAAATGCTCTTTCGGAATTATTCTCACCCCCTCGCGTTTATATAAACGGAAAAGGGGCGTTAGAGTAACGTTGCGAAGAAAGGGTGCGCAGGCCAGCGGGACGCCAGAATCCTTTATTTCACGCGCACTAACGGCCAAGTTGTTTGCACAGCTACCGTCTCTTCGCGTTTGCGGTGTCCCACGTCCCACGTCGTGTTTGCACAAGCCGGCCCTCTCCTTGTAACCGGCTAGCTCCTTGATTATGCAGCACTGATAAATTTATGAGACAGTGGATACCCCTGGAAATTTTATCGACCTTATCTTTGAATGTGCATTTAATAAAATTGTACCGGAAGCTCCGTACAACTTGAAGGTCTCTTCGCTAGATTGACATCTGACTTTAGCTTGTAGCGGTCAAATTTTATGATGAATTTTATAAATTGTATTACATGATTTTACCGCACCTCCGGATATAACCAAATTTAGTAAAATTATGTGATAAAAGTGTAATACATGCAAAATTTGATATCGATAAAAATACCTTCTACATATTTATTAATTCCAGACTATTCTATGTGATATATCCTATCATGGTTGAAGAAAGAAATAGAAATTGCGTGAAGGAAAAAGACTTCGGATCGTAGAATCTAGATACTTTGCAGCGGAAATCGAATGCGTAACCTTTGGTTAAATCGATTCGCGACGGTAGCGCGGAAATTCTTTTGAAGAGGAAGTCTAAAAAAAAAAGAAAAGAAAAAAGTCTTGATAACGCTTATGTAAATTTGCTCGATAAAATATATATATTGTGTTAACGTATTATGCTAATATATTATGTGAGATATTAAATTGAAAATTATATTTGCAACAAATTTTTTGCTTGCGATAAAGTCACCGAAATAAATCATACATCACAATCGACGTGCTATTTGTTATCAAATCTTTGAATTTTATTTTTTTTTGTCAGAAAAGAATCCTGCGATTTATATTGCAATATGATGCAATTTTGTGTCAGCTTGAACAAATCAATTTTATTTACACACCTATTTTTTTAAATAAATGTACATGTTTTAAATGTCGTTTTAATTTCATTTACGTATGTGTAAACTTTTTAAAGTCGAATTTTTTTTACATTAGAGAGAAAAAGAGAAATAAAATAATTAAATTATATAAGAATAATAACGTCAATTATTAACATTTTTATATAAAAATACTTATATTGTTTTAATTGTTAAAATTTTGTAGAAATATTAACAAATTATTATTTCAATGCTGAATAAAATAATAGATTAATTAATAAAAGATTGAGAAATTTACATATTAGAAAAAGTGTGAAAAATCTGTAATACTCGTTATAAAAGATTGAAAAATAGTAATTTTTTAGAACTCATGATATAACTTTAAAATATTGCGTAATATGATGGATATCGATATAACTCGATATTTTCTACTCGTAAATTTTTGATACATATTTTACATTAAAACTCAGAATGTCTTAAAAAGATAAAATATCATTTGATTTTAATAAGATCTCTATGTTTCTCTCAAGGAGAATATTTCCTATAGTACGTTTTTAGTGAAGTCTTTGTAAGACAAGATTAGCATGTTATCGCCGTCGCTCGATGTGTTTGAGCGTCCTGCAACCGCTTTCAAAATCAGCTTAATCGACAAAAAAGGCCGTGCGATACCTTGCCTGTGCAATTAATTCCCTTCCGAACTTTACTGCACCGTCAAGTTCCGGAGAATTTCCGGAATAAACTGAGAACTCTGCCCGCTCTTGTCCTCGTCGGTCTTGTGCTTGCGAGTGCACGCGAGTGCACAAGACCGTCGTGTGAGAAAGAAGGCGAATGTGGAGGCTTAATTTATAAGATTGTTTGCTTTCCCGTAATTGCCAAAGTTGCTCGCGCGAGAAACTTTTTTAGTTTGTAGATCACCAGCTAAGAATCCCTCAGAAAATGAGCCAGTGAACCGTTAGAATGCCATCTTCTTCTCGTTATGGCGGCTCAGGCTCCCAGCCAAGGGATATCGTAAGGCGATAGCCAAACTCGTATGACCTCTTATAATCTCGTAGTTTTGCGCGAAAATGGTACTTGAAGAGTGATGAAATTCTTCCGCGAAACTTTAAATTTTCTCGATAAATGCATTTTTATTTACATGCTTCGTAAGTTCGATTTACGATAGTTACAGTAGGATAAACTAGGGTAAAATGACCATAGTTTTTTAAAATGCAAAAAACATACTTTTATTTTTGTTATTTTTTAATAGTGTTGGCATATTATCTTCATTGAAGCTTAAATTACATAATATTATCAAAATTAAAAAGAAAATATTTAATAGAAATTTTCTTGATGGTGCGATAGTCTGAGTAAATGTCATTTCGGAAAGATAATAACGTCCACCGTGCGCCGAGATTTGTTGAACAAGTATCGACTATGTGCAAATTGTGAGAAACATACTGAAGGTTTAATAAAAGTTTAATGTCCTCGAAGAAGAGATTATTTTTCTATTATTTTTTTTTATTATTATTTTGATTTGGCTATTACTTTTTGAATCATATAAATTTGTTGTAAACGCATCGATCGATTAAGTTTAACAATTATTAATAATATCAATTAAAAAATATTAAAAAATTACACTAATCGTATGCTTAGCTGTCATTAAATTACGCTAAAATACTAGTCACGTCAATGCACGTACGATTGTTTACGAAATTTTGTCGCATGACTGCCTCTAATCTGTAGTTATTACGTCATTCGTTTATCGTTTAGCTCCGTACATTAATTACTACATAATTATAGTTCCGCCTTTCCATTTCTGTCTCCTATGTAACTCTATGCGTGCAAGGTTTCCAACTCTCGTATCAATTTTCCAATGTAATTTCCTTATTACGACATTGTTCACTATTATTGCAATTTTACTTTTAATAAATCTTGTAATATTGTTTCTTTCTTTATTCTATTTATTTTCTGCATTTCTGGTCAGATTTTCTTCTCTCTATAATATAGCATCGCGATGCTATTAGGGTAAACTCGAGTAAGATGGCCATAGTTTTTTAAAATGCAAAAAACATACTTTTATTTTTGTTATTTTTTAATAGTGTTTGGCATATTACCTTCTGAAGCTTAAATTACGTAATATTATCAAAATTAAAAGAAAAATATTTCATAGAAATTTTATATTATCAAAATAGTACAACTTAGCATTGGCCATCTTACCAAACTTTTAAGGAAAAGATGACCATAGTGACGGAAAGATGGCCATAATATTTATAAAAAAATAGTGAAAACGAAAATAAAAATTATAGATCATATAACAATTTACATATCTTTATAATATGTTTGACGTCGATTACGATAGCTTAACTGTAATTTATTCGACGTTGATAACAGTTTTTAGTGGACAAATGAAAAACTTTGCAGGTAGTGAAAAATAAAAATATGATATTAGATTCACAATATCGTTATTTCGAACAATGTATGCACATAACTACTGTAAATATCGATTATCTTTGATAATGACTAAAAAAGCACATTATGTAGCGATTATTGAGAAAATTACAGCCTATGGCCATCATACCCTAGTTTACCCTATGGAGAAAGCTCTTATTTTGCATTCGCTTCTACGAGATGTTTTTAAAAATGATCCTTTTCTTTTCTGTAGAAAAATTCAAGGACAACACGAGCAACTGGACAAGGAATACAGAATCCACGCTGCCGGTGTTCTCTTATGCAACACAAGGGGCTCCGGAAAGGTAAGGATAACAGACAGTGTTATTATTTCCTTTTTAATTTTTACTTTTTACTCGTGATTCTCAGAAGACAAATGATCTTCTCTCTTATTGTACGACGAATTATCGTCCTTCACGAAACTCGAGCGCTGCCGTCCGTTGACATTTGACGCCCGAGTTTTCTCTATTGCTTCTTGAATCGGGTCGACCGTTCCTTCGAGATAACGATGTCGCACTAATCGACACTCTCATCAAAGTACTTTCATAAATGTTCTACTTCCGTCCAATTTTCGTGGATCGGATAACGCAGGATATTTCCGACTAATTACGCTTCCGTTTAATGACGGACCGCTGTCTTTGAACTAATAAGTCTTTAAATTAAAAAGAACTTTTAAAGAATGATATTTAAGTAGAAAATTACATAAAAATAGTGGTCTTTAAATCATTAAAGTAATCAAAATTTTTTTATAAAACTCTTAATTTTTTATTTATAAGATTAATTCTAAACGAGATATTTGTTCTACATTATCTCTAGCAATATAATTATACGCATAACATGTATAAATATTTTACATTCAACGTTGGCATTATATTTTTTTTCTTTTTGTTTTTAAAACTATGTACTTATTGAATTTGTTTTTTTATAAAAACAAAATATTTTTTTATTAGCATGTCGCATGCAGAATATCATATTATAAACGTAAACTGAAGTTGATTGGACATTCTTCATCTAATATTGAAAATTAAACGAATATTGAAAGACATGGCTTATATCCGTGTTCATTTTTTGTAGCTTTTAAATTAATCCGATTAATTAGAAAAATTTCAGATTTTCTGTATTATTACACTGAAGAGGAAGCTCAACGAGTCTTTCCTCGCAGAAGTTATTATTATGAGAAAAGGAAAACGAGCTTTTTTTAAAATCTGATTGATTCTGCGTTTCTATTGCTACGTTTGATATCTTAACAATCACTTCGCTTTCAGGAACTCTTAGGAAGATTTAGTAAGCTCCGGTAAGCTGCTATTAGACTCACAATCAGTACATAATAGACTGTGCCTTCTTCCGTTGCACTTTGCATCGACTTTCAAACGAACGTGACACTCGTGCGCGTGTCACGTTCTATTTTTATCATTAAATAATGTTAATGCAAGAAATTTATAGGGAATTAATATACAAAGATCTTTTCTTACTTATTCATACCAATCATTAAGTTTCATAAAGCATTAACATAGTTTTATGTTCTTATTATGAATTCTTGTCATCGTTATAATTACGTTTTTTTTTCTTTGAAAATGAGCTCCACGGAAGCTGTAACGCTAACGACATCGTAAGAATACAATAATGAACGACAATGTAACGGTATCTACTTATAGATTTTTTCGTAAAAATGGATGCTACAATATAATAATACATTTTAAGTTATTAATGATAATACATGTAAATCATATTAGCTATGCTAATAATAATAATATCTCATAATTATTATATAATTATTATATATTATATATTATAGGTATCTTATTTTAAGCAAGAAGCTTTTTTATAAAACTTTTAGAACACATTATGATTGCATAATATTTTTGTGTGTAGTTGTTTTTATTATTTTATGAATTCTACTCAAAAAGTTGGTTTTGAATAAAATTTTAATAGTTTTGAATAATACAATAATTTTAAATTTAATTATTATTGTTAATATATTGTATTTCAGATGTTAGATGTAAATAATTTATATTTTTGTTACCTCAAATTACATATGTACATATTTCGAATAGATGGAAATAGCTCTTTTATTGAATACGTTGTAGACTAACATTTTTCGCAAGAGAGTGTTTATTTTTAATTATTTTTCCCAAAAACCTTTATAAATTTTTTTTTTTTCAATATATTTTCCTTTAAATAAAAATACATTTGCGATTTTTTCTCTCATTTTTGATACCTGTGTTCGAACGTAATGTAAAGTTAAAAATTAAAGATATATATTTTTGAAGTTAGCCCGATGCAAACACAATTCTGGTCGATTCTATAAAAATATTTAATTTAAAACTTGTATGATATTTACAATATTTATATAATCATTTTTTCATATTTTTTGCAATTTTATGTTTAATTTTAAAAACTAACTAGCTTTAGTTTTTTCGAGAGAAAAGCACGAGTATAAAATACATACTTTTAAAAAATATTTTTATATTCAAGCTTCAAGTTGAGTTTTTTTCTTAAAATTTTCTTTATTCGATTACAATAAAATATATTCAGATATCAACTTTGAGAGATTTCCGATTCCTAAATTTGTAATAAAAACACGTACTTAAAAATTGAAAATAAAGTTGTAAGCACATTTTAGTAAAAAAATTGTGCGATATATATTGAAGGAATTTAACTATATACAATTAATATAAATAATTATTAAATTAATGTGATACTATCGACAAGCGTGACGTGCATAAACGTCAACTGTAAAACACATAGAGCTTGCATTTCACGAGCGGTTTATTCGTCAGTAATAAACTTCGTATAACAAGGGATATTCTGTCGAGTTTAAAGGCGATGTGAATGCATCGCCTAAGAAGTGAGCGAGTTTGCCAGGAAAATCAGTAAGATAGACGACCCTGCGCTTTGACGTTATACAACGATGCTTCGTCCGTAATATATTCAATTTCTATTCCTTCCTGCACCCGAGCTCGTCTCACCTTTAAGTAAACGAAGCCTTGGTTATCATCGCGCTATAAATCCATTTACCGTCAAACTTATTAGCCTGTTAATATCGGATATTGATTCACATTGACATTTATTATTTATGTATAACGTGTATGTATATTGTGTGTATGAGTATATAATTTTATTTAAAAAAAATGATAAAACTTTAAATACATGTATATAATCCTGATAATATAGATAATATAGAAAACTGAAATTTTCAATTATTAATTCTGAATTCTTGAATAACTCTAACAATAAGTTCTTAGATAGAATATCTGATTTTCCATCCTTATTGTTAGACTTGGAATTTTTTAATAAAAAGTCAATGTTATACGTGACGTTGAATTATCCGTTATATAACGAACGATCCTATCGAGTTTCTCGTTACCGAAGGGAAGAGTAACGTATAGTCGAAAAGAGCATTTAACTTTCAAGAACATTGGCGCGGAACAAGATAAACCCCTTGGGCGCTTCATCGCTGAATCTGTCGCGTAATAGATTCAATTTCTTTGGTCACCACTTCTCCTCGTTTTCCTTACCTATCCTCCTCTTTTTCTCCGCGACTCCGGGCTGAGCACCATCTTCGGTAAATGAAAGTTTGGCCGGATTATCGCGCTTTCGCGAGAACGAAATATAGCCGTGCCGGGTACCATTGCGAACCCTTCGGAATGTTCGAGGGTCGTCGATTCTATCTCGAGCTTAACATCTTTTGGCTGCGAAAGAAACTAAAGCTCCCAGGAGTTGCGGACTCTGAATCAGAGGTACGGTAGGACGGCGAAGGACTTTATAGCGTCGTATGGCATCGAACGATGAGGTCGTATCTAGGTCATCGCGGTTTCAAGTAGGCGATAGAGTTCTGTGTTGAGTTGAAGTAGACGGTAAAGAATAAGGATTCGCCCTCTGAAAATGGAAAGCACAGAAAATGCAAAGGGCAATGGAAGAAGGGCGAGAGGAAGACACCCTAGTCTCGGAGAAACGGTGCGCGTTGTGATCAAACGGGTGAAACGAAGGGTCGGGAGCAGGCGAGAGAAAAAGGAAACTTTGTGAAAAATAAAAATTATTACAAAACGGTCGGTGTGCGAATGGAAACGCAACCAAGTGCATTATGCGGCGGGGAAACTACAGGTAAAAGCTAGAAGACGGCATTGAGAAAGTCGAGGGAGAAAGAGTGATGTAACGGGAAGCCGAACGAGCCGTCGACGGTAAATCGAGATGTAAGATATGAGAGCCGCGAGCCGCCAGCCGTCAACCGCGACAACAAAAATAGATCGGTTGCGCGATGCAAACTGAATAACGACCATGCTTACCAGCATGGGCTGGCGTCACTTTCTTCCTCCACGTCTCCCTCTTTCCTTCGATTTCCTTCCGGCTCTCTTTCGCGGCCATCTTATTCTATTCACGTTCGACGGACGACGATGGGATGCATTAGCGGTGTCCAATTACAAGGCAGTACTTTGCCTGCGGGTCAGGCGCGTTACCTCGTCTTACATTTAAAGAGAAGTGACAATACTGTTATCTCGAGTGCGAAAATAATAAACTAATTTGCAAGTCTATAGTCATATAGATTAGTGCCGTTCATCTTCTCTTTCAGATATGCAAGAGCATGGCTATTCGTACCTTGAAATATTCATGCATATATCTGCGTACAGTATTGTTAACAGTTATTAATCAAACACTTAATTGTAATAGACCACTAATTTAATCATCGTATTGTGCGCCATTTACAATTGCGAATTTTGCGCACTCTTTTGAGGGATGTGATTAAAACCTGTATAACATTAATTAGGATTTATTATTAAAAAGTAAATATGCACGAACAAATTATATTATCGATGAGAATATTATTATTGGAATATGATAGAATATTATTATATTGAGAATAAATTATAATCAAACGTTGCAATAATGTCGAAGAAATAAAAAAAAAAAAAATGTATTGTGTAATCGAACATGAAACTGTGTGATGAAATTGTACCAACGAATGGAAAGATTTAATAATTTGATATTGAATCGCTTCGTATCTGTAATACAATGTGAATTTTAATTATTTGACAGAGTTTACTAAAATAGGCGACGAGAGGAAAATCCACTTTTTGTTCGCGATTTGTCAAAGAACGGTATACGTGCGGTGTAACGGATGATCTTATTACGAATTAATATCAAAGTACTTTAGAGCTTCTTTCTTTAATGAGTCGAAATTTTTATTATTATCTAGATTATCCTTATTACTGAGTTTCAAGCATTTTGTGTATTTGAATTTGTGAAAAAATTAATTTCAAGATGGTACGCGATATACAAATATATAAATAATTTAATCAAAACAGAAACATATTTTTTACATTAAATGTAAAAATAATTTCAAATATATATATTTATCGTTTTATCAGGGGAAATATGTCAATGCCATTTTCTTATTATATGCCATGTATTTTATTTAAAAATTATATATAAAAGTAATTTTTTAATTATTTATTATTTCTTTATTATTCTAATTTATAAGGTTCTTCATTATTTTTATCGTATATACAATAGTTTACATCTAGCTATTCCAATTGAAAATCATGAAACGTTCTGCGTACTCAAAAAATACAATAGAGAAACAAAAATACAAAACATTTCAATAGGGTAGTTGCCGTTACAGTTATCATGTCCATCAGTCTGCGCGAAACTTGTCAAATTTCTTCGCGATATTATATGAAAATCAATATTTGAGATAGTACTTTGAAGCAACGTCCTTTGTTAGATTGTCTCTGTGTAATTGAACTTTGCATTTCTACCACTCACGGTGCGGAAATTCACGTTCAACATATCGATGACTGTCAGAGAGAAAGAGAGAGAGAGAGAGTTGCCGTTTTATTCTGATTTCGAACAAATTTTCCTCGGACATTTATTATACTCTATTTTCGACCATGTTGTGCAAATTCGAAGGAAAAGTTTTAAACATAGCACATTGCAATTTTTAAATTTGTTGCTTGATACTTGCACGAGGAAAACGTCAATAAATGAAAATTGAACATACACGTAACTGTACTTACAATTAGGCAAGATGCGTCGACAAGAGAAATGGCATATTTCTTTCTTTCAACTACGTAAGAGTATAGGATAAATTAAAGAATGTCCGTCAGTTTCAATGTACTGGAAAAACATGGATAATAAGTGAATTGCTGAGAATCTAGAAATTTTCACAGATTAAATTTTAAAGTAACGTAAATGCGTAACGCAGAAAAACATTATTCTGCATTTAGTATAAATTCAAATAAATTTTATTTATAACAGAATTTTAATTGAAAAATTATTAATAAAGAAGAATGTCTAATTAAATTTTTAATTTTTATAACTACCAAAAAAGTGCGAATAATAATACATCTTTTATACAGGCATTATTGAATCTCCGTAATCTCAGTAAATTAAACTGAGATGCAAATTCAATATTCTGTAAGTAAAATTACTAAGAAACGGAAAGAGAAAAGGCAGATATTAACAAACGAATATTCGCATAAAATAGAACAGTGTATAATAATAAAATACAGATCGATCAAATATAAAGCCATCTAAAAGATGGTTGTTTACAATATTTTGCTTTTTTATACATATAAAATATATTGATACCTACGCTTTACTGTATTTAAAAAAATATCAAAATATAGACGAACCAGCGATATTAAAAAAAAGAAAAAACTAAAAAATAAAAGCAATTTGAAAGTGAACTTTATAACATATTGTATGCCCAACTTTTCAGAAATTTTTAAATAAAACTTGCAATAGTGACTTTTAAACATTACAAATTGTATGAGGAAAAGTTGATCGTAATGTATCTTATAGATAGGAAATGTGGAAATAAATTTAACAAAATGTTGCGATACAAGAAACGAGAAAAATCGTCCGTGTGCTGCGCGGCTGTCGCGATAACGAGGAATACAACAATGAGATCGTGAAAGACATCAAGTGAGTTTCGTTTTATTGTACTTGTGAGAAATAGAAGCGTATCATCGATTGCTGTTGCAGCACTGTAAGAATCCTCGCGGGCGACGAGCGACGAGTCGTAGAAAAAGTGGGAGCGCCGTTGAAAAGAACCGCGAGAAGAAGTTCTAAACGACAAGATATTCTATTTTCCACGCGCGCGAAAATGCTCTTCTGTTATACTTATCTACGTGAAATAGCATTTCCTTTTAATTAAAAATTCATAGTTTCTTTGAGAGCAGCAATTGGATTTCATAGGTTTTCTCAGTATTGCTCGCGTGAGATGATTGCCTCGTTTCATCGTGGAAACCTGGAGAGGACGAGAGTCGAGGCACGTCGACCATAACGATAATTGTTGACGTGCAACGACGCTCTTCTATCCATTTTGACACTTATGAGGCTTCCTTGGAACGTGAAAATGATTTATTCATGCGTGATTTTAACGCAAAGCGGTGATTTCTAATTGAATTTGATGTACCTTTTAAGCACGCTCTACGAGTCAGAGAGATTTCTTGTGACACATCATGTGACAATTAATACCTACTCCAGCTGTTTTTTGTATTTTTTTATGAAAATAATTCAACACACAAGTTTATACTTTTCGAAAAAAATTTTGTTACATATAATAATACATCTATATTAATATCATAAATATTTAAATATATATTAAGGAATACACGCATCGTTTTTCATTCAACGATTATAACATTTATTTTTATTATTAATTTTTATATATGTATATGCTTTTGTATATGTTTTTAATTTATTTTTTAAACTGGCATCTTAATTATAATCCACATAAAACAATAATCGAAGAGAAATTGTATTTTCCCGGATATGTTATATCGTATTCTTGAGATTGCTGATCCAAATTTTTATACTGAAAATTTTCAATTATTTTATCGTGAGTGACCATTAATAGTGCAAAATTGCTTTGTTCGATTGCTAGACTGTATCACAAGCAGTAAGTTTTTCCACTTGCTCTGTGCTCTATATAACTATGTTCCAGAATTTTTTCTTCTCTTGTTAGCTCTTCCCATTTCCTCCCTGTGGCGTTGTAATGGGTCGGCTCGACCGCGGATTTCGATTTAATTAAAAATCCCAGGCTTTAAGCCATGGCTTGCAACAGTTACATTATAAATCGCCAAGCGGCGAAACGCGATGCAACGAAAAATGCTTTTTGCCGTTGGTCACATTGGCTTGATTTATTCTCTATTTCTATCAACATCGATAATATAAAGCTTTAATATTTCTCTATTATTTTGACATTAATTTAACATTTGTCATTAGATTTAGCGAGGATATACGATGGTAAAAATATCGAAATATTAAAGCTTAAGAATTATTAAATTTTGTTAACTTTTGAGAAATTTTTCGCCCCTTTTCGCAACTCACAGATAATTAAATATAATAATATAAGTTGCGACTAACAGTTACATGTTTAACCTTAATAGAGAATATCATTGTTATAAATTTATATTTTTATACAATAATGAAATTTTCTGATTCTTCGATTGCAATCTGCAACGTTTTTGTTTTTTTTTTTTTGCTATAATTGTAAATTGTAATATGCCAAATAATCGAATCAACATAACGATATTAACCTAATACCCTGGGAAGAGCAAGTCAGCTTATCGGGTTGATGATTTACCGCGGCTATCGCAACGCGCGCAAGCAGTTTACACCCTTCGTAGTGGTAGATCAGTGCAGTCGGCGTTTAGGAAATAGGGGCGAGAAGGTTGCCGAGGTGCCGGAGCTAGGTTAACCGAATTCAAAATTATTACGGTCTGGTTTAACTCTCTCGCGTATCCCTTCGCCGTAGAAACCGACTCCCCGAATGACGGCAGGATGAGGTCGAAGATTCAGCGGGACAGAGACGGAATCAGAAACGTAGCAGAACGACGATAAACGAGCAGAACGGGCGTATGAAGACAGACCGCACAGTAGGAAGTAATATAGAGGGATACCGGTGATCGAGACAGAGAATTATTGTGAGACGATATCGGAATGAAAAGCATATATGTACACTTTATATTCTACATCGATACAACTGGGTGCAAAGTGGGCAGTATAATTTCAAGGTAATTCAGTATTTCTGACATTTAGATGTAGTATTTATAGTAAAGACACAATTTTATAATTAAAAGAGAGAGAGTGATCGAAATAAGAGTATCGTCAAGATGGTCAATCGATAAATGAAAACACATACGATATTTTTTAATAAGCATTATAATTGTCAGAGTTTAATATTTCTAAAACTAATAGATTTTATAGTTTAAAGGAAATTATTTAATTAAAAATGAAATAACAAACGATGAAAAAAGATCTGATAGATTATACATGTTAAAAGATTTAATATTTTAACGTAATATTTAATAACGTATATTTAATATAGTATATGTATTTATACTTATTTGTACTCATTTTTGCACTTTATTTTTATATGTATTGTATATACGTGGTATTATATGTTTTTGCTATGAGTTAACAATACATATAAAACTGCTCGCTCAGAAGTTTTTTTGTTACTCGAATAAATTATTTTATTTCATCCATATATATATTTTAAGCGTTGCATTCAATTGTGAGTAAAATATAAAATAAATGCAAAGTTGAAATTATGAAGGAGAGCGTAAGTAAAAATAATTCAATATATATGTCTTCCCCTCTCTCTCTCTCTCTCTCTCTCTCTCTCTCTCTCTCTCTCTCTCTCTCTCTCTCTCTCTCTTTCGCATCGATTTCGCAAAGACCACACGATTCTCCGTAATTGCCTCGTCTGGTTCTACGTTTGAGTCTGGTTTATGGATCGAGATATCGTATATTGGATTCGAAGTACGAGCCAGGGATCGTATACAAACCCGATTCACTCCCTGCGTGCTGATTGAACTTGTTCGTTGTGGCCGTGTGCCGTTTGGTATCATCGATCGTGATCCTTCGGTTGTCGCTTTCAAATTACCGGACAATTTTCGAAATCGATTGCGATATTTACTTGGCAACGGAAATCGATTAATGAATATCGTTTATTCGCGACATCGAGGAAAAAAGTGAAAATACATTGTCGATATTGTTATCTCTATGCGATTTTCCAGCTCCGCGCACAAATCTGGCATCTAATTTTATCGGTTGCAATTGCACGAAAAAAATAATCCGGAGAGTCGCGAATCCTTGTTTATGAAATCATTCGCAAGAATGATTAATAAACAAAACCTATAAATGGATCGATTGTATCTATCGCGTTATTCTTTCTCCTCGACAAATGTTTGTGCAGTAACCTCATTTGTAGCTTCGGATACACAACCGTACGTTGCTTATTATTAAATAAACAATGCCGATTTTATAGAGCGAAACGTCTCTTCTCGAGTGATACCATTAGACCGACAGTGATGGCGTAACAGATACGCTGCCCATTATTTCCAACATTTCGTCATAATTTTAGAATCGTATAGATCTGTTTTACGTTACAATTTATATACTTCTTATATAATATAGAATGTAGATGATTATATTAGTAATTCAATATACGGAAAAAGGTTATGCATTTTTTACATTAAATTTATAACTAAATCAGACTATTGAATAAAATATAAAGTATGATAAATTTTTATGTAAACTGAAAAATATTAATATTAATACTTGTAGTGGTTTTCTCTTTCAAAAAAGAAAAAATCTTTTTTATTCAATTTACTCGAGAGAATTTAACTCAATTATGAATCGTAATACCTGATGATTTGTAAAATTTTAGTATAGATAAATGCAAAAAGAAGTTTGACCTTATCATTGGTAAATGAAGAAAACAATTTTTTTAATTATCGATAAGTTTTAAATACATAATTTTGTTTTTTTATTCACGGATTTTTATTTTTCTATCTTTTTAATTTATAGAAATTGTTGGATAGAGCATTTTAAAAGGATTATTACTAGCTCTTGCAATACTAAAAATATAATTGATAAATTTATGAATAGGATTGAAAAAATACAAGTTGCGAGAAAATTGTTTTTTTTTCGTAATTAGATTCTTTACCTGATATATTTTATAATAATATAATGTATATGTGCGTCTGTGTGTGTATGATAATAATCTGTGCAATATATAACCTTGCGCGATATTAAAAACAAGAGATAAAATAATTGGAGAAAAATAAAAAAAATTAAAAAAAATAGAAAGAGGATTGCAAGAAATTTCAATATTCCGACATGCCAATAAGCAGATGAACGTTATGGATTGCTTGTATATTGTATTTCTCTTTATTCTCGCGGGCGATTTGCATTATTCCAGATTACGGTGTCACTGTGTGGCCTAGTCGCTTATACAATATTATAAACACAAATTCTGAATTCTGAGGTACGAAACGGCATTGTTATCATAATAGCGAGATCTCGATGGCATTGTGCGAACTAAACACGAGGGTGAACATAATGAGAAGCATAATTGCAGCGATAATGAGTATTTTAAATGAAGCATTCCTCGCGCGTTTTTGCTCTCAGGCACTTTGTATTCTTTCGATGCATTATTTTTGAGTTTCTGATAAACAGTTAATAATTAAGAAAAATTATTTTAATTTAAATTTATTAAACTTGGGAATATATTGCATGTTTTTTTTATCAATGTGGTTATAGTTAAACGTTTTGAAGAACGAGAAAATAAAAGATATAGTTAATTAATAATTTCATATAAGAAAATGTGTTATATTTTATTGATATAATTTATCGTTGCCTGAAAAAATGTTAGATTATTTAATAATAATGAATAATTTGTTTAGATAATTTATTCTTGCTTAGAAAAGATTCAAATGCCTCTCTTTTGAGTTGGAATATATTAACGAAGATGGAAGAGACGTCTTGCATCGGTGAGTGCATGCTAGAGACGATGGATTTTCTTTCCTCTTTAGTTACTTTCGTCGGTTTTCTTCCACACTTGCAACCCCTTCTTTAGACGCCGACACCACTAGCATACCGAATAGAATAAAATAGCGATTAATCATGGTCGTGTGAGTGGGGGTGAAAAATTCTTGAAGAATGGAACCGCGACGTTGATTACATCCTGAAACGATGACGAACGAGTTTCGATCGATGGAATCTTGAGGTGAGAAAGTTATTGAAGTATGCTAAAGAGCGTATCGAAAAGTTTGAACAGTTTTGAATAGTTTGAAGACAGTCGTACATCAATAAAATCATCTTAAAGATTATCATTTTTTGCGTAAGTATGTGTGCGATGAAGTTTAGAATAGGTATTACATCTTGAATTATTCTTATTCCGAAAAATGTTATTTTTAGTTTAAATTATTTCTAGTTCAAGTTTCAAAGAAAAAATTCAATTCATTAAATTAATTTAAAAAAATCAATTAAATTTTCTTTTATTGGTCTCAGAAAAAGGATTATCCTCTAAAATTATTCATTTTTTTCATAATTATTTATACAACATTAATTTCGAAATAAGTGTTTTGATTTTTATCATAATCTTGTAACTTGTTAAAAATTTATATATGTATATGTATGCTTGAATATTTTTTGAAACATTCTACGTATATTTCATTTTTTTTTTTTGACGTCAGGATTATTCAAACTTTTACAAGTTCTCTTTTTTAGCGAAACATCAGGCAGAAGAGGCTGTGGATATATTATAAAGCAATAGCCGATAATTATATTAAGCGCCTCAGGCTTTTGCCACAATTTACTTTTGCTTATATCCAACCACGATTAATTATACGCGCGGATATTAAGAAGTTTTTATATCGACCATGATGGTCGCGCTGAGAGGAAGAAAGAGAGAACAAGTTTTAATAAATAATTAAGAGATGATTAGTATACTAAAACATAAACGGAATTTTTAAGAATCGAAAATATTTGTATTTATTTCGGTTCATATATATCTTATGACGATAGTTCGTAAACGGTTCATTAAATGCAAAAGATGACATTAACGTTAAACAAAGGGTGGTCACTGAATTGTTCGCGTTCATAGCTTTCGCCTGTTTTCTCTGGAAGGGTTGTGCAAACTTTGCCGAGAGTTTCTACGAGTTTTGTTAAGTGCGCTACCGCAAAGCGCGCGGCGTAACAATAACGTTGCTGTTTAACCGAAACTTGCCACCCATTTTAACAGATAGGAAATTTTATTGCTTTTAAAAACGGAACGCCTACAATCTACGGATGCTTACAAAGTATTTAAGTAACAAGTAATGTTGCAACAATTGTTGCATAGAGTTTTACACGATGACTCTGCGAGGAAAATTATTAAAAAAATATATATCGAAGTACGCTCTTTAAACATTGACTTGCACAGTTGTCAATAAATCATAAATTACACATTGAACTTTTCTGTTTTTATATACATACATTGTTATTTGTTATTGTTTTCTGTTATTTTTCTCTGCTAGATTTATGTTATGAAAAAAATATATACATTTGTTGTATTTTAATATTATTTAATATTGATATACACATTGTCACTTACATTTTGTTTAATATATTTAATAGATGAATTTCAAACGAAAAATCATATAATATATTTAATGAATAAGTATTTGGACTATATTTATATACGTTGATCAACTGCGTAAAAGATGCAGCGAGAAATGTAGTTGAGCTAAAGTTTATTAAATCAATGTGTATGTGACTTTCAAATTAAATAACGCAAATGTAAAAGTATATGCACACGTTGCTCAGATTTTAAAAATTTAATGACATTTTATATTAAATTAACATAAATTGCACTGCATCCCTTAATTTAATTGTATTGAATAATCAGGTCACTTTGTCCTCCAGTAATATCTCGTTGTCGAAGTAAAGTTCCGTGGATTCTAAATTAAATTTTGTGGATATATATATTACTTTGAAATCAATTCTCTACTGTGGCTTCGCATGATCCTCTTACTTACAGCAACTTGTGGGATACTATAGTCGATAATATACTTTGAGACGAGAAATTAATTTGACGATATTTACTTTTCTTAGTAAGGAATATTTAAAAAAATGTAAGTTATAAAATGTGTATTACTAAAACACGAGTAAAATAATTAAAAAAATAAAAATACATATATAAAATAAGTGGTAAGAAAAATAACTGTATGCATTGTGCAACGTAATCTTTTATACTAAAAATATAAAATTAAAACTACGTGAAACTACTACATAAATCTAATTAAATTTTAATTACAGTATGGTTATTTAAAGGATATCCTTTTCGTTGCTGCTCTCAACTCTTTATCCGTTCTTGCTTATAAAGTCCCTCTGCACTTTTTAATCTTTGAACTAGGCCATATCGCTCATTTAAACATTAGACGCTTGCCGATCAATACTCATCGCTCAAGTGTCATTCGAGCAACCGAGTGGCAAACTTTTTGGAGTTCACTGAGTTCCAGAAGTACTTTACGTGCGAGGTACTTTTACTCACTCGAGAGTCGCGCAAAAGGGAGCGTGAGGAATGGAAAGACACGGCGAGCCTGACATTCCTCGTCCTTGCGTCAAGGGTTGAGACGGCACTTTCCCTTTTTCCCCAACCGCATCTTCCTTGCGTTCTTTCGTGTTCCGAGTCTTAGCATTGTGGAACATACCAAAGAAATTCACTCACTGTCACGCGCGGCTAAATCAACCTTGCTTCGGCGAAGAGAAGAAATAAAAAATCGCGATATAATAAATAATAAAAGAAAAAAAAAAAAGAAACAAAATTACTCTCAAAGATAAGATTCGAGCGTCTTTCTCGCCTTCAATTTTATCTTGTCGTTCTTTCCTCGTACATTATCGTATTATGATTATTTCGATTTCTACATCATTCGCACATGGCACAAAATTGCTTTACCGTAAAAAATGCGCCGAGATCACAATGTACTATATGGCAGAAGTATATGAAACTATATATCAAATTGAGTTCTTTTATGTGGAAGTTTCGAGTATTCACTCTGCGAGATTGCTCTTTTATATAAAGAGTTTTCTTCTGTTCCTTCGATAAAGAAAACGCTACTTAGCTATGTAACTGAAATTTTCAATACTAACATTATGCCAGTAGTATCTACACTTGAGAAATAATTATGAAATCATTTCACGATGGCGCGTACCCGGGCTCCAGTGTCCTTTAACAAACTTTACAAGTGCCCGCGTGTATTGGTGTATTTACATAGTATGCGAATATAAAAAGGAGGAAGAAAGAGGGAGATCAGGAGGTAGTGAAGACAGTATTGGAAAAGATATGGATGCTAGAGAAGGAAGAAAGAAGGAAAAAGATTGAGGAATCAAGATGCAGCAACATATATAAAGAAATAATGACGGAGGATCTATCAAAATATCTGATAGGAAAGAGGAAAAAGAAAGATAGAAACTTATGTAATAACGAGGTACAGATATCGTGGGAACGAGCCGAGAGGAAATCAGCATTGGAAGGAAATAGAGGATTGGAAGAGAAGATGTGCAGAAAGTTTGACACATGTGTTAAGGTCAAGTAAAAGTCAATTGACAGACGTCAATATACAGGCGGAGGAACTCCTAAATGAGGAAGGGCGGAGATAATGAGAAAGATAGAAAGAGAGAGGGAGAAAAGTGAGAAGGAGAAGAAGGGATAAAAGGGTAGGATGGATAGTGTAGCGACAGAATAAATAGATAAAGAAAGAACTTTTGCAATTTCAATTGTATGTTCATGGCAATCTCAATTTCAATTTTAGATTAAGTACTAAGTACGATTTGAGGTCTATGCTTAGAGTTTAAGTTTGATGTTTAGATTTATGTTTATATTATATTATATTATATGCTGTTATATTTCATGGTATTTTATGATAGTATAGTTTATTCGAATAAGAGATTCATAATAAAATGGGAAGGGGAAGGCAGGAATTTAGGAATTTAGGAGTCTAAGATCTATTACTAATATTAATTAGGACTTATGTTTATGTTATGATTAGGTTATGCTTATGCACTGTGCAGTATAGTTTATTAGAGTGTTTATAGACTGAATTATTATTATCTGTATTAGTATTTGCTTTATTACTTTATTACGGTATTACTTTATATCATATTATTATAATTATTATTATGTATTTTTATCCTTCTTAGTTTGCTTATTGTAATTGTAACCTTCACAATCTTCATAATCATAATCTTTAGTTATAGACTATATATAGTACACTGATATTTGATATTTGATATTTTATATTTTATACACAAAAAAAAAAACACAAACTGGACAACTGTAACCGGAAACTATCCAAAGCCGAAAGCCATGGATTATTAATAATATAATAATAATAACATAGTATGCGAATAGTCGAAGTGCGCATGTATAGGAGCACAGTATTTTTGTTTTGCATCGCTTGCCGTCACTTTGTCAGAAAGTTTATTAAAAGATTTTTGTTGTATCATATCGTGTAGTGTGTAGTACAGTGAAAAGACCTCAAGTATTTCAACTGGGATATAGAATTTGTGGTGTATTTTTATTTTTTTCTTCAAAGAACATGCCTTTGGCTATTTGCACTTCAAAGATTGCTTTTTCGCGATTATTCTTCCTTTAGGAGAAAATCATCTTCCTGGAAAATTCGTATTTGAAAGATTCGCTTATTTCCAGCTGCTTGAACCAGCCGTTCGTGTCGTCGAAGAATCTGGACGGCATCGCTGCTTAAATATTAAGATGATGTAAAACTATAGCAAAGAACCATAATTGTGTATACAAAATGTTTGTCCACGTAAATGATATGTTAAATTTAAAAAGTTTGAAAAATGTAAGAGAAATTTTTCATATCATAATGAGTGTTTTTCTTCGTAAAAAGAACGCTTTCTTTTCTTGAAAACAGTTTATATAATAAATACATAAATAAATAAATAGCATTTAACATAAACAGAATACATAAATTCGTAACGAAGCAATTAAATTTAATAATGGCGTTATTAATAAACAATGCTTTTGTAAAAGTATGAAAGGGCATATATACTAATTTAATTATTACTCTTTTTATACACGCTCGGTGCTTCGTTACGGTATCTCTTTTCAAGGATTACAAAGCTTGCCATGTGTATCTGCGTTCGCGTAAGACTTCAACTTTTGTTAAAATCCACTTCCGGTAAGCTCGATGAAACGAAATGCTATTCCTCGCTCTAACGAGTTTTCCACGTCTGTCAGTAGTTATTCGTTACCAAAGGATTTCTCTCAGTTTTGCCACGACACTGTCGGATTTCTGCCCTTGGGCGCTTTTGAAGCTTGCTCCCATAAGAATGGATACATGATCTTGATGCGGGGTCACCAAAGTATGTATTAATATCGACACGCGGTTTAACGCTCGTAAATACTAGATATTCAATACGGTTAGATTTTCGGAAATCCCTGTCTTATTTCATATCCTTGCAAATGCATGCTTCCGTTAATGCGATTTTAGTAAAGTTTAGTGATTATTTGTAACATTTCTCTGTGGAAATATGTGTACAATACGTGTCTATTAATTAGATAGATGTATAAAATAAGCAGCATATCTATTAATACTATTGATATTTCTGCAATAAATATCTTGCATAAATAGACATAGAAAATTACGAGCAACCAAAGGAACATCTTTTTTGTATAAATAATGTATAAATTTAATAAACATTTTCAACTGTTGTCCTTGGTAATCGTTTATTTAATTAATAAAACTATAAAAGAATTTTATATATCCCATACAGCTTAAGAAATATCTTAAAATATTTTATTGAAAAATGTCTGATTATACTTAAGAGTGTAGTTAATTAATATATTCAAAGATTCAATAATTATTTATATAGGACACATCAATTGTAGCATTATATGAAAAAATTTAAATAAAAAAATGATATAAATTCAAGAATCTCTAATTTGTATAAATCAAAAGCACTTTTACCCAACCATTATTTTAGACATGCATGTATCATTTTTATGTGAAAATTCTCTCTCTTTCTCTGTCTATCTTGGTTCTTATCGCATGAAATGCTCCTGTGGGAGTTGACAATCGCAAAGTAAAAAAGCGGGCGTGGTCCGCACGTGATGCAAACTTCGTTAAATTATTACAAGCGTTAAAAGAACTTTTGAAACTAACAAGTTACGTAGGGCACGGAAAGTGTCGGGGCAAAAAAATACTTGAAATCTAAAGACTTTGGAAAAAGTGCTGGGAAGGCATGCTCAAAGCAGCAGAACAGGATGGAGATCATTGGAGTTCATCTAGGCGAAGGGTTAAATAGTCCGAGGTCGCGCGTAATCGAGACATCGAATTGCGAACGTCAGCTAAATGGTGTGGTCGAAGGTCTAGGACACTCTACATAATCAACTTTGTGACAGTTTAATGATCGATGCATGCACACTCACTCGAGCAATTAGTCACTGGTGCATGTAGCATATGATGATATTAACAGTATATCCAACAAAATTATTAACAGTATTAATAAGGATAGATGGTCACAATGATATCGTAATAAACATAAATATAGAAATAATTAAGTTGTAACAATAATATTTATTTTTATTTTCTACGAGTAAATATTAATTTAAAAAATATATTAGTAAATCTTTTGGCTGTGAAATATTATTTTTTTTTAACTTTAAAAAAAATTAATTATGAAAAGGTATTATTTTCATTATTTATATTTAAAAATTAATAGTTATATTTTTTTGATCAAACATATGTTATTGATATACATATATATTATTACTTATATTTATATTTTGATATTCTACTTATTTTATTTCACTTTTATTAAATTCTTAATAAATTGTTCTTAGATTTAGAGTTTTATACAAATTGAAAAAACAGTAAAAATTCAAAATTTATTAAAAAATTGATAAAAAAGATAGAAATTTGAATTAGCAGATTAAAGATTATTGATATTTATCTAGTTCCGAATAAAATGACAAGTGGTATGAGACATTGCGATAAATCACTAAACTGCACAGTTAACATGTAAAAAAATGAATTCATACATTTATTGTGTAAACGAATTTATCAATGATATATCCATTTGAGTCCAAAGAAAATAATTCAAATTTATCGTTACTGTCACATTACGATAATGAAATAATGGCTCAAGCACGTGTGAAAACGACACGGAAGATTGATCGACCTCGCAGCTTCCGACTGTGGGCACGACTTGGCACACGTGTATGCTGCTTCCCACAAGAATAATAAGCTCTTTCTGATTGCTATATATAAATTATTACCAAGCGAAATTTTTTGTTATTTTCATTTTGCTCTATGGGCGGAACTGGTCCAAATCCGTCCGATTGAGCGGCGACCTGTTCTACTGGCACACACTTTGTGTTCTATTCTGCAGTTGATAGAAAAAAACAACGGAAAAGAGCGCGTGACAGAACGAATAAATAAAGGGAATACAATCTCTCGAAACTAGATTTACTCTATCACAAATGCGCTACACTCGATGCTTTTTTATTAACTTTGCCGATTTATTTTGATTCTTTATGTTCTTTTTTTCTTTTTTTACATCAAGTATATAATTACGGTCTCGTCGAATTTCTAATGATTTCGGTGAGATTTACATTTCCAAACATTGTTTTAAATCTTTTATCATAATTAAAACAAGATCTTATCACAATATAATGTACCTTTATGGTACATTAAAAACATAATAAATATATTAGATATATATATATTTTATATCGATTAACAGTTTATCTGTGTTTTTCGATCATTATTCCCAAAGTTAAATAAAATTGAAAAAAAAAAAAAAAACACTTGAAACTTTTCACGTTTAAGAAAAAGAACGACTTGTCATTTAGCTGACCTCACGATTATTCTTAAAGTACGCAATCCCCGATTTTTCTACATTGAAAGAGTTTCTCGAATCACCGATCGCAATTGCCATTAAAGACTTTTTCCTCAGTCGATCACCGGAAGACATCGGGTGACCTCTCTCGCACACCGTCCACCCTCGTTTCCATTCACAAGCAGCAACGTAAGCGCCGTTATCGTGAAGTAGACAGGGAAAGAGGGTGCTCGCGAAGAGAGGTATGCCAGCGTGGAGGGATCGGTATTTCCCCCTAACCTCCACCTGTGCCAAGCGACCCTTGGCGCTCACGCCTCCCACCCAATTGGGGATTCGATCGACGTCAGAACTTTCAGCCATGACCACGCAACCCCGTGGTGGCGCCTCTGTAGGGACGCCCCGTAAACACGACGAGAAGCTGCTAGAGGGATAAACGGAAAAAGACAGAGAGAGAGAGAGAGAGAGAGAGAGAGAGAGAGAGAGAGAGAGAGAGAGAGAGAGAGAGAGAGAAGGAGGGGAGGGGGAGAATAAGAGACAGAGAAATGGGCGGATGTGTATATGTCGTATTTCCACCCCCGCGCTATCTACCTACCCTCGTCAGCCGTCACGGAGAGTCTGACCTGCGCGAGAAGAACCACTGCACGAGAACGCAGTGGCAGGATCTCAACACAAGAACGGATTCTACGTGGATGTGATCTCTACGTCCTTGTTTTAACTCTGTATATGAAGGGAAATGCACGATGGTGTTGCTGAAAGCTGTATTAGTAGGATATCGATGATGCTAACATAGATGTATAAGAGAATCGTCATTTGTGGATGTCTTCGCCTTTGTGAGGGTAGTGTCAGTGGACTCGCTGTTGATGGTAGTAGTAGTAGTAGTAGTAGTAGTGGTAGTAGTGGTAGTAGTGGTAGTAGTAGTAGTAGTAGTAGTAGTAGTAGTAGTAGTAGTAGTAATAATACGTGCGTTGACGCACACCAATGAATCTCGCTGATCGAGTACATGGTAGTCCACGATTTTGCAGGAGGTGGCAGTATAGCGCGGTTATCTCTGTCTGTATTCATAATACATCAACGTTTCGCATGACGTCGATATCGGACTTCCTGTATGATATTGGTGTGAGGCATCGAATATGCTTGATAACATAGTATGCTCGAACGATGATGATTTTGAACTGATATTGACGCCCAGGATAATACTGCTACTCGAGACAGTAATCTGCTTTAAACGATTATAGCTTATGTCGAAGTTAGTAGAAACATTCTTAGCACAACCGAAATTCACGCTAACCTGTCCGAACACTGGAAACGTAATCACTAACGATATTAGCGAGACTTCTAACTCATGATGGTAACACGAAAAGTTCCTCTCACCGGCAAACGCTCACGGTGATCCCTCATGATATTCGCTTCTCATACATCTTTCGTGCGCGTCCATGTTGAATTTGCTAGTGTAAGGACGTTCTCGCGACGTTCGTGGTAAAGGAGATCTTTCTACACAGAGACGCAGCTCCACACCATCTTCATCCTTCTCCACCCGCACCCTCGCTACGCTCGCGTTCGTTAGCGCTGGAATCGCTGATGGTGGTGGTAGACGGAAAGGGAGGTGGTGGTTGTGAGCGCGCCAGTGGAGGTAGGTGACGTCGGCAGCGACGGTGACGATGGTGGTGGTGGTGGCGGCGGTGATGATGGTGGTGGTACTGGCGGAAGGTAGTTTCTGGGCGGTGGAGGGCGCGGATCGTCGTCCGCAAAGCCGTGCGTTCACCCCGTGCCGCGACGACAACAGGGCGTCGTTCGTTCTGAGAGCGAGCGCCGAAGTTCGCCGGGGGTTTCGCTGTTGAACTTTCCTCCGACTAGCGAGTCGAACCGATCGAACCGGTCGTTCAGCTGGGTCTGCGCTTGTGGCTGTCCTGGGAGCCCCTGCCCTTGCGAACTGATTTGTGACTCGTCGAGGTAACTCTGTGCTCAGCTCGTGATCAACGCTCACGATCAACGGCACGTTTCGTCATGCACCACGTGGCTACCGTCAAACGTGGCGATCCTATCGCGAAGCAGTAACATCTGGGGGTTAGCGTCCGTGTCTACCGTGCGTTGCTACAATTTTATCAGAAACAGACAAGAATCTGCTGACATATAGAAATGGACAGAAGAGAGATAAACGGAACGACGTGGTGAAGGTCTACCATGGAGTTATTCTCGAGATTGAGTATCGACGGAAGCATCTGCTAGGGAAGACTTGATTAAAAACTACAGTTATGGAAATTTCACGTTTCAGAAGCAGTTTAAACATGTGAATAAATTTTTCGTTAATTACCAAACTTGTATGTCAACGGACAAAGTCATCAACATAAAGAATATCACGTGATTTTTTTGGACAATCTGCGTCAATAAAAAAAAAAATGTTTGAATCGAAGTTTAACAATCAGTCAACGATCGTGCATTTATTTAAGTGAAGATTGATTGTGAAAGAACTTACGCGGAGACATAACGTGAATATTAAATAGTTTGGCAATGATTGAGTGTAGGATCATTGGAGTTACATATTGGAGCTCACCGAAGGATATAACGAGTTCTACATGTTATTGAAAGTGGATAGATTTGCTAAATGATAACGCGAAAAATCTTGTGATAAAGTGAGAGAAAAGCTCGTCGAGTTGTGTAAAGTTACAGCAAAAAAAATAAAAGCAGTGTTAGTGAATCGTTTGTTTAAACCGATTAGTACGTCTTGTTGCTGGTTCACTGGTCGATTATCAGGGATTGCCTGCACAATCGACTTGTTTTGGATTACTTTAGTCATACATCGTGGATTTGCGCCCTTCATCGACGTACGACAAACACGTGAATCGTCTTTTAAAGTCAGAATCGATCGGGTCGCTCGCGTACGAAACGTGGACTGGTAAGTTCCACGAGGGAATCCGCGAAAGCCCTTCGTAAAGATGAGCGTACATGTATTTTGCTAATCAGACATTTCTCAATTTAACGTGACAAAAAGGAGAGTAATTCTTGAAAAGTTGTCTAAAAATCACATTACTGACTCATGCTATATTTCACTGTTTATAAAGTTTTATTAAAATTTGCGAGTTTCAAGCATGGCTGACATTCAAACTTTTCCTGAAAAAGAGACGTCGAGACGTATTTCGATGACAGAATCAAATATTTTCGGAAACATTTGAGTTTATAATTAAAAAAATAAAGTTAAAAATACGAGAGAGAGAAGTTCTTGAAAGTTTAAAAAAAGACCAGAAGGAATATATTTATTGATATATTATCAATCTCTGTTAATTTTTTGTTGAAGAGAGAATGTTGTTCGCGACTCATCATTGATCGGTTATCAATAATAGTTATTCGTTGATATTATTGTCTACCGTGTAATGGAAATCTGATTAAATTGAATAACTTTTTCTGTAGGATATTTAAAAAATTTTTCAATGCTTCTGGCGCGCTTAATAAAAAATTATAATAGATATTTTTAAAAAAGTTTAAAATATTATAAACTTTGCGCGTACACGTGCATACACAAATACACATGTGTGTGTAACAAATGTATACATCTACAAAAATTAATTGACGGTAAATTATGCTCATGCAAGACTTAAATTGTGAATAAACACATTTTGAAATCTTAGTAATATGCAAACATAATATAGAGCGATTTAATTTCACTAATTTTGGTACTCGCAGCATTGTTTTCAAATGTTTTAATATTATTTTAATTAACTGAAAATTTAATTAATAAAATATAATTTGAATCATTTGGGATGCATGAATACAAAATGTATATACAGATTATTTTTTCTATAATTTTTGAAATAATGAATAAATATTGTTCACATAAATAATAAAACATTTAATTGAAATAAAAAAAAAACCATGAAAACAAGTATTTATAAAAATTACCCTGAAATATAGCTTTTTAGTTTATTTACAGTTTTATATCAATATTATTATGTTGAAAAAAGAAATTGGCAGAATTATTATTGAGAGAGAGAGAGAGAGAGAGAGAGAGAGAGAGAGAGAGAAGAAAAAGAGAGAATTGATTAATGTATATATGAATGAAAATGTTCTAACCATTTGAAACTCTATGATAGCAATGTTCTTGCATGCGATGTTTAAGCATGATTTCGGGTATCGAGCCTTGCGTGTCTCGGACGAGGGTGAGAAAGCTCTTGTTTACGTGAGTACGAAACCACCTTTGCAAGCATTGACACGTTCAATTAACTAGTCGCCAGAATTAGAAGCTGCGAACAATATCGACTTACAGAGTTCTCCTTCGGACCTGCTAACATAAGAATATGAAAAGGTTTTCTTCCATATGTAAAGCAAAATTTCATCTTGATATATTGCTGCTTCAAAAGATATGAATAATGAAAACCATAATACAACACCGGTTCTGCGAAAGTATACGGGATCGGAGATGCAAGAAGGAAAGAATTATGCGTGTTTGTGAAGTTGCACTGCAATTGCTTGTTTGAATATTTCCCCCAAGTTTTTCGAATTATTCTGTGCACCGCAGAAACGTCACCAGGATTATCGCATGTTCATAAAAAGTCAATATAACTATATGTAGCAGAGATACGAATTTTTGATGGGATATATGTAGACTGCTTTCGATGAACATTTAACAGACATATTGAAAAAGCTGATTTTGTAGCTCGACATTTGATATATGGAATATAGTAGAATCAATCGTTAAGCTTTATTCAATCAACTATATCGAAGAGTCGATACTTGGGGAACGTATCGATAATTTATAGTAAACATTAACGACAATATTTTAATGTGATTTTCTTAAAGTCATATTACACATAATTGTTTTTTTAATTATTTATAGATAATTTATAGAGTTTTAGAGTTGTAGATAATTAATTATTTATACTGCATTTTATACATCAATAATTGTTTTTATTCAAATTGAATACACGTAAAATAATTAATCATTTTACACATTCATATCTGACCTAAATTTTTTGCAAAAATATATTTGCATCAAACGAGAGATATGTTTATCCTGTTGAATCGTTCGATTCGCATTACCCTAGTAACTGGACGATAATATAACACTCTACGTCGCCGACAAATAGCATCAACAAGAAGTCAGATTGGCAAGATATAAAAAGCATGCCGCGTAATGGCGCGTAATTAACGCGTTCGAACGAAACGATCATTGGTACCAAAAATTGTATTGCCCATTCCGAAATAAAGAGATGCATAAGCGACAACGCGAAACACGAGCTTAATATCAAATGTACATACTGGCGATCCGGTAGGACTAGAGAATATATTCCCTGCAGATTAATATATACATATATACATATATATATATATATATATATATATATATATAGAGAGAGAGAGAGAGAGAGAGAGGGGGGGGGGGTGGTTATATCAGGTTTGGTTTATCGATCGTGCGTTTCGGTATGTGCGAACATACATCCGTACGCGAAGGGCGTTTTATTTGAAATCGTTGCGTGTCACACACGGCTTTCGAAAGGGCTACGCTGCTGTTTGGCCGTGGCTGGGGAGTTACACATCAGGCCGGACGCGAGAAAATATACCGCGGAAAGAAGCATTATTTGCGCGGCTGGCTCTAATTAAAGCAGTTCGAAGATGTCAGTGAAATTGATTATCCGTAATTGGGGCTTGACACGAGGCGCGTTCCCCCTATGCCCTTAGGCACAACGGGATCGACTCGACAGCCTGTATCGGAAGTCGACGTCAATAAGCCTCGGCGCGGCATGCTGACATACACAGGCAATCGGATGGATAACAATGGCCGGTTGCACAGAAACGGATAGCGAAATAGAAACGTAGAAATCTCGGATATGCGGCCATCCGATTCTATACGCTCGCGAATGCACCAACGTCGCTTTTATATCAGCTCCACGAATGCGATCGCGAAAAATTTGACATGTGTCGTAGCGTCGATATCGAACATTTTTGATTTTGATTTCGAGATACAAGCTTCTTTTCTTTTTGTAATTCAACTTGGTTTTTCGTTTTATTGCTTACAGTATGTGTCATAATTAAATTTTATTTTATTATACAAAGATGCCATTTATTATATAAATAGAAAGTAGCTGGCGTTATGATTAATGGTTTAGTTGAAAAAAACGCAAAGGGATTATGACATGTAACGTAACTGCTGAAACAAACACGTACTTTATACATCACATTTTTAAATTAAACCAGAAACATCATTGATTAATTCGCTGTCGTGTGTGGACTGTAATCTGGCAGCGACGTAGATATACATACAATAGTTAAAGAGAACTAACGAGATTTTACATCAGCTAGTAGAGTTATCTGCGTCATCAATTTATCGGTTTTATCATCGCGGTCAGTGTATGCTCGATATTGAATTTGCAAGAGACGGTTTTCAATGGTGAATTGAATTTTGTTGATATTACTTTAGTAACATTTTTGACATGCTCGTCGATCATAACGAACGTATTCGCATTTTAAAAACACGCGCAAGTAATGAAAGTATAATTCACGAAGGATGCGATCGAGTTTTTTTTTGACCGGAAATACACACGTTATGAATTCACAAAGATAATCTGTTTATAGACGGCTCTCTCGGGTCATATCTGCATATTCTGCGAATCTATCATAATGTTTGGAAGATGGAATAACTTTTTTTTTATCAATGCAGTTATAAATCAAAAAATAACACTCGAGAATATCGAGAATTTATGCAATAACTCGACAGCGCTTAATTGATTTCCCTGAAAGTGTATATCACGATCAGCCGACCCTCTAAATATCATAATTGTACATGTTTGCGGCTCTTACGGTTTACCATTGTTACAGGTGGTTGGCGAATCTTGTACATGTTTGCGGTTATATGTTGTAACGAACAAATCAAAACCGAGTTTTCCTTCACGTATTCGAGTGGTGCAGAAATAGATTATTGGCTATTGATGGACATCACAATAATATTTTGACGAAAGAATAGTTGAATATATTAATAAAACATTATTTAATGAAAATAATAAAGGGACACAATTTTTAATCTTATTCCTCGTGTATGTATAATTATTTTAAATAATTTTGCTGTTTATACAGACGTGTGATATTTTTGTTAATTCTTATCAAGAATTTTTTATTGTACAAAAAAAGATATTTTGAATTTAAATAGTTTCTAGGGCTTCCTCAAATTGTATTTTCGCAAATATAACCCATTAGAATTTAAACAACTTTGAAGGTATAAATTACGTTGTTTCTAAAGATGCGGCGTGTTTTTTTTTTTTTTTTATTTTTTTTTTTGGTAGCATGGAAAGTAATATTTATTTCCTCGAAAGAAGTCGTTCCGAAAAAACGTAATGGTGTATTTTCTATCTTCGGTCTATATCTATATTTTTCGGAATCAAGGAGGATATTGTTTTAAATTAGCCGGAAGCGCAGCTGATATACAACGCGACGCCGCCCTGTCGCGGAAGACGTATTATTTCTCCATTTACTTGTATCGTTACTTCACCATCTTTTATAATTTCCTAGGAACATTTCGAGTTTTATTCCATTCCGCTGGCAGCATTTCCGAAACGCTTTACAGAATTTCAGTCGTAACGTTGCACAGTTGCTTGACCTGTAAACGAAATTTACTGCCACAAACGGCAAGTGGCAAACGTCCGCAAAATCTTTTTTATGCTACCTCTCTTGATCTTTTAAAAAATGCGTAGAAAAAAATTTATTTTGGATCAAGCTTTCCGCACGCAAAAGACACGCTTTTTTTCTTTACCTTATGGCATAGCGCTTGTATTTGACAGCTGTAGTCTACGATTATGTTTGAAATTAATGAAGCATATATTAAACATACAAATCGCTTTGAGCTTTTATTTTGTCGATCTCAAAATGGTTTTCTACCATTATATAGATTAACCTCATATTTAGTTGTAAATCTATCTATACATTTTCTTTAAATTAGATTAAACTAGGGTATGATGTAATTTTTTCAATAATCGCTACATAGTGCGCTTTTTTAGTCATTATCAAAGATAATCGATATTTACAATAGTTTATGTGCATATACTGTTTGAAATAACGATATTGTGAATCTTATATCATATTTTTACTTTTCACTACCTGCAAAGTTTTTCATTTGTCCACTAAAAACTGTTACAACGTCGAATAAATTACAGTGAAGCTATCGACGTTAGACATATAAAGATATGTAAATTGTTATATGACCTATAATTTTTATTTTTATTTCACTATTTTTTTATAAATATTATGGCCATGGCTTTCCGTCACTATGGTCATCTTTTCCTTAAAAGTTGAGTAAGATGGCCAATGCTTACGTTGTACTATTTTGATAATATAAAATTTCTATTAAATATTTTTTCCTTTTAATTTCGATAATATTACGTAATATAAGCTTCGGTGAAAATAATATGCCCAACACTATTAAATAATAACAAAAAGAAAAGTATATTTTTTGCATTTTAAAAAACTATCGCCATCTTACCCGAGTTCACCCTATGTCTTTTTCTCTTTTTCTGGCGAGACGCAATCAAATCCACCGAAAAATTACCGTTCTTCCATCGTTTACAGCATTTTTTCACGCTGTTGCTCGCGTTTGAAACAAATGTACGGAATCTCTTCGGGCTTAAGCATACATAATTTCTAAAGTATACTGTAATGGAGTTTACTAACGTTTTCCCGCGCGGAAAATACTGGGAAATACTTATCTCCCGAGATACTCTCGCGAGTGCAATGAAGGGAAACATCGCGTGTCAAGTTCTCCTTCGAAAGGAGAAAATAGCAATTTTTATATATGTGAGTATCCGTTTACATATTACGATGTTTTTCCATCTTCCTTTCTTGCTCTCACGTATTTGTGATCATTCAATTAGAGATGACGAAATCGGTTATTTCATATATTCCATGTTCGGTGTAGTGTGCAAGGAAAGTTAATCTCTTGCTGAAAAAAAAAATTGCGAAGGGATAATCTTGCAGTATCATCCCTCGTCTTTCCAATGCATTACTTTCTCGTTATGGGAAAAGCTGCTGTGCCGCATATATGTTATAGGAGTGTGAGAAGGAAGCGGGAACGTTCCCCGTTCGTGTAGATTTATATTTTGCTTTTCTGTCGAAGTTTCCTGCGAGCGAGGCGTCTTCCGTTTATCCGTGGTTGAGGCAGCATAAAATGGTTTTGTATAAAAAAGTATTTTCTCCGCGGAAGATTTTTCTCCACAGGTGTACATTATTTGAAATATAAAGCACGAATTATAATGTTTCATAAATATCAAATTATTTAAATTATTTATACTTGTTTGAAAAAAGAAAAATTAAACAAACTTTGCAAATCTATCTTTCTCTCAAATATATTGTAATATTGAATATTATTTTAACAATTATTTAAATACAAATTTGTTGAAATAATATATACAAGCTTGTTTTAAATATTATATTATATAAAATAAAATATTATACCCAAGTATAATATTCTGATATTTTAGAAAATAGGTTTGTTTTACTGTTTTTCATCAACTTACCAAAAGTTTAATTTTGCAACATCGATCCATTAAATTTAAAAGTGACACATCCTCTATAATGCAACTTTGGAGTTATACGATGTTATAATGATATCTCATCCATCTTATATAAAAAGATGAAAATTGACATGTATTTTGCTTTAACGCCCGAGCTTAACTCATTTGGCAATGTGCATTTAATCTTAATGAGTATAATTTGTTGAAGTGTTTGCAATTCTCTTTCATGCACTGCAATTTTGTTAAAATGTTAATACGCGAAGCAGGATACACATATTTCAAGCTAAATTCTATGCGAAAATTGCGAAAATGCTGCAGCAAACTCGTCATTTTATTTAAAAATTTTCATATATGCTAGAATAAATCAAGAAGCATCGAGATGTTATAATCAAAAGGGGAAAGAGAGAGAGAGAGAGAGAGAGAGAGAGAGAGAGAGAGAGACTAAATAAGTCTGGTGCATCGCGTTATTACTATGCATTTAGCCTTGATAAAAAGTTAGAACGTTATAGCAATTTTCGCGAAAGCCATCAAAGTGAGAATGTTCACTTTTCGTCTCGTTCATATCATATTGCCGCTTGTCCGCATAGTTTCAACAGCCGCGAGCTTGCTAACATTGAAATCTGATTACGTGGCTGCAAACAGATGCTTTCGTGTGTCGATATTACACAGAAACAAAGAAGGCGTGTTGCACAATGCACATATATGCGCTTTGAAAAATGCGGAAAGGCCGGTTTATATTTTAGCTCGATTATTCGCGATATATCTGGAGTTGTGCGAAGTGGAAAGCTCTCCCTCATCGATCACTCATCCCGCGGGAAGTCTTACAGAAATTTATACGTACACTCTGCCGCATGCCTTGCCAACTGGCATCCACCATCGTTGATATATGCGTGTGCGTTCCCCGTTTCCTCTTACTTTATTCACATTCGTGCACTGTTACTATCGATATTCGCGAAAGACGGAAATGTTCGACTTCTCGCGAAGGCAAACGATACTTCGTTCCATTTCACGCAAATACATTTTATGCTTATTTTCATATTTTTATCGTCTCTCATCTCATCCAGTTTGCATTTTTTTGACTTTATTTGGCCGCTTTGCTGGATTTCGTGTTGTCAGACTATTATAAATTTTTTAAAATGCCTTTACTATATAAATATGCGGGAAAAATTTCTGATTCTGCTTACTTAAATAACAGAGACACAAAGGTAAATAAGATAAGGATTGAATCTTTAAATCATCAAAATACTATATAATAATATATGTATTATTTTTTCTTCCAAATTGTTGTCAAATTTACATTTTATCAAGTGTAAAATGCGAAAGATTGTTGTAGAAACGGTATTTATAACGGCGTTTGTATCAATTTAGAATAAACTTATGAATATTACAAGGTATTTATGTTTACCGCAATTTTGCTGCAGCAATAATTCTAGACACAGTATCAATGTCATCATCATAAAAGAAATCATAAAGAAATTGTTTTACTCATCTCAAGTTTTAAAGTAGTATTTCTTCAAAGGTCTTATAAACTAAGAGAAAAAATATATCAAGGAGAAAAATTTCTGTTTGTCTAGAAGAAGGATAATTTGATTATACAAAGCAAAATTTTTTCTGCGAAACTTTCTGTTTTATGTTTTAAATTATGTACATATTTGTTCCAAGTAAATTGCGTATTTTAATATTCCATAAAAAAATAATATCAATTTATGCAATGTTATGTTTTAACTTACGATGTTATGAATTTATATCATGATATAGTGTAGGTATATATTTATTATATATATATATGTATATATATATATATATATATTTGAGTCTACATAATGAAAAATACAAATATTTCAAAATTACCTATATAAGAATGATATCTGATAATGGAAAATGACGATATACTCTTTACAATAAAATATTAGATTATTTGGTTTCAATTAATCTTTATAAATATTTTTTTTTCTCAATTACATATATTGTCATAGATGTTTTGTCGTAAGCTTCTTTCTCTCATAAATAGAGGACAATAAAGATCATGGATGAAAAGTGTCGTGGAGCAGCATTCGTTAAGCATAACACATATCATTCCAATCTATCACTTGTATCGACGTTTCTCCCTTCGTGTCTCAATATTACCGATGGAACATAGAACAAAGTCTTTTTATTACGAGTATAAATTAGAGTATCCTGTATGGATATTGTAGCGAGGAACGCTTTAACGCCTTGACAATTTATTCGACGTATTATCGCTCGTGTGATTTTGCTACATGTTTATTTTTTTTATCATGGACGTATCACCATTAATTGCCAATAATTGATTCATCATGCGCTAGATATTGCTCTTTCTGTTTTAATTAGTTGCTTGATCGAATTAACTGATTTAATTAATCAGCTAGTAGTTCAAACGAATTGAAGCGTTGTTAATGATACTCATATTGATAGGATAGTTAATTATTGCGTTTTATTGGAAGTATGAAAATGATTAACGATTCCATTATACAGCGCGGCGTATGTCTTAATTTTCTTGTAACTTTGAATAATTATTCTCAACAATTTAATCAATAAATTTGCTTTGTTGCAGAAATTCTATATAATCTGGGAGGAATGCATTAAATTTCAGCGTGCTAATCTATGTTTATAAAAATTAGTTTACGTTACAAGTTACCCAACTCGCAAATATTATCGTTGCTGCGTTACCACGTATAATAAATATATAGTTTTTCGAGTAATCAGCAAACTTGTATCAATTAACGATAAACAAATATCTTCATTAGAGCAAGGATTATTGTCGATATACATTAACTGGTTTTTTAATAATATTTTACCGTGAATTGTTTACACTTTCAAAAGTAGCTACGGAAATTGTTTATATTATTTTTGAAAGAGTATATTTTTCAAAGATATCTGTCATACGTATTCTATATACATACACACAATAATTAATTAAAAATTATTTAAAAATTAATTTACGTTACAAGTTGTCAAACTCGCAAATATTATCGTTGCTGCGTTACCACGTATAATAAATATATAGTTTTTTCGAGTAATCAGCAAACTTGTATCAATTAACGATAAACAAATATCTTCATTAGAGCAAGGATTATTGTTGACATACATTAACTGTTTGTTTACTTTAATAATATTTTACCGTAAATTGTTTACACTTTCAAAAGTAGCAACGGAAATTGTTTATATTATTTTTGAAAGAATATATTTTTCAAAGATATCTGTCATACGTATTCCATTACACACAATTAATTGTAAAGCACACTTAAATTTATCTATGCGTTTAAATTGAACGGGACAACACGTGGAGGATTTCCAATCTCTCACGCACTTCTCAAGCCTTTTCCATCGCGTCAATCAAATTCGTTTGAAAATTAAATTAAAACGCACTCGCTGCAAAATTAAACGAAGCGCGCGCGGAGTACACAGTTATACGTATAATATATCCATGTAGTCGCGGTATCTGTTTCACGAATGCCTGGCGCGCGAACGAAAGCGGAACGTTTTATCACAACCCGATGTAACTTTAGCGTGAAACGAGCATACGCGCCGATTAGAATATTATCACTATGGTGTGCCACGTCGCGCCATACCACGCTTCCACTACTGAATCATTCGGTTTATGTGGTGGCAACGCTTTCACGCGGGATCATCCCACTCATAAATTAATGATATGGCAAGAGGAGCGACGTGTGCACACACACACACACACACACATATATATATCGAAAATAACTATCGTCTCACGATATTTTATCGTCGGAATTCCCGGGCAGCTCGATGGGGCGCGAGTCGTCATTGTCGCCGAAGTAACTGACAAGTTAATTACGCCGTTGTCGCGGTATTTTGTGTAAAAACGAGGGTGTCTAGTGAAAGTGTGTACAATTTTAATTGTGTCCCTACGTTTGATGAAATCTTTTATAATCGTGGGAAAATTTAATCGCAACGACCGACAATAATATGACAAAAAAATTACGATAATCGATGACATTTAATTGAAGCCAATAAGAGAAATGTCTTATATTTCTCATCACTTTGTGTGGTGAAATATATATTAATTAACAAATAGTTATTATTTATTTTAGATTTCCAAGAGCAGATAAATGTATCAAAACACCTTTCGAGTATATCTGTAAGTTATTATATTAATGAAATAATGAATATAAATTATAAATAAATAAACAGTAAAATACAACAAAATTATTAAATAAATTTGTAAATATATACATGTAATACTTGTGCGTGCAACAGAAAGAATAAATAAATAAATATATAAAAACTAATTTATAAAGTTTTATCTGATATTAAATAATACAATATAATTATTGCTTTTTTAAACCTAATTTCTACATTTCTGCATTTTAAATTTACATTAGCTGTATATAACTATATAATAAATTATTATACGCTTAGTATTAATACTTAAATATTTATAATTACCTGTGATTCGTAAAACTTGTTATTATAAAATTGTATATGCGCACAAAAGGATTATTTTCATGTTTTGCATATAATGCAATTAGTAAAATAATCACGTAAGCTATCTGTTTGTTATTTCTGGGGATCGATAAGCAATGGAAAAGCATTATGAATGAATTAAACTGATACGTTTTCACGCCACGAAAAACATACTCGTGCATCGATGTGTTTGACTTTATTCTGAAAGAAGCTTCTTGCAATTGTTTTTATCGAGTTTAAAGAAAAATAGTGCGACATTGAAAAATTATTATCCCTGGAGTTTTATATATGTATACCTAATACTACTATACTACTGTACTAATAGAATAGACAGAGTAATCAGCAAATAGCGTGCAATCGAATAGTTTTATAAAATTTAACGTAAAACAATGCATATCAAATTAAATGGATACAGCTATTAAGCATAGTGTCTCTGGAGAATATTTCTCATTTTTTTATTCTTCCAATGCATACATATTTGAATTTTTCTATACTTTTAAGTGCATTGCCGTAAGACCATTTATTTCTTCAACTGGTTTCCAGGTCATTAGCTTATAATCGGCACTTTTTTACGGCGAGCCGAGTTGTGTCGCGATGTAGGTTCGATAAATTCAGTCGGTGGTGTCGGCAATATCGATGGGCTTCGCTTCTGGCGAATAAAACGGTGGTTACGATTAAACGAGAGTTTACGTACACAAATACGCCGATTATTTTTTGATCTGACATTTAATTTGCCGGACAATCTACAGGAACATCCGTTTTGTTTGTTCCGGACAAATGTATTTAAGCAAGTTCCGGTTTATTTAAGCAAGAAAACTCGCCCGCCTTTTCTCTCAATTTCCCTTTTCATTAATTATTTCTATATCGTGATCCGTGGCGGCCTTAATTTTTAAACAGGTAATCCTGAACCTCTCGATCACGTACGCAAAGCAATTCACTTTTCCAATAGAAAAATTGTGCCCTAGAGAATTTATTTGTTTTATAGATTTTCGATTAAAAGAGAGAAATATACGTATGAGAATTGTCTTTTATTAAATGTAAAATAATGAAGAGGACAATTAACTGTTAACTGTTAAGTTTCTTGAACGAAATATGTGTCAAGAGAAATTGCAAAAACGTTACAATTGTAGCTGCTAAAGATTTTGACGGACATTGTTAAGGTTACTGCGATCAGTTGTTATTGAGGCGTATATATGTATATATGTGCACAAAGGGAGAAACGAGGACATAGTTGATTTAACTGAACGAGAATTGTGCAAATATGTGCAACGAGAATAGTACACCTGACGTGACTTGATTCGGAAAATATTTGTTTGGCAATTCGACAAGAATTTGATCGAATGAACGATGAGTTACGCGCGGAATTTCGTCAAACGCTAATAAAAAAAAGCCAAAATAATGGCTGACGCGTAAATAACATTCTTGCTGTTCTTTGATCGCATGTGTCGTACGGTCATATGCTTCTTCGGTGAAGTAATTTTTGTAATTTGAATATTTTTTGGAATCGAGAAACTAAGACCGTAATGGAAAGAGAAGAAGTTACAGAAACATATTTCTCGGCTGAGGAATTTTCTTGCTTGGTCTTTTAATGTCGTTAATTAACCACAACTCGCTCGTTTTTGCTGTAACGAACAATTTTTTATTCTCCGATATCGGGGTGCACGAATAATTTAGTTTTAATTAAGGTGACCGTATTAACATTTTTTTAGACACACGAAATATGAAAATATGGAGTGATCGATACAACTTTATCGACATATCTTAATTTTGCACGTAAAATATTCTAGATATTGTAAAATAATAAAAATAATATCTTTTTATTATATTAAAATACAATTCAAGTTTTAAGAAATATATATTTTTATGTTTGATATAAATATATATAAAAATTTACAACCATTTTAAGAGTTTTGATAACATGGCAATATAAAACTGATAGTAAAATGTATTAAATTATAAATAAACAAGGTGATACAAGTTTTAAATTCTATCGGAATTGTCTAATTATGTTAAATGTTGTTCTTTAGGCATAATTTTGTCGTGTTTAATCCTGAGAAAATACAGGTTGTAGTATATTACGAACAAGTAGTTTAGAGAGCCCAACGCGTCAGTCGTTATCATTAAATAATCATGTTGGAACAGTCAGATGGCAAATGCGATTCCCCTGCTGCTTCAGTAGTAATAGATGCCGGTATAAACTTCCGATGAACTACCTCTGGATCTCTGGTTACTCGTGAACAGAATCGTCTTGGGTCCATAACATATGCAATGGTCATGACTGCTCACGAAATATAGTTAATACATTATCATGTACATCTCAATTGAATAATATCGCAATTTTATTTTCAAGTCTGATTGAAATAACCTTTTATATACATAATACATTATTATGTACAAAATTGCCTGGATAATTTAAGATTTTCAGTAATTACAAACGTATATAAGAATTATTAATGCGATTTCAATTCAAAGTTTTCGATATAGCTTATCTGATAAAGACAGTAATTTAAAGATTATATATATACAATGAGTGCATTTAGATTTTGTTTAAATCCATTTACTGCTTTTATATCTTTTACTACTCGTATAAAAATGTTTATAAAATATTTTTATTCATTAATTTTTATAAGATACCATAAATATCATAATTATAATTTGATTACAGTGATCAAAATTTTTATAGTGTTTGATGAAAAGAATAATAAAAAGAATAAAAAATAGCATACAAAATATATACATATACATATATATATACATATACATACTTATATTAAAATTTTATCCTTCGCAGTTATCATATATTTAAATTATTAAAATTTTAATATAAGTTAAATGCCAAAAGTAACATTTTGTTACTTATAGTATATATAAAGGAACATTTCACATTTTATGTTTACAAGTAATATTTATTAAATTAATAACCTATAAAAAAATATTTACTTTTATTGTTTTTATTTTTACTTTTATTTATAAAATATTTTTTTCAAATGGTTATTTAATTATTTTAAAAGTATCAATTTTGTACAAATTGGTGTTTTATTTGAAATATTTGAAAAATTAGTAAAAGTTACAAAAAGTTATTGTAAAATATTATTATATTTAAAAGAACGAGAAAGAAAAATAAAACCTTTTGTACCAAACTTATATACACTTGACGCAAACTTTATGTTGATATTGCAGCTAGTTTCTCAGAGAATTTTTAAAACTTTGTAAAACATATAAAGTTAATATTATCGTATATTTTTCTTGGAAAAACGTGCCTCCTTCATGATAAGACTACCAACTTTTAACTGCCATTCATAGGGCGTAACGTTAACGACACAAACGAGCTATTTGACTTGAATTCCTAAAGATGCACCTGTCTCGAAATTGTGGATGCACTGAAAATCGGCATTAACCTGTCCATGCATCAAATTCTGTCTGCAGAATTGAGCTTGCTTCGACATGAATACCAAGTAGACGTAGTCCAGCTACGAAATGGTCAAAGACGGATGTCCGCACGCATTCGTCGTGAATTCCAGGCTTCCCATTTCCCATTCCATCTCAGAATTTCGAGCAAATTCCATGCCTGCTCATCACAGGGGATAACCGCCCATTATTGTGCTTTGAAATTTTCATTCGTAATCGTGTTTTCACAATCGATTTTTTTTATCATATCTTCTATCGTGATTATCCATTAACGTGTTTCACTGAGTAAGTCGATAAAGGTAGTTGTAGCATACCAGTTTTATATAGCCGGTAATCGAGATTTAGTGTTTACGGTAGATAGATTGAAGGTTAAAATGCACTGTTTAACCTTTCGGTTCATTAATAAGTTTGTTTAAAATGGTTGGTATATTTTACACGATGAATTTGAGCGTGATTTTAACACGTGAAATGAAAATAAAATGTTGTAAAAACTGCATCGCGTGCTTGCTCAAACAATGAAAACTATATGTCGTTAGATACTTGATGTTGCATAAATAATTTATGATAGACTGTACGTGTATATAATTTTTTGTCGAGAGAAATAGAGAGAGAGAGAGAGAGAGAGGATTATATCTCACATCATTTAACGATCGTATCATGATTAATGTGATCGATTAACTTGATATGCTTGACATTGTAGTAAAAAACTGAATAGGAAAAAAACTTTTTTATGAAAGTTTAAGGATCACATTAATGCGTTTGATCCGACGATAAATACACTAATGAAACAATGTAAAAAAAAAAAAAATGAAAAACATATATAACATTTGTAAATTTTCTTACATCTTTTTCTCCGAGATCTCGATCTTAGCATCATGGCTGTTTGAAACAAACACGTGTATCGATCGCATGTTCTGTGATATATCAAAGCACGAAATACTTTTCGAGTCGATGAGTTTTCTTCTTTCTTCTTTCTGTTACTTTACTTTTCTACCCCTCTGTACTCCTTCATATTCGTGGCTCTTTGTCTCGAATCGGAGGCGTAACCGCGCTTCCACGGAGTAGATGGAGAAAATTCCGTCGTATCGACATAAAATACCTCCTGAGAATGGGCTTTTATACATTTCATCTGGAATTCAATTTTTCTCCGTAAAGAGAGTTGTGCGTGAACATATATCACGATATTATACGCGCCAGTCCAGAATAATTACATCTTAGGTCTCTAGATAAATGATTTTAGAAAACGCATTGTCGTCATTGTTTTAATTTAATTTAATTGCTTTTCTCTCCCTTTTTATATATTATTTAATTAATTTATAGTTATTTAATTTACATTTTTTTAAAAATAAAATCATAAAATTATAGCTAGTGAAAATTCAGCCTTATTCAGCATTATTTGTTATGATTTGTAAATATCGACGAGTTTTCAACGACTTTCTGAAAATCAATAATTTCGGTTAAAATCACCTTTGTTATTAAAACCTCTTTTTATAATATTTTTATAATATTTTAAAGCTCTTGCTCCCATTGTTGCGATATACAATAAAAGTGAGATGAGAGCGATTATTGACGTTTTTTTTGAAGTTTAATATTACTTATTGGTATATAAAAAAATGGCAATTGCAAATTTTATTAAAGTGACATGTTGTAAAAACATAATTCCTATTAGCACGATATACAAACAATTGCATAATACTCTGCAACGAGCGTAGAAAGTTTGAATGGTGTTAATACATTTGGCACCGTACAGTCGGGTTGTTTTGTGAAAAGCAAATGTTTTGCTAACGATTCGTTCCCATTCGACCGACCGTTTTGAGTCCGCTTCAAGAGAGATCTAATTAAGCAAGTTGGCATACGCGATATTTTCCACGTTTGTCCAGAAATATCTATTCAATAGCGCTGATTGTTTTTCTCTAACCGCGCATGTGTGTATTTTTGTGCTTTATATTACATTAGATTATAAATCAACATCGCTATGGATATATAATATTTTTTGTAAGTAGATTATGGAAAAAACATGTTAGCTTCTCATGGAAATTTAAATATTATATAAAAAAATTAAGTACAGTCTTTATTTGGATAATATCTTGAAAAGTTGGTTTTAAAAAATATTACGAAACTTTTATAATAGTTTTAGACAACACAATAAATATTGCGTTACAATGTTAAAATTAAATAAGAATCGTAATTGGTTTATAGAGAGCAAGAAATATATCGTATATAATTAATCAAATAATTCGGAAGGAAATGATTTAATAAATAATATGTTGATTAAATATAATACAGTTTATAAAAATATAAATCAATGGTACAAACGAACGTTTCGGCTCCTTTTTTTCAGCCCTCTTCAGCGTAAATAATTAAGACATCGCAAAAATTATAATAAAGTTGTATAATGTTCTTCTTTTCTGGTAGTCAAAGTATGGCGAATTACCAATAATTAGATTTGTGAGTATAAAATAGTGTAAAGTTTAGCGACCGTGATTTGTTTGCGTTGTACTTATTAATTTTATTTCAGGACACAATTTACATTGTAAAGTCAAGTCGCTTTTCAAACTTCAAATGCTTCTTATCTTACCAAATATGAGGCATTTTCATTTAATTATTTCTCTCTATGTTATCCTCTTATAACACAACTCTTTACGTAATGTGTTAAACGTGGAAGTTAATTGTACTGAATAATTGTAACAGTGATGCGTGCGAGATAATTTTATATTTAATCAACATATTATTTATTAAATCATTTCCTTCCAAATTATCTGATTAATTATATTTCCTCTCGATATATTTCTTGCTCTCTATAGATCAATTACGATTCTTCTTTTATTCTTCAAGAGAGCCATTTCTTCTTTTAATTGTTAAAATTAAAATAATGTAAATCATTGATTTATTTGTCAGTGCAATTTTTAATTTTGACAATCAAGCTGTAACATTTATCGTTCCTTTGAATATTCACGTTCGTTTCGTTCACATGTTGAAAGCAGTTAATTAGCTTCAAGTCATATTTGTGTTCTTTGTTGGAAGTACGCGATTCAGAAATGGTTGATAACTATATGATTCACGGAAAATCGAGGAGAGATAGACTATCGACAACAGCGCCGGTATAATTAGTCCAGTCCGCTTCGTGTCTCGATCGACCTCGTTGTTCTGGTGCGATGCGATCTTCTATTCTACTCGCATACTCTATCGCGAACATCTATGTCGCTCGCTAATAAATATACGGCGACGAGCGGGACGCGACGCGACGCGGGGGGGCAACAGATGCAGGCTGTAGCTGCGAGCTACCGGATTCACGATTAACGATCGGGGATGTATCGCGGCGCACAAATATCGCGTCTGTCGGATGGAGATTCTATTAGCGAAACGCCGCGCCGCGTTGCTGGTTAGAAGCAAGAGCTTAAAGCAGAATAATGCACTTGCGCAGACGCGATTAAGTCCATCGACTGATTACTTCGAGTTTAAAGGTAGCAGTTTGATACGCTAACTTTAACAAGCAATAATAGCGCAAAGAGGAATATAATTTTGAGAAGTAACGGGTTGCGCTGCCAAATACATCTAAACATATCAAAACATATTATACACATATAATCAGGGACGGAAAGTTACTTTTAAAAAGGCTAATTACCGTCACTTGTTATCGTTACGTTAACTATTCGTTACTTTTTTTAATGTTAAAACAAGATGAAAAATTAAATAAAAAATATACTCTTTTTGTAATATATTTTATTAACAAAATTAATAAAATGTCAATAAATAATTTTTTAAAATTTTTATTTTAAATTTGTTAAACCAGAAATAATAAGGAAAAAATTTTTAAACACTCAAAGTATAAATTAAAAAATTTTAGTTTGCATTAAGTTTGTAACTATAGTCAAATACACGATATATTTGTTGTGCTCTCATAATTATGGTCCATATTAAGATGTTACTACGCTTACAAAGATGTTAGCGCGTTCTGAATACGAACCTATATGAATCTGTCGATAATTGAAGATTGAATATACGAAAATAAAAAATATAATATATTATAAATAGGTTCCATATACATAAAGTAACGATAATAGTAACTGTCAAATTTGTTACCGTTACTAAAAAAATGTAACTACGTTACAAAAAAAATAGTAACGCCGTTATCACTACGTTACCGAAAAAAAGTAATTGTAATAGTAACGACGTTACAATAAGTAACGCGTTAGTTTTCAACCCTGCATATAATGTAGATATTTTATTATTAGAAATGATGTTAATTAATCAAACTAAAACGCATAGGCTCCAACGATACACAATCAAAATAAATCTGTAATTAAAGGCCAAAATCAGAATTAAACAACTGGTGTAAGGGCGAGCGAGTGTATATTCAAATTAAAAATCATACAATACCAGACATTTACATTAACTCTCGATCAACATGATATAGACTTATTAATAACGTTTTGATTATTTTATTTGCGTATCATTCAGGATGATTCTAAAGTAAAGGATCGAAACGTCTATTATTGTAATTTGTATGATTTTTAATTACATATTTATTGTTGATTAATATCAAACATACATAATTAGAGACATAATAAAATTGTTAATTATACGTACAATTTTATTTAGTATTTTATTCCTTAAAATAATATTTAAAAAAATATTAATTAGTTCGAGAGTACAAGCTTACTTTTATATTTTCATAAATTTACACAAACAAAGACTTTATAAATATTAAATTATTAAAAATTAAATTGTACGTGTGTGTGTTCTTTATAAGGTTTATTTTTAATAATCAATAGATACTATTCTCGAAAGAAAATCATTTAATTAAGTAATTATTTCAATAAATTATATATTAACTTTATCGCAATTTCGAAATTAAGCCAAAAACATAGTAGACATAAAGTTACAGAATTTATAATTAATTAATTTAATTTATTGCTTATTATTATCTATCACATAAGTGAAATTCTGATTGTAATAGTGATAATATTTGAAATTATCGTATCGAATTTCGGCGTTATAATGCTGGATTGAAAGTTCTTCATCCAATAATTCATGTATTGCTTTTCATGTATAAAGTTGTGTAACGCGTTAATGCATGACTGTTGGTTATGACTTGCTTGAATCGGCCACGACTGTGATTGGGACCGGTGAATTTATGTCCTACAGTTTATCACGTCGTGCAAACATCTGCTTAATATCATCTGCATGTGTCAACCGTCGACAAATTATTTCCCTCACGGATTATTCTGCAAAATCAAGCTTTATATCAGAATTTAATGTAGAGTTTGCAAAATATTCAACTTTGCTAAACCGGGAGTTCGAGAAACATGGAAGGATAAATAATCGTAAATTTTATTACATCATTTCTCATTTTCTGACGTTAAAAAAAAATGTATACTTCCTCTTTAGAATATATTTTTGCGTAAATAATTTCACAAAAGACTTACTATTGTATTTTGCTTTATTCCTCTTCATCAAAAATGAAATCCGTTATTAATTCCGGATGGTTGGCTATGCACTTTGTAATACTTTAGGCAAACAACAACAATTCAGTAACATAATACCGGTAAACAACTAAGCTTTCGTGAAACTTCAAGTATTTATTAATCGCGCAACTCGATATCCTTATATCGTATTAATTTCACGTTTCATCGCTGTTACTCATTCGTAAATAAATTCATATTGACATAGTAACGATGTAAAATTTAACGAACCACGGAATGTAATTACCATTTTGATTTGATTAGCATGTAATGCAATTCTCGATAATAAAGTGTTAATCTTTGGATGCTAATTTGAATTTCAATGCTTCTAGTTGCATATTTTTTTTTAAATTACACATACTTTTTCGTTTGTATATTAATTGTTCGCGCGCGCATGTGAGCAATTAAAATATCTACAGAATTTCCAATAAATTTATATAATTTTTTCAAACGTTCAAAGATAAATTTTCCGTCACATTTGATATAAAATTTTTACTTAACGCAATTAAAATGTTTTTAAATAATGGGTAATTAAATCATACATCTTTGCCAATTAAATTTATAATATTAATAAATTTATAATGTTAATTAATGCCCCTTGCTATTGACATAATGGCAAAAAAGAAAATTATTTTATGTAAATAATCGCGGCAATAGCCGAGGGTGGTAATGCACTCTACAGACACGTCACTGCTCCGTATGCAACACCGCGGGGGTTTAAGCCTCGCTCGTGGGCGCTAACCCCTTCGAATCTGCATGAAATTAACGCAAAGTTTACCGACCGAACCCTTCTCAGCTTGTAGACAAAGTTTTCGAAGAGCTTACGAGGGGCTGCGAGGGTAAAAGTGACTCCGACGTGTGCGCATGCATATGTACATGTAATACCGTGCGTATAGGCTTGAACGTTGAAGGTGTAATAATCTTATTATCGAGTTACCTTGGATCCGACAAGTCATGAGATATATCGAACTCTGATTGATGCCGAGAAATTGTCGGGGCTGGAATTACCAAACTTAGACAGTGACAAATATTCGTGATGGATAATTTTGTCCTCTATGAAGCTAATATACATCTGCATATATGCAATTTCTAAATAACTCACATTTATAATTTCCGTACATACTCGGGTTCTCCTCGTTACTTTGGAAATTCCCCAATAATAAGCTTTCGTACGTCGTAAAATTGTTAAATTCTAAAGTTGCGTTTAATCGAGTTTGTCAACTAAGTCCTTGCAAATCAAATCAATTTCATTTGCGGATGCTATTAGCGCGTTATAGGTGTCGTGTTTTATTCAGATAATTTTAAGCACTTTATAACAAAAGCATACATTGTAAACTACAATCGAATTAATTTCGCAGCTTCATTTTCATAAATCTGCATAAAATTAACGGATATGTTTGATAGAGGAAAACAAATTTCTCTCACGAGACTTTGCACTACGTCCGCGTTTCTAAGCATAATGAAATATAGTGTCCTAGAGTCTATATATAAGTATATACGACTACTGAGCAACTTCTTGACAAGGGAATAAAATTTCTTTACAGAAAGTTATAATGTAATTCATCGTAACGTAGGCTTGTCTCGGTAACCTGTTCAACTTCGAGTTAATAAAATATGACGGAAGAAAAAGAAGATAAATTCTCTCTTTTTTATCTAAATAAAATTTTACTTTAAAGTTACAAATAATACGATTATCACTAAAATAAATTTATGAAATGTAGTTACAAAAAATATTCTCTTATTGTTATAAAGATTATTTAAAATGCGGCCAATTCACACGCAATATATTCTAATACATGCGAATAACTTTAAATTTCTCTGTTGGACTTCTACCTTTTTTGCATATTCATGTAAAGTTAGTGCTAATTTTGTTTAGAATGTTAATTGTACTTTCCACGTTAACGAACTTGGACAAACCGGAATAACGCCTTCTACAGTCATTGCAGTTATAAAGCCATTGTAATTACGGTTGCCGATTTGATTGTCTGCAGAGTTTCCTTGTTATTACATTAAATTAATTCTAAAATCACATTTGTATTTTTTTTGTATTACGTGTGTTTTTTTACTCGCGTAATAAACTTGGAAAAGTTTACACATATCCTATAAACATAAATTTGTCATGAATTTTGGTATAAGACATCTTATATAGAAAAAAAACTTTAAGTATGTAAATATATTTATTTTTATCACATATGTGTTCTCTCTCTAAAGCATAGTAATTAATGAAAATGTAACGCAATAAAAACAATAAAACATGATAAAAATCAGGTGAATTATCTTAAAAAAGTCTGCTGTAATATTAATTAATTATTAATTAATTAGATAGCGTGTTAAAATTTATTACTACTAGCAACACTTGCAATACTGAAAGCGTAGGGTGAGCGGAAATACTATATACTATATTAATTCCTTTACACGAAACACGATCATGCATATCCATGTTTTGTATAATATAACATAATGAAATTCAGTTTTACACAACGCAACAACACATTTCGGAATCCCACGTGACACGTCGACGGCATTAATTTCCCTCGAATAATAATTACAAACAGCATGAATTGATAAAACTATTAATTAATATTATTAAATAATTTTTTACATAAAAACACTATATCTTTTTAATACTTAAAGTTTAATTGTGAGATTAGTTACGAGTTTAGTATTTGGATTTAAATTTCTTTTAAATTGTTCTCTCTTTTTAATTTTAAAATACCTCTGCCATTTTAACTTGACTCTTTTCGGCCTTTTAAATCTTTTATTTGGATGAAGAGGATTCTTACCCTAATAAAGCTGAAATTCAAAAAATTGTCTGATTTGTCCTTTCTCTTCGAAATGTCTCACGCATACCCATATTGTACGCGCACATACAAATGTGTCTATGCTACAAATACATATTGCAAGGTAATGAAAATGTCAAACGTCATTCTGTCATATCGTTTCACGTCGTTGATCACGATTGTCAGAAACATAGCTTTGCGCTTGCCTCTCTATGGTTCGACGAATATAATCGTTTTAGATCATTGCCGTATTAGGCATAGTACCATTGGGCAGTTCGATATGTGCCAGCAGATAATCTATTATCCGCCATGTTAAACTGGAATGCTTTGATGTATTAAAGTTTCGTTAAGGATACAAAGAGAATAACTTAATATACATAAAACTGAATAGATAAAATTAATTAATGATCGAATGAAATGTGTCGTTAAACGATCACTTGAAATGCTATATTAAATTTTTGACAATTTAATACCTTTAAAAAATAAATTGAACTACTATTAACGACAAGAATTTTCCAACACAATCAATAAGTCTGAATATATTGTATATTTAATACAGTCGTTTAAATCATACAATTTCACAAACTATCTATACATCGAATACATTATTTATTAGATACTACGATACAAATAAATAATTTTAAATAATAATGGTTATTTATGTGCTCGTTTTTTTTTTTTTTTTTTTAGCAAAAATGGTTATTTTATCGATTTTACACTAGAGGATGGTTAAAGTGTAAACTGAATTTATCTGCTTAAACTTGTGTTAATATATAATTTCTAGTTTTCCGCTGTATTTGACAGCAAGCGCAAGACGGTATGGTAAGCCACCTTGTACATTAATGTAACGGTGTAGGGCGTACATATTGCAACGTAGTAAATAGACCATGTAAATGGCGAAATTGTATCCTGAGCATGAACATACAAAGTGCATATCAGTCTGAGAATTCGGAAAATGATTCAGATTATTCTATTTTTCTCTCTATATTTTATATATATTTAATTCTCTTAATAAAGTTTTCTCAAAAGATTTTATAACTTGTGTGCTTACGCAAAACGGAAAATGTTGTCTCTTTCATTTCTGTAGCAATTAAAGTTCTTGTATAAAGAATTTTATTAGAAACATATAATCGATTTTGGTTTAATCGCCAAAGGAATAAAAGGCGAAGAATCGTCTGTTTCTTTGTTTACGTAGGATTTGGACGTTTGTAAACATACGTCTTGACGTGTTGTTGCTTCGACAAGCAACCTGGGGCAGAATTTCCAAGTTGTCCTGCTCGAATCAACGTGCAGATCCGGTTTCTACGTCAGTGTCTACGTTACAATTACATTGCACCTATGACCGTGCTATGTGATACGTGTTTACGATTCAGCGTCGGATAACATCGTGATGGGGCGAAAGCCATACATTGACCAACACCGGCAAATCGTGTGGTGAGAATAAATCTGTGGTTCCTATTTTCATAGAAGATCGTTAAACAAAGATTTGCATAAAAGATATCGTAAGAAAGACACATAATCTATATTTTTATTATCGGTCGTTTATTTAATCTGAATTAAAAAAACATTTAATATTTTTTCATGTTCCATAAAAAAGAAAAAGTTATGCCTGAGGCTGAGATACATATTGTATTTATAGAATTTGACATAATTTTTCCCGAACGAAATGAAACAAAACTCACTGAAAATATTTATAAATTCGCAGGTATATGTTTTTTTTCAAAAATAATTACAGAGCTAGATTTAAAGAAATTACTATTTTATTTCCCTTAAAAACGACTAAAAATATTCCAAAGTTTTGCTACTAGCTTTGACCAACGTTGAATATCGCTTTTTATTTTTCGCGGTTTCATGTTTTCGGCATAAAAATGTCTTGTCATTTTTTCATGAAAATCATGCTCTTTAGGAATCGGGATCTTTATGCATTTTAAACAACATTTTCTTTTAGTACGCTTTCTCGAATCTTTCCTTTTGCCTACTCTTCCGTGACGATGAATACGCCAGAAGCGTTATTACATTATTTAACGCATACCTCAATAAACTTTTATACAACGTTCCAAATTCTAAAGAAAGAAGAATAGTTACTCGCTAGACCAGAAGACCTACAACTACCCTTCTTATTTACGCTATTCGGGCACATGAAAAATTAGTTCTCCTTTTACCGTGCAGTTTTTTGCTAAATACACGCTTTTACTTGATGGCACACACACAAGGCTATAACATATGAACATTTGTTTAGCAAAATTATTGTTTGGATGAGAGTTTTTTTTATAAACATTCCATAGGTCAATATATCTATTAAGCGTTTATTTTACAACAAAATATTATTACGTATTTCGGGTATATATTCCTTTGTTAAAATATGCAGAAGAAGTAAAAAAGCATTTGAATATTACTGGAATAATGTACGTAATTATACTGTTACAATAATGCTGTTACAAAGAACAATTTGTCGAAACGATTATTACAGTTCACAAAGCTCCAATATATATATATATATATATATATATATATATATATATATATATATCGGCGCGTTTGCAACTCATAATTTGTTACTGAAAAACGAATATGCAGAGTTTAATCGAAAAATTCTATTTTCACATCCCGCCTCGGCAATTACATGAACGATTCCTGATATTTATCCTCCGGTTCGTAATTTTCCTCGTAATTTTAAAAAAAAGTCCACGTACGGCGAATTTTCCAGCTGTGCTAATCTTGACATTTCTTAAAATGAATCTAGCCGCTTCGCACGCTTCAGCGGAAGGTTTCTTCGACTCGCTCGTTCATTTATCTTCGGGAGCCACGTGTTTTTGTGAAAGCGAAAGATTTTTATTCATGGATCGCTTCGTTGTGTCGAAACGTCATCGAAATCAATTTATTATCAAAATGTTATCTGCTGCGACGAGACTTTACGCAATAATTGTTCATCTGTGGATTGTCAAGATACTGTCAAACTTTTGCACATTATATTGGAGTTTCTCGTCTTGACTATTTTCTGTTGAAAAACTACTTAGGCTGCACTTAAATAAGTTTACTAATCTTGAAGAAGTGCAATCGTAGATTGAATTTGGAGTCAGGTAGGTACTGCATTGAGCTGAAATAGTTCTAACGAGAGAAAATGTAGGAATGTGTAGGAATGCAATGTTTAAAAAGACAAACAGAGTTATGTAATGCAAAAAGACGATTTTTAATAGTACAAATATTTTTTCAATGAGTAAAAGCTAAATAAAAATCAATAAATTCAAGATATGTTTTATTTTTATTTCTTTAAAAACTTTGTACTTTTTCTGTATAAAGAAAACTAAATTTTTTATTATACTATTATTAGGACAACAATAATAACGAAGTGTAGCGCAATAACAAAATGCTAAGTAAATATTGCTACGCATGTTTTATAATATATCGAGAAAAATTTAAAATCATAATTTTTTTAACCAATTCTGATAATTCACTATATGCAAATGTACATTGCGTATCGAGATATTGTAATGTATATATGTAGAATAGAATGTGTATGTATGTATTTATGAATAAGGAATAACATAATTTTTCAAAAAATTTACAAAACACAAATTGCAAAAATATTGTTTAACTTAATACATATTTATAAATGTCCAAATTATTTGCAATTTAGTGATCTTTTTTCCTAGCTAAATATTTTCTTTTGATATAGTAGATTCTATATATTTAACTTTCACTAATTTCTTTTTAAAGAGTATTCCTATGAATAGTATAAAAATGACAAAAGTGCATACTTAATGATAAATGTAACGAGCGATTTCTTTCTTAAAAATTAGTTCTATCTCTGGGTAAACGAGCGTAGTATGGAATTAATATACTTTGAAAATATGTAAAACTTTATTTAATGAAACAGCGTATGTAAGCCCCATTTATAATAAATTAGGTTGAAACTTATGCGAAGGTATATGATATTAAGAATCCACCCACGTCTTTATGCAGCTTTTATTACGGTAGATAGTTGCTGGTACCGTCTAGCCGCGCGTGCGTTTGTTGAACCGCACGCACCGGGTCGTTTTCATTATTCTTTGCCAACATGCACCACTCGAGCTGGTGCAGACAGGATCAGGCGCAATTATGGTATTCATGTATGCTAAGTATAAACATTAAGCGAGCGTAAGTAATGGCGGACCGATGGTCTCGATCGATATACCGATATACTGATTCGTTGCTGAAAATAAATTAAGATAAACACGCGGCTTTGAAGATTGTAATTCCGGCAGGTAAATCGAATATAAAAGATGGCTAGATAAAACATGTGACTAAATGTGTGGCTTAAATTAAAGTTTTGCAACAATACAGCCTCGTTCGTCGCCGCGTCGCGTCGTCGCTCGATTTGCGGATCGTTCTGTACTTTTTTAATCACGACCGTTTTCGAAATTTCGAACACGAGATTGTGGAAGGAAAATCGACGACTTCATTCTGCCCATTCGTAAATTTCGCCGGGGGACCTGCAATTTATCGTTCAATTCATTCGCTGCGGGATTCCGCAACGTTCCGGTGTGCGTTCAGCGGATGTAAATAAAATGCTCCGCTGTGTAACGGGAAGAAATTGTCATCGTGCGATCTATAAAGGGCAAAAATTACCCCGTCGATACCGCAACTACGAAATTATCCTTTGTGAATGCGGTCGTTTTTGTGAATTTTGCTTTATTGACTCCATTTTCAGCAAGTGCGAATTTCTCGTTGCTATGCAGTTGTTGCGCGCGTGCCTGAAACCGACGATATTAGCACAATTGGATTCAAATTTAAACATTGATTAAATCGGAGCGTGCAAATAAAGCGAATTCGTAATTCTGGAATATTGCGGAAATCGTCCTATAATAGTTAACTGTCTGGGGGGACTGCAATGCGTCTTGATACATACAATTCGAGATCTTATTGTATTTCGACTTGAAATACAATGCAACTGTATGCATATCGATTTTTCTTAAAACACGCGAGTCTGTTAATAAATGAACGAGCGAGCGTAAACGTAAACGATAGAGTTTCATGACTTCGTAATATTTTTCTGACATAAATACTCGAAACACTTTTACATTTATTCTATAATTATTATATACATATTTTTTAGCATTAATAATTTTCAATTAAAATACTATTTAAAAGTCAAAGAGATTAAAATTCTGAAATCATTTATCAAGTACTAAATTATTTAATTGTTTTATTCGATTATCCGTTCGTGATGTCAGAAAATTTTATTTGAACATTATTGGGTTTAGTGAAACAGATATAAGTATACGACGATTGATTCAATTTTTAGATACGTTCTCGTTTACATCATATTATATTTTCTTTTTCTCTCTCTCTCTCTCTCTCTCTATATATATGAGCAATCTTAATTCTTTCGAAACTGTGTATATTTCGGATTAGTACATATTTATCAGTCCAGACTACAAACATGGATTTAAATTTACTGTATCTCTCGACGATTCTGAGATGAATGCTCTTAACAAACACCGGTTTGTTTCATCGCGATTTTTTTGCAGTGTAATTATGTAGTGTAATCCGCAAGAAAATGCAGAGAAAGATAAATTAGATAGGCATATATGTACATACATGTGCACACGTCTCCGTGACAGAGAAAAAATTCAGCTAGACGAGAAAAAGGTGATATTTTATTCGGTGGTCGTCTCGCAGCATATACGTCTTTCTACTTAAGACACGGCTCACGTATCTCTGTACCAGCTCGGCGGATTTAAGCCGGTGTTACGACCATTCTTTTTCCCAGAAATCGTTTTCATTCTGTTCGCAATTATATCTAGTCTTACCATCGCGAAGAGTAACCATTAACCATTTGCAAGCATTTTGAAGAAGCAAAAAACACAAAGGGATAATGAGTCTTGATGTTATCAAACTGACTGCTTCTAACTTTAAAGGTTGAAATTTACGTTATTTATAATTAATTAATAATAAAAAACACAGAGCAATGGTTTAGTACTTTGTTATTAAGTTTTTCTTTCAAATTAAAATTCTGTACACGGTAACAATTTTGTGTTAAATTTAACACATTTCTCGAGTCCCAATTTATCCACTCTAATTTCAATGTTAATTTAACAGAAGGCAAATAGGTAAATAAATAACGCAAATAATATGTACAAAATTAACACAAAAATGTGAATTAATGTAAGATTTATTTGTGAATTGTGTTGTTTTAACTCTTAGAAATAGGTGAATATTAACTCAATGCAGAAAAGTTAAAATAACATAACGACAGTATGTTATATTAATATAAGAGTATGTTAAAAATTTAACACAAAAATTTCAACAAAAATACAAAATGTTTTTTACCGTGTACGGATAAAATCGATAATCGATGTATTATATCTTTTAACTTTGTTTAGATAACTGATTTTCTCTCTTTTTGTTCTATATCTCTTTACAACAATATAAAAATTGATATAAAATATATTTTTATTATTAAATAAACATAAATTAAAACATAATAATTGTTAATTAATAATAATAATTATTGTCTAGTCTCTATTATTGTATAATTTATTATATGAATTGCAGTGTGTTTTTTTTTGTATTATTATTACAATTATTGCAAATACATATTAGAGAAAATACGTATTTTCTAGATTCGGCTATCTAAACGTGATATATGTCACATGCAAAATGTATGTAGCTGCCCTTTAATCTTATAAACCGACATTTCTAGTCATAGATAATTCGATCCCCCATGAAATTATCCTACAATTGCCTGATAATTATCTACAATAGCGACAATATCACGTCAATAGCTTCGCCGTCTGTACGTGAGATATCCTACGATTCGTTGCCATAATGGATCGATCACTCCTGAATTAGTTTGTCCATATCACCGATTGACATTGATTAAAAGTTGCGGAAAGTACAAACATCAACTGTCCATGCGTCACGAAATGAAATATCGCTGTTCGTTTCATATTAAGCGACAGCATGTCCATCACCAGAATCGAGGCGGAATTTTTGAGTGTCAAAAGTGTTTCTATCGTATTCCTCATTGCCATTCTATTTTTTATCCAATTCTAATTATATTTACATAAAATACAAAGAAACAATTGTATAATATATACTATATTAAATGTATAGCTAAATTAAATTTTGAAAAATTGTTAACACTCATAACATATATTTTAATAATAGGTCTCCGTCAGAAACTAAATAAAACTTATATAAATGGTATTATCTTTGGCGGATATAGAATTTTTACAAATTAAATTAATTTGGTCGTCATTTAATCATGAAACATATACATTTTGAAATTTCTTTATAGAGAGAAAAAGAAAGGTTAAGAGAGACGAAGTGAAACAAGACATAAAAACTAAAGATGTGATAACTGACACAGTGAGAAAAAGAAAAGCTTGTTTTATTTATTTAGCAGGAATAACAAAATCAGCTTGCGTTCCTTCGGGCGGTTTTTCACTCTCTCTTTTTTAAGCCACGTTTGCGTCACGTAACTTGTACTTGAAGTTCTAATTAGCACTCTACTTTTACACGTTTATCACAGGACGAGTTTTATTAACTTTTATCTAATGATCTTGATTATCAGAAATCCCTTGAACATTTTTTACACAAATAGAGAATTAATAAAAACAATATTAAATCTCAAGGATAAGATTTTATCTTTGGTGTAATATCAAGTGATATTATTTTCACTAAACTACCATTTTTCCTTTTTACGCAGAAGAAGGGCATTCTTTGTGCAACGAAGGGTTTTACAGTCTCCACGCGCTCAGTTCATATATTATGGACCTCTGGGAGTGCTTAGCATCGGAACAGTAATTTTTCCAAGTCTTAGCATCCTCACGGTAATACTCTTGGCGAATTTTTCGCTTGTATAATGGTATAGATAATTGTTGGAGTAAAGACTCGAAACATAAACAATATTAATGTAGATCTGAAAAGCCCGCTATTTTATTAAACTACTTATTAAATATTAAAGTAAACATATATTCGAAAGACGATTTTGTAGATGAACGGAATAAACGAAAGTTTTTCTATAAGTCTTTTTTCTCACCTGATGTGTCAATAAATTATATCATTTGGCTTAAAAATTATTTGCATAACTAATATTTAAAAACGTTTTTTCTTAAAAACGTTGTAAATAGAACCTCGTTAATTATTATATAAATTATATAAATTTATATAAATTGAATGAAACAGTAAAATAATAATAATATTATAATGGTAAATAATACAGTGGGAGCGAATTTTTGTGACAACATGTTTTTGTTAATTCAGATATACATATATTTAATAATAAAATCAGAGCTTGATTTTATATGTAACATGTATAATATATTGTTCGGACTATAATTAAATGGTGACAGAAAGTTGGAGGAATAATGCTGCCATCCATCCTCCTTAATTTTCACATAGTGACAGCAGAACAAGACAGTTCCAGCGAAGCTTCCGTTTGCCCAAAGGGAGCGAGTTTCCGAGTTTGAAACCAAGTTAGCGTAGAAAACTTTCGACGCCTTTGATAAATATGGAAATTAGAAAATCTTGAGTTAACTAAAAGGTTATTCGAAAGAAGAAAAAAAGTACGCGCCGAAGAACGGCGGAAAGTATGGCATTTCAAAATAGATGTTTCTATATCCCGCTTAAATCGTCTTATTATAGATATTATACATATATATATATTTTTTTTACAGTATTTATTTATATAGAATATACAATATATTCGTTATTTATTTATATAAAATATACAATATATTTCAATATTTATTTAAATTAGTTAATAATTACACAACAGAGAAATATAAATTTATAAGATATAATATGATACATGTAAGGATAAAAATTTAACGAATATATTATAATATTATAATAGAAAGAGAAAGATATATATATGTGTATACTTTGAAAGTTTTTAATACAAAGTTTATACTATGGAACGTGAACCTTCGTACAACTTCAGGAACGGCGTCATCATTACTATCCGTAATCCCCGCATTTCAGGTTGTCGGAGGTCTCGGGAAACCTCGGAAATTTTCATTCCACTCTAGATTATTCGACGACCCATCGTGCCCGGCGTTTCGCATCGGAGCGTGTCTTGCACACGTTTGCGCGGGATGATGCACGGATATTACCTATCCGCCCGCTCCCTCAATACCTCTTTTCGCGACCAGGTCGAGGATGTAGTTCGTAGTTGGAAGATGGAGGGAGGTTTTGGCTCGCTCACGGATGTCGAATACATGCGCGACGTGAGGTTCTATCTTCGATATTTTTATTTTTTTTTTTTTTTTTATGCAGTTCTCGCACGGAAATTAACATCGCCGTAGCTAAACCGCTGCGACTGTATAAGCGATTTTTAGACCGTATCTCAAATTAACTCCCCAGCGCTTGATACGATAATTGGTAAAATTTGGTCGTTCGTCGATCGAATTACTTCAAAAATTCAATTAACTTGGGCAAAATTAAGCCTGTGAAAAAAATCCGTGATCGCGGACGATATTTTATATTAGAATGGGAATTTTTATATTTAGGTCAGACTAGATTGATATAAACTTGAAATGAATCAAATACAGATAAACGGAAAAATCTTCACAAGAGAAGATTCGTCAACGATTGAAAATATTATTAAGAGCGCGAGGTCGAGCGCGAGCTGCATCTGTTTTGACGATATTCCATATTTACCTAGTTTCCATTCGTTATTTCCTTTAAAAATTGAATATATTTTTAAATGTGTAATTTTTCAACAGATTATGGTGCTCTTTATTTTAGTAAAGTTAGAAAACTTGTTCAAATTTAGAGAATAGATTGAAAAACATATAAATGTGAGTCAATTGATTATACATATGTTTTTTATCCATAATATTAGATGAAAATAAACATAAAATTAAAATTAAATAAAATTAAAAATAATAAAAAAATTATTTAGCTCTAATAAATTTGTAACATACATATATCTTTGAAGAAATTAATATCTAATTTCTATTGGCGAAATTATACATATATGTGTTATATATTTATATTAGTGCAATACATGTAATTACTTATATCTTGAATATCTTTGTATTTTTGAATTTGAGTCCTTGCATCTTTGAATCGAATTGAGAAATTCTGTTAGGTATAGTTTCTAAACCAGATTTTTCACGAATTTGCTGATCGTTTGTGTTCCTCGAGTGCACTTATCGTCGACCCGATTTGGCAATTTAATTTGAATATAAAGTTAGTTTTAAAGTTTCTCCATTAATCTTGGTTGTTGATCTGAATCCAATATAAATGTGATATATGCAGCGTCAACCATTTCTCCGAGATAAAAGATTTTCATTGCAATTCGCTTGTACATATTTTTGAACTTTTATCATGCGCGGAGAATCACGGAAATTTTTGAGTAGACAGAGTATGATATTTGAATTATTCACAAATTATGTTTAAACGAAAAAAATATACAAAAAAGTATATCAAAAATATTCATGCGTAACAAGCACGTGAAAAGTTTTCAACTTGAAAATTTCATAATATACAGAATTGCATTCGCTTTTAATTATAAGATCTCGCGAATATAATAAATTTAATTTGTTTAGTTAATTTTGTCGGTTTAATTAATTAATTATTTTATATTTTCGAGTTACGTATAAATTAAATTAATATTTTATTAGTTTATAAAATTACATAGAAAATTGTTTTATGAAGAATTTTCTACGTAATTTTATATCAAAATATTATAATATATATTATAATTGCAATAGAGAAAATACATTATCGTCTGAGTTTGCATAAATCAGTACGTGAACTGCCATCATCAATAAACTGTACAGTCTTACTAGTACTAGCTTAGTATATATGTGTATATATATATATATATATATATATATATATATATATATATATATATATATATATATATATATACATATACATGCTTTATGCGAAATAACATGCTTTACGAGAATTGCTTTCGCTGACAATACGAATTTGATGCTGTAATTCGGTTCATAGTCGCGGAGAATAGATCTATGATTGCTATCGCTGGCGAATAATTCGCGAAAATGAACTTCTCCAAGCAGTTTGACGTCATATAGCGCGTGCACTCGACATTAGACATGCATTATTCTCGCGCAAATCACTCAATGCAAAATTTGTAATTACATAAAGTGATTTAAAATTTGAATTCTTGAAAACACATACACATATACATACACATACACATACACACATATGCACACATATATAAAATATATTGATATAACATATAAATGATCGTGATATTTTTTTTAAGTGAGCATGTCTACAAAACAGTGAAAGAGACACCTTTATATTTACATATATGTATTAAACAAGATAAAAGCACTTTATATGTATTAATAAAATAAGATGTCTACTCATGTTTGTTTGGAAATAAGTATAAATGCGCGTACAGCTCCATACATAGAATATTAAGGACCCATGAGCATATACGTATGAATGCATTTCGAGGGAATATGAACACAAATGTGGTGCACTATGACGTCTACCTTGCAAACGCTTAGACTTTCAATGTACTAGTAGCGTGGTGAATGCACACAAAATGTATGAAGATGTACTGATGCACGTACTACGTGCGTCATGCATTTGAAGAAGAAAAAGCTGTAGAGTGTAACAGACATATATTATATGACAGAAAGAAATAGTGACAATAATTTCACATAATATACATACGTAGAACAAATTGTAAAATATGCCACTTCTTACTACGTATTTATTCTCTCTTTTATAAACGTGCTCTGTGTTTGTTTTTAAATATAAACTAACAATATTTATCGTTGCTGATACACATGTATGTACAATACAAAAAAAATGTGTAAAGCACAAGCGTACTACAAATGAAATTTTAAATATGTAATTTTTAATCAGAATAACAGTAAAGGGAAATTTTATCGCATGAAAGCGATCATAAGTGAATAATGGTCTTAGCCATCATATTTATCGTTTTGTGTATATTAGATTATTTATACTATTACATCCTTTACGGTTTATTATTACAATATCTTAGAAATTTAGTACTAAACATTTATTATTTGAGTGGTGTAAAATTTCAAAAGATTGTTAAATTATATTTATAAAGATCATACATATTTATAAAAAAACATATTAAAATGTATTAAATCTAGAAAAACTGTATACATATATATAATTGATAATATACATAATTTTAAAGTAGAAGCAAAGTTATATAATATATATAATGCACTGCATTGTTGAAATTTCTCTTTACTCAATTAAATAGAATAGAGAAATACTCGAATTAAATATCAAAGCACAGAAATGCAAGATATGAACGAAAGAGTTATTTCCATCATTTATTTTACTTTTAGAAAGCAATCCGGGAGTTAAATATAAAACACAAGTAGAAACAATGTACTTGATTATTCTACATGAACTGATGAGAGGAGGAGAATTTTCAGTACTTTACTGTTACTAATATTTCATCGGTTAGCTGAACGTGCAAACTGATGAGAACTTTTCATCGCCGCTATTTCCTGAGAATTAACTTTCTGGCAGCGAAAGATGGCTCTGTTCGTACAAAATATATGATAATTATGAGACACTTGGGAAATCGAAAAAACAATTTTTGTCTTTTTTTTTCGAAAGTAAAATAAATTGTAGAATATCTTTCTCTCAATTTTCTTTCTCTATCGCGCAATTATTTTTTTCGTATTATCGTTGAATATTTAAATTTTAAATGTTTAGATTTTAAATGAAATATCTTCGATAACATCGTCGATAACTTAACGAAAGATAGTGAAATTTTATAAATTAAAATTATAAAATAAAATTATTTTTTTATAAGTATATAAGAAACTTGTATATAAATAAATAAGTTTATGTATTTTGTTAAGCAATTAGATAATAATATATTTTATTAACAAATTATTATTAATAAATTTATGATTATTATAAAAAACTTTTATATAAAGAAAATTAATTATTAATCAGAAAATCTTTTATTAATAATTAATATTATGAGAATATGGACAAGAATTACTCTCCTTTGTACGTGAACATATTTAGCAAAACATAATATATTTTCAAACAAACAAACAATTTTATTTTGATTGTGGCAAAAATCCACGATGCATCGAAAGACATTCGGTGTATTTAAAAATTGTGTTTTTTCAGATGAGTTGAATCGGATGCAAAGTTCGCGCAAAAATATACAGAAAATGGAAAGACATGCAAACTTTATTATCAAAGACAGCGTACACATTAACGAAACGATGCTCTCGTGAAGTTGATAAGATCGGGCTATTTTCGTCTTCAAAAGTTAACGACTAACCGTGATCGAAGTCGTTACCATCGAAAGCAAAAGTTTGTTTCTAAAAAGTTCAAAAGACAACTCAATCAAAAGATGTACAGAGAATATGGATAAAAAATCAAAGTGAAATTATCGTCAAATACAATGTCTGGGAACATTTATATATAGCTACAGTGTTCTCAATCAATGTCGAGATAATCAAAAGTCTACGTTTATAATAATATTAAAGAAAAAAAAAAAAATATATATATATATATATAAATATATATATTCAACAAATATATAGACAAAAGCATACATATACGATGTCCTAAACTGAGGAAGAATAAAGAATGTTGCTATTGAAAGAATGATTTTTTTCGGACTGTCATTCTGAAAAATACTTTTATAACGGACAAAGTGAGATTGAAGAAAAAGAGGATAATTCTCGTATGTAATGACATCGCTCAAAGCATCAAGTGTTTACAAAAGAGTGTGGAAAAATAAGAAACACTTCATCGCTATAATCTCGTTTCATGAAAACTGTTAGTGAACAAATCGATATCTGTAAGAAACATTACGCTAAAATTTCATCGCCGAATCTTATTGATTGTTTTCTATTGTTCTATTTATCAAGTAACGACGTGCTGAACGAATACTGTTGACATAGTCAATAATTATTACTTTACGAAGCAAAATAAACAAAAATATAATTCTTAAAGAATAACTTAATATCAATTTTTTCCTTCTTTTGAGACAAATGATCAGCAATTAAACAATTCTTTAATTAATAATTGAAAAAAAAAAGAAAAGGAAGAAAAGTCAAAATCTGTGTGAAAAAAAATTTCTAAGAACATCGAAAACATTGACCAAATATACAAAATTAATGTTTATATACCTCAAGTTGATCTGACACGAACAAGAAGGGGTAGAATCTGCAGCGACAATATTCAAGATAGCTAGTTTAAATCTTTTTGGCAGTGTTGCTTACTAAATCGTCACAGTGTGCGGATTAGGGCGAATTTTAGGCTACATCGGCGGACGACCGTCGGTGGGGGCCACCAATATGTCACAGTCAGGGTCGGGTGGATTGAACGACGTTCAAGGACAAAGTCAGGCTGGACAAACGACCGACAATCAACAGACAACGTGCCAGAACGGTCGCGCTGAACCGTTCGCCGATACTACACAGAAACAAGATCTTTCTAACGGTTTTGAAAATCGAACGATGGATTACGAGAAATTTACTCAAGAAAAAACGCAGAATACGATAGTTCTAGGAGAAATACAAGATCAGCAGTCACAACAGCAGCAGCAACAACTTGCTCATCCAATAGCACAATATCCGTCGGGAAGAAGACAATCCGTAGGATTACCAGAGGATAAACACCCTTCAACCGGTCAGTTGCCACCTCCGCAATACGGCCAAGAGAAAAGTAACGCGGACAGAACTCAGCACGTGTCTCAGACCAGCACTCAGACGGTACCGGTGCAAGCGTATCCGCAGTTCGCTTCTGATTATGATCAAAATCAATATCCACAGATACGGGGACAATTTGAGGTAAGATCGCAGATCTATCCTCAAACGCAATATTCCGAAAGAGCTGGTTATGTAACGAGAGATGTTACTTATCGTGATCCGACTCTTTATAGTCAGAGCGGTACGACCAATCCCATGTTTACTGGGCAAGGTCAATACGTAACGGTTCAACATGGTTCACAGATACCTTCGCAGTCCGCCAGTCCGCAGCCACCATATTACTCGGGTGTAATCGTACCACAACCACCGAGTTACGCTCAATTTGGTACACAGCCGCAATATTCTTACAGTCAATATCCGCAGACAGTGATGAACGCCGTGCCGTACAATCCACATACCGGCTCTATTTATCCTGCTCAACAATATTCTGGTCAACAGTCGTCGCCAAATCCGCAGAGATTCTCGCAAGAGATCGGCCAGTATCAAACACAACCAATTATTCAGCCGATCGCTCAGAATGTAACGCATGGAATCGCTATTCAGACGACGGAGCGGCCTTGCCGTGGACCGAAGCCAATGGTGCCGCCTCGTGGCAATTCCAAGATCACTACTCATGATCCTGGACATAGAAAGTCCGCGAGCGTCGATGTGCCAGCGTTACAAAAAGCAAAGTATGAATCGACGCCAACTGCTCAACAGGATTCAATTCATCGTAGTGATGGGGCCATAATTATGACGGGCGCGCCGATTGGTCCGGATGGATCGGACAGAAGATATCTAACTACAATTAATCAAAATCCCAGAACGAGACAAGATGGGCTGTACGTAGATACAAACAATGATCAGTCGGGCAGAGAGAAGTTGGTCGATACAGTGGCCACGGAATGCGGCTTATACGTGTCTAGATCGGAGCATAGAAAATCTATATCGGTTGATGTAACTACCAGCTTCCAAAGACGCAATGATACGATAACCTTTACGTTTCCTGGCGACGGTAATCAGGAGATTATTTCGGGAAGGAAAGCTACGACTGCAGCAGATGCGAAGAGAGTCGAGACTAATCAAATGTTTCCCACTGAGCAAAGAAGACTGGATGCGGGTTTGCGTGTATCGCCGATGACGTTTGATACGAGACAAGAAAACAGAAAAAGTATAGGGGCCGATAGGAAGCCCGAATGGGGTAACGTGAGTCCGAATCAGAGAAATGCCCTTTCTTCAGAAAACAGACGATCCGATTATTTCGAAGAACATCGAAGATCACCCATGAATCTAGAAGGTAAAAGAATAGAAGATGTAAGGAGGTCGCCTATGCCGTTTGTGCCGATTCGTGAAATGGCTGTTGATCGCGCCGGACAGAAAAGTCCTTCTTTTGTTAGCCAAAATTTCGAGAAGACTAGACAGGAGCTGGCGATCTGGGCGGAACAACGTCAGCGGCAAGAACACGAAAGAAGCATACAAGGCCCGATATTTACGACAAGCCCTCGTTCTCGTAATCCCTCGGAGGAGAGAAGAGATATTAGATCGATTCATCCACTGGATGATCGAAAAGACTCGAGAATGTCTCAATCAGCCTTTCAACCTATTCCTAATATTAGTCAGAGTACTATAATGGAGCAACGTCGACATCTGAGACACGTTAGTGCCGATTTAACGAAGCATATGGAACTTTCGAAAAAAGATTTTGACGAGCAACCTGTTACAGGCTCTGTAGTGAATTTAGGATCGATAGCAAGTGCTGCTTCATCGCAAAGAGCCAGTCCGAATCTTTGTCATCAATATCCAGCTCTCAGTGAGGCAAAACTAGATACTAAAACCGTATTGACTGTAGTGACAGATTTTGGTGAATCAATCGCCGGCAAACCGATTGATCAAGTTGATCATATAATTCATAGTCATCGTAAAAGTCATAACACATCCTCTAATTTGCTCACTCACAGTAAAAGCCAGACGGAGAACTTGCAGAATACGCTAGAGAATCAGAGCGAAAAAACAGATTCTCTTCAGGCTCAGCAACAGCTGCAGAATCAACAGAGTCTCGACTTAATTTCTGAAAAATTAAGCCAATTCGAACGTCAGCAAAGTGACCTCCAAGCCAAGCTGCAATGCCTTCAGAATCAGAATCAGATTCTAGATAAAGTGGCGCAGTTTCAGCACCAGCAGAGTGATCTTCAAGCTCGATTGCAAAATTTGCAAAATCAAGGTCAATTAAATGATAAAACTCACAAGATATCTGGCGATTTGGCGCAACTTCCATTGACAAGCGACACACATCATATTCAAGCAAGCCCTCTTCCAAATCATCAGGAACAATCTTCGGATAAATCTTGCTCGACTCATCAACCGGTACACAGTCTTCATCAGACACTTCTGACTACTGCGTATCCGCAAAGCGCCACCCTCCAAGCCTGCCAATCGTCCGTGTGTGAGAAACTGACATCCCGCGTACAACTCGACGTTTCCGATCCGAATTCCATTCAGATACCAAACATGTCGCAAATGCCATTACCGTGCCTCCCGCAATTCGATCGCGCCGACGCGTCGCGTACTTCGTTCTCTCAGTTTCATCGACTTCAGTGCCAGATCGAGAATCATGAGGGTGCTTTAGCGACGAATGCTAGTGTACCTGCCAGCTCTTTCACCGGAACACTGAAGAAAATACCGCCTGAAAAACCACCACGGACATCCTTGATAGTGCAGTCGCCAGAAGCTGAGGTAATATCTAGAAAAAAATATTATATTTCTATTTGTTGTAAGTATCGATTTTTTTCAGTTTCCGCGACACAGTTTCTATTTTATCCTAAATATTTTCAACAAAAACACCTATAGATATAATTTCTCATATTTAAATAATAAAACAATCACAAATCTATTATTATAGTAATTAGTAACTATATTATTATTTCTCAATCTTAATCAATAGCTCAATACATCAAATACATTCGTAAAGCATGATCGAAAGTTTGCATTAATTGGAATCGCAATTTCTGAATAATTTCAAAGTATAAATAGCGATTCAATATTCTGCTTTTGCACTAGTTAGAGTCAACGTTCTTTGGAGTAATACGCGACGAAACTCCTTTTATGTTATCCAAAATGTTGGAGAGTACGCGCGTTCGCGGCCGAGGAGATTGCGGCGGCGATGAATGGCGACAAGCGAGCAAGATCCGGACGATGCAGGCAGATAGAGATCTTCGTTTGCAGTTTTTGTCGCGGCAGCCGAGTGGAATGAACTCGTTAAATATCAGACCTGATGTTGTCTTTGAAAACTTTGTTACTACGGGCCCTGTGTACCTTTTGCTCCACTTCCGAGCGTTTGCAGCCTCAACGTTCTTGTCGCGACCATAAAATACGATGCACCAGCATCGTCTGATGGTGACGTTATTTGTTTGCTCACAAACGTGTTTCGAATAACGAATGCCAGATTTTTTTCATACCATACAACTGTATTTTGTTCCCAGGGCATACATACATACGTGTCCTTTTTATAAGTCTTCTATGCTATCGCCTGTCGATAAAACAACGATAAAATTGTAAAGGAATTTAACAAATTCATAAAAATAATATATGCAATTCAAATAACATATGCAAAGTTTCATGCAATGTATATTGAGTTATTAAAAATCGATATTTTTATAATATAAAAATGTTACTCGCGATGTCAAAAATTCAATTATATTCGAGGATTTTATCGATCGTCAGTAGGTTAAAATAGAAAGAATCATTTCTGAAGAGCAAATTGATTTCTTTATATAATTAGAACGTCCATATAATAATCGTAATAATTTTATAAATATAGCTAAACAAATGGTTTGTTAGACTAATTGTATAAACAGTAGTTATATATGTATGCTATTACTATCAATAATCCTCTGATTATAATTTGTTTCTTTCTGCGTCATATTTAACTACATACTACTTACTACTATAATTTTGATAATAGCACACATGCATATACTGTCAGTGTACGACATAATATACATTCAAGTGTAATACATGTCTGGTTTTTGATCTGGTTCAAGATATTATTTGCATATTTTTTTTTGACGATAAAAGTAGTTTGCAAAATTGCACATTACAAAGAAATAATACGAAAGATCTTGAGAGAAATAGTTGCATTAAATGACATTATTTAAATTACAAGTAGAAATATTTTTTAAAATAGATATCTCTTTAATCTCTTCTTTATGAAATATTTATCTATTTGTCGATGACATACGATGAGACGACAAATAATATTTGCAGTTGTATCGATGCTGACATCGTATTAACAAAATTGGGTTACGACGGCGAATCGACTGCTTATATGAAAAGTTTCGACGTTTGCCTTCGTGAAAAAGCAAATATCTCTCGCTTCAAATTGTACGCTCGCTGAATAATGAAAAAGTAAAGAGAATTCATATTTCTGGTTGCTATGTTACCTCTTAGAACTGTCATACTTAAAGAGTGAAAATATCGTATTCTGCTCTTAACAATTATATCTTTGAATTTTGATCGATAAAATAGTTTATAACAAATTTGTTATATTAATTTACTATATAAATAATAAATAATTGTAATAATAAATAATAAACAATAATAATAATGATTGACAAATAATAATTAAAAATTTATTTGATTTCTGTAATCTGTTTATCTACAATGCGCATACAAATTGGATAGTATTATTATTATTATGTATCATCGTATGTTTCTACAGATATATGTATTTGCAAATGTATACTCATTTTTCTCACGTTATATTGAAAATGTATCGAGACATTCTCTTTTTATCGAATTTCTTTATTGAATACATTCATTTCTGTCTAACATTCTACTTTGCCATTAACGTGCCCTTTATATAAAATGTTGCTCTCTCTCTCTTTTCGATCAACGTATAGAAATTCTATATGGTTTGATACATTCATCTCTCCGACCAAGCTCGAGTCTGTCTGAAAGCATCGTTGTCGAGAGGTGGGCTTTTCGAAAATCGCTTCTTCCAGGAATTTATTTACACAGACTCGTTTCATTTGCTGACATATAAATCTGATTTTATTATTCACTGAATAACACTTGTCCATATGTTTTTATTTCAACGAAACTTGGGAACAAAATCGCATAAATTTGCATTGAAACGTTCAGTTATCGGAATGAAAACATACATTCACATTCATGTACTTATTCTTCACACATGTTAAAACATGTAAATTGCCAATATGTTGTTTTCAAAGCAAAATAAAAGAATTAAAAAAAAAAAAAATAAAAAGCAAGAGAAATTATATTTATTAAGGATATACTATTTTTCCATATTTAAATATAGAATTGATATTGAATAAAAATTGTTTATTAATGTAAAAAATATAATTGGCGACAGATAAGTCAAGAGTGAGATGATTTAATAGATTTTAACCAAAGTTGGAACGGGCGAAATTGTTCCGCCACGCCCTAAACTTGTACTTTTCGACTAAGGGAGCGAATTAAGTCGAGAAATGTTATGAATAACGGCCCATCATGAATTAAATATGAGCAGTAGTCTCGCGTGTCGTGCACATTGGCGAAACGACGTTGCGAGAATAAAAAAAGGTGGCGGGGTGGTTAGGGTGCAGAAGAGATAAAAGGACGAGAAATCAGCCAAGGGCGGACAATAAACCTTCCAACTTTTCTTTCTTTGTACGTAGAAACGGGAACGTTTCGATATTCTTTTTACAGCACCGTTGTATCTCCCTTTACGCTAGAATTATTCGGGATTTTACGAGCAAACTTGCTAGCATGTATTCTCTTTGTTTTTTCGGTCTGTGATTAAAAAAATTGAGGACCAAGCGTAGCGAATTGTTAAATTATATGGCTGTAAAGTATGTCAGGTATGTATAACGATTACTCTGACTATATACCTTTATATTCTGTGAAAATGCTATTTCCCGAACAACGTTGGCATAAGCTACAAGCGAAAGAGTACTGCACGGTATCAAATAGGATCAACACATAGATTGCTGGAATTTCTCAAATCCACGCGAAAATCTCTAAATAACGGCCAGATATAATAACCAGAAACTATTCTTGTGTAACGCGCGCTATAGAGCTTTCTGACACTATGAATTCGTGATGCATTTCGCGGTATTGAAACCGACAGAAATATTTACGTGAGTCAGACTGTCTTCCTGTTCCGATGGATACGCGTTTTCATTGGCGTTTCAGAAACGGTTCTCGTCAGCACGCATGTAATATTTTTTTTTTCTTTTTTTTTCTGCAAAATTTCAGCATCCGAAACAATGTCGGTCCTTTCGCGCGAATCGTTTTTGCTATACTTTTATTTCACTGAGGGTGTTTCGCACCTGATCGCACCTATAGGAACAGAATTGCACGGGCTTTTACAAATCTCCACAGTTATCCACTAGCGGAGGTTTATGTGAAATTTCAAGCATAACTTTTTCCATCGCCACTTAGCACATGGTTGCAAATTGAGACTAATAGTTCTTCGGTTTGTGCGCTATCGCCAAATATTTACGATGGTCGCCACCGCGAGAGCATGCTGGTAGGTGTGTTTTTAATCCATATATATCCACGGGGTTATATAAACTGGTCGTTGATTTTATTCCAACATCCGATTACAAAATTGAACATTCTTTGTGCGCGGATTAGCTGCTTGGGTTTTTCTTTTCCGCGCAATTTTACGAACGATCACGCGTATAATTCGAACTTTTGTCGTAATTGATGCGCGATCGATATGTGCGCCTTTATTTCTCGACTGCTACTTTTTCTCGTTATCGTGCCAATGGTTGATGAATTGTATTTCAATATGTGTTTTATAAAAGCGTTCCCCATATAATCGGCAACAATTTCATCACAAGGAAATTTGTTCTAGCTGTTATATTAAGAATCTTACCCTCTTGTAGTAACACAATTATAATATTTCTTTGAAAGATTATCTCTGAAAAACCCGCAGGGTGTTTAATAAAACTGATAGATATAACAAATATCAGCAATGGAAATTGTGTTGATTTTCTATCTTTAAGTTAGAAAACATAAATTAATATCTACACAATGCTTGCTAACAATAAGTAAAGCAAATAATATAAACAAGTTAAGTAAATTTATAATGTAATTTAAAACAAAATAAATATATATATATATATATATATATATATATATATATATATATATATATATTTATACATATGTTATATGTAGGAATATATGTATAGTGGATTGACTCCACATTTCGGAAGTGGTAAAAAATATAGACAAAAATGATATAATATATATTCAAGAATAAGCGAAATTTATACTTGATCAGTCACAATATCGTAGTATACAAGTAAAATCCAAAAGTTAATTTTTTGTATTCAATAAATTTATTCTCAGAATTTTATTAATCAAAGTTTGCAATTATAAAATAATTTTTTTTTTACGCAAAAAAAAGAGGAAATGTGAAAAATTAATATATAAATATTAAAAATAAATAATAAATTAGTTGTAAATGACGTTCTAGTTAATATAAAATATCTTTCAAAAGATCTGTTTAAGAATGATTAATATAATATTGAAATATTGCGTTTTAAATTCACTTTGGTACTTTTATTCATTTATTCTACATTCAGTTTGCTACAATTTTTCTTTAGATTTTTTCCCAACATGTAACAACCCTGAATGCAACTTCAACAGATATTTGAAAAAATATCTACAATGTTTCGTAATAAATCAAGATAATTGCGAAGAAATTGTACATACCTACGCAACGAAAGCTGAATAGTGTCACTAATCGAAAATTTATTCGAAAATATGCAATACAAAATGCAACCGTTGATTTTTGCTTGTATCAATATTACAACAGCTGATAACACGCAATATAATATCACTGTAAAGCAACAACACAAATGGTATAAAGTGATATCTAATTGCTATTGCTAATTGTATAAATTGGAAATTTATACAATAGCAAACCGTAGGAAATTTTAAAATTGCATTGTCGGAGAATCATAAAATGTAATGTTATAATATAATATTATTATTAATGTTATATTATAACATCAGTTATATCATTTTCAGTGTTGATGTTATTATAAATTATGATTATTAATGAATTACAATCGTAATATTCCCGATTATCATGATTAAGAGGAAATAAAATATACAGGGCCGCGAAGTTAATTTATTCGTATATCAGGAACATATTTGTATACGTGTGCGAATTGACATATTATTACATTGAACGATCAAATATTTTACATTGGTCACGTCGCGACAAAATATGACGTTTTTTGCCGGTTATGTATTAATTATACAATCTGCAATGGTCGCCATCTTTCGTGATCACTGGCTAATTTGTTTTCTACGTACGCTCGTGGGAAATCGCCAGGAATGGGTGGCGTAACGAAAACGCTAATTACAATTGCGGAACCGCAGTCCGAAACAGCGGGTTGGCACGCGCAATCGCGAGCATTGGAGCACGAAATGGATTAGTCAGGATTAAAATCTGATCAAAACCACGAGCCGATTCGCGCGTGGATAATTAAGTGTGCGTCTATTGTCTTTCGTGTCCAAGAAAAATTTTTGCCATTACTGACTTTCTTGAAAATTTTACATTTTTTTCTGACCTTTCATTGCTATTGACACAAACTAATGTGTAATTTATACTTGTAATATATATATATATATATATCTCGAGATCAATTTTTCATTTGACAGTATTCACGATTGATGACCACAAATCTGTAAAATTTATCAGAAACTCATTGATCAATAAATGCTTTTATAACATGCTTTTGAATGAATATAGGACACATTTAGATTAAATTATACGGTTGCTTGTGCACGAATAAAAATCAAAATAGTCGGCGTATGTTGCAAATTTATTTTATAATTCATATATGATTTTCTACACGAGTAATTTATTTATTTTGATGTATGTGGTAATAGAAATTACATTTGATTATATTGTTACTGTTAACATTTCAACTATAATTGTAATCTATAATTATTGCAAGAAGAAATCAGATGCCAAAATTTATAATTTATTTTATTAGAAAAATTATTACATTGTGTGTTCAATTCTCGAATTATGTTGTATATGTATATCTTGGGTATTCTATACAAAATTGTTGGAATTTCTCAATAAAATATGTTAAAGTTTCTGAATAAAATATGCAAATAATAATAATCGATTTTTATAAATTTCTATTTTATAACTAATTCCATAACGCTGTTGTTGTCAGTAAAGTTTATGATTTAAAAATGTGTGGAAATAAAATGTATAACTTTTGAAGAAAACAACTAATTTTGAATATTTTAAACGTAGATAAAAAAAAGTTAATTTTTAATATAATCTATGAAAAAAAAATTATCTGAATTTCAGCAAACAAAAATGGATTTACATAATATGTAATTAATATGTATATGTGTGTTTGTGTATAATTAATATAATTTTACATTTAAACTATAACGTTTTACTTTTGTGTCTTAAAAAATATTTTGTTGTTTCAGCATTAATGCTATGAGCTAAAGAAACACATAAAAGCAAAATAAACAGGGACGCTTTTCTTTCGACATTCAACAGGATTGCAGCACTTATTTAAAAATACGTGAGAAAGAAAATCCTCTAAATTTTCTAAGCTGAGGAAACTTAACAAAGTTCATGCATGAGACAAACGTTTATAGTTTGACGCATCGTGTTATAAAAGTTTATTAAAAGTGTTAAAAATAAAATAATAAATGAAATATATTATAATACCTATAATATTTTTAATTTGCTTTATCATGTTATATATTAACTACATTAAATATAATTTTACTTGAGCAAAAGAGAAGTAATATACAATTATATATATATAAGGAAATACAAAGCTATTAAAAAAAAGTCTCACAAAGTTGAATATTTAAATATTTATTCCTCATGTGTAACACATGCGGAAAACAGGCAAAAATAGTTCCATTATTGTTTTTCGCGTGTGAAGTTGAAATTTATAAGCGAAAGTTCATCTACTTTGATTACTGTTTGATATGAAAACACTAACTAAACCGTGCACCAAGCGTAATTAACAATTTATCGACAATACCGTAGTGACCGAAGAAAGAAATTGGGTTCTACTAAAATAGTTAAACGATCATCGATTTTTTTACGGTGTTATGACCGCAAATGTATTCTGATATACGAATTCTCGTACAAGCTCGTACTAAATGATGTGATTGCACAAATCGAAAAGAAATAAAATGTTCTTAACACATATCGCAAAACAAGTGGGATAATTTTATCATCGATTCAGTGACCAAAACAATACAAAACGCAATTTTATACAAAAAAAAATATATATATATATATATATATATATATATATATATATATATACAATCTGTAAAAAGATATTATATTTGAATAACTGGAAAAATGAGACGGACCATATATACCAATAGCTTGTTCATCAATAGCCTGTCATTTTGCTGCATAAATTTGTGTTTCTTTATGTGTATAAAATAAGGAATTAAAACCTCGTTGAATCAAGCTACGTTATTGAAGCTGCACGAATTATTAAAATATTATAAAGGAGGGCGAAATGAGCACATGGATGTGGGATAGATGAAACGAATCGCGTTAAGCTGGACGAATTGGTATTAAACAGTGTATATGAATGCGCGTCTCTCTCGTCCTCGGAATCAAATATCATCCTCTTTCTACGATCACAGCCGTCTAAAGCACTCGCTGTGACTGAATAATTATCCGAATGGCACATCGGAGACGGCAGAGGCTTCCTCCGCGAAATGGAATTCCCGTTTCCTTTGTACGTGACCCGCCAATGGATTTTCCCGAGTGTTCTGATACTTGGAGCTCTCGTGCCACGTTTCATTCCACCGGATTGATTTGTTTTCAATTCGAACGCTCCTGGCGCTGACTCAAGGCTGAATTAATCGTAGTAGCAATCTAGGCTAACCAATCCTTGTCTGTTAACCAATCAGCAACGGTTTCACCTAGGGTTAACGCCGAACAAACATACATTAGGAGAATTTTGCCAGATAAATCATAAAACGCTAATAATAATATGATACAAAGATTTTAATGATAGGGTAAACTCGGGTAAGATGGCGATAGTTTTTTAAAATGCAAGAAACATACTTTTATTTTTGTTATTTTTGAAAAGTGTTTGGCATATTATCTTCACTGAAGCTTAAATTACGTAATATTATCGAAATTAAAAGGAAAATATTTCATAGAAATTTTATATTATCAAAATAGTTACAACATAAGCATTGGCCATCTTTTCCGTACGGCTATCATATCCCAGTTTACCCTACATGATTTTAAGAAAATTAAATTAACACAACGGCTCTCGTATTAATATTAAAAGAAATATCTCATTAAATCTAAGATTGTGGAATTCAAATATAATGTGATGGTTCTGTTTGAACTGTCAAGAACAAATATTTAAGGAAAACAATAATAAACAATTCAAAAATAAAAAATAATATACAGAAGAGTCTAGTTTTATAAAAAGAAGAGACAATCAATTGAAGAAGTCATTCTAAAATAAATGGTTGAATAGTTTTAATACTTTAATAAAGAGAATTACCATAGCCTATCACGAGCTGATATATTAACGCCGGTAGGGTTTTCTATACAATGTGTGTGTGTCAGAATATGTAATCGCCTGTGAAATTTATACGGCGGTGAAGACACATATAAGATAAACAATAACATTACAGAACTTTCAACAGTGGGAAATACATGCTATCCAATGACGATAAATCTTCAATTTTATTTAGACCATTTTTTTCAACAGATGGATTGTTTTACGTTTTCATATTCTTTAAGTCTCGTCTCTGTCCTACATACGTTACATCACAGTTGTTACACGTAATTCTATATGTAACATTATTTTCATTCAATTTTGGAGTTGTGGCTTTGTGTACTTTAACAAATTTGTTGACATATCTTGTTATCTTTTAATTTTGTAATAAACTGTTTATCCACCTAATCAGCTCGTGGTAGGCTATGGTAATTCTCTTTATTTATGTTTATACAAACGAGCTTTTTCTATTTTTATTTTTATATTTAATACTTTAATTTTTTATTATTAATAATAAAATATATAAATACTGTTTTTTTATTAATTTACGCCCAAGTCTGCATAAACTCATTAATCTAATCTTTACATTCATTTTCCATGAAACGTGACTTAAGTCGATGATGCGTCGTCATTAAGTATGCAGTTAAAAAAAAGCAATCGACGCAAAGCTGTCACGTAATCCGGGTACCGCGCTCGAACAGAAAATAATTTTACGGTATATCGGGTATCGGCAGGTCGACTTAATGCCATTACGAGTTAATAGACCGCGATACCGATAAATTCGCCGGTAAACGCCCGTCAAAACTTCTCGCAGGAGGCGAAGATTCGTAAGCGAGAAAAAAAAAAGTTCTATCGTCTGAACTGGCAATGTAAGATGGTGTTTGGCTGCATCGACGTGTTTCCGCCAGGCCGCTGCGATTTTTCATCGAACTTCTTGTCTTATTGTTTCTACGTTCTCTTTTCAGTTTTCTTCGACTTTTTTTTATTTCTTCGGGATTATCACACTTTCGACACAAACCGCATCTCGACAATTAAATAAATGGCAAGTGGAAAAAGAAAGGTGAAAAAGAATAGAAAGGTGATGAAAGGTTAAAGAATGGACGGGAGTCCGTAAAATGAACAGGTTAAAGAAGTTGCACGATCTGCAGTTACGGGAAATAAATCGAGTCGTTTAAGAACATATATATGACGTGGGGTAAAGTAAGTGCGAAGAAAGAATACGCCAAAGTTCGCTAATCGTACGTTTGATTTTTCAAAAGATTTTGGAAAAAATCTTGATTTTTTTCAAAATTTTGCAACACCCTATCAAAAAATTAAAGATAAGTAATCTTATTTTCGTATAATTTTTATGAGATTGTTCTGCAAACACATTGACCGAGAAGTGTCAAATTTTCCTTGCACAAGATGAAACCAAGGAAATATTTGACTGTTCAATTTGCGCTCGTCGGTCTTATTGCGTAATAAAATACAGATGGCGGTTTAAATTGGGCAGTGAAAATGTTACCGGGGAAATGTAACCAGGAAAGTGCTCAAGTCCGGTTTCTCGGTTTACGAGACAATTTTCGAGATTCAAGACGTCTAGCAAAATCTGTGAGGGTAGAAGCTGCAAGGGCGTAAACACAGTTCCACCTACTGTAATCGCGGAATATAACAGGGTAGGACCAAATAGCGTAGGGCCCCGCCATTCATGTTGCATTGTACAGGCGCAGCAATTGGACTAATTGCCAAGCGTAATTATCCGGAATTAATCGAGATAAACCGCTTAATTATCACTCTCGTACAAAGCTCGTTTGTTTCTTTAGTATATCTGTTAGCCGATTTTGGACAAGCGAAATGCCGCTAAATGTGTGCTAATTATCATTGGTGTAGCGTCAAATCGTCGAAACTGACGGCCCGTGCTATATTCTCGTTTCCGCTTCTACAGGAAGTTGTATGTAATTCGAGGATATTTAAATGCAAATCTGATGTAATCAACATGTCTTGTACAGATTATGCTCGAAATTTCTCAATGAAAACGGTATTAGTAAATATTAAATTACGCAAGCATCATCTTGAATCTGTAAATTTACACACGGATTTCTTTTTAACGAGAAAATGTTTTCTTTAATAGTAGGATTTATAAACAGATTTTTTTTGTCTTTTAAGTAAAAGATTTATGTAATATAACTGAAAATGTTGTTTACTTTGTCATCAATTTTTTTTAAATAAAAATGTGTAACTATTACACAAATGTTATTTGTAAAAAAATTGTTATTATGTGAATTTGTTTATTAAAATTAATAAAAACAACGCCAAAAACATTTAGATTTTTTGCTTTATTTTATAGACTAGATCTTAGATGCTATTATTAGAATATTATTATTTAACAAAATATATATATATATATATATATATTCTTCCATTTAATCTTTGTTGTAGATTTGATTATTGCAATATAAATTATATAAAATAAAAGTTTTAAAAAGCTTATAAAATAAGCTCTTTCTAAAATTGATAAAAATTGAATTTTTTCCGCTATATAGGAAAAAAATCACGTAAAAAGCTGTGACGAAGAATGGTACAGACTTTATGGCGTTTCAGTGAACATCTGTAAAGAAGATGAACCAGTGCGTCGCAAATCTGTAGCGGCAATCAGTACGAATAGAAACGCATATCGACGTTCACAAAACAGTTTAATCAACGCAGAAATATATATGCGAGAGCGATAGCTTAATTAAATTGTCGCAAGGTACGTGATTCTATTTCGGTCGCTTTATCACTCTACCGGAATAATCCACGTTTCCGACGTGGACTTATTTTCTCCGTTCCAAGACGGTCATTGTCCATGGTGTAGCATTGCTTCCTTCGTGTTTTAGCACAGCAATGAAAATTTATGTATTTCTCTTCAGCAATGACAAACATCCGACGATATCGAGTCCGAATCAACATTTTGCTGTGAATTTATCGCGGTGATACCGTGTAAAAAAAAGGTTTTAAATGCTATCCGAATTGAATCTCTACGACCCGGAAATACCTCGTCGAACACCATAAAAGGAGGCAAACGATTCGGGCTGACTTGTTTTTTTACACAAAGATAGATCTTCCGGCGGAGATCGTAGAATGTGCGAATCGAATGTCAAAAATATGTTTTTTGAAATTGGAACATCCATTCGAGTGTTTTCAATCATCCTGTCGAAATCCACGTCTTATAAATGCATTTATAATTAAAATATAAATGCATGGACTTTTAATGCATATTATATTTAGCTGCGGGTATTTTTATATTTTAATTAATTTTGTATTTTATGACAACGGTTTATTTCTCCACATTTCGAATTAAAAGCTCCTGTCGATATAGTGGTGTATGATTTAGCAAATACGATCATTATATAATAATTAACCAGGATTTCTATTTCTTTTTGCAGAGTAATCGCAGCCAACCAGCCATTGGATTGAAGCAGACGCCGAAAGCACGGGTGAGTATTAACAGTTGCATATAATATAATCTTTTTTATATATAATATTGTTTTTTCGTTTGATCCTGGACAAATTGCACACTATATTTCCATCTGCGATTAAATTAAAATTTATGTTATTTTTGTCGCGCTGTATAATTAATGTACACATATACAATATGTATTATATATGTTTATTCATTATTATTAATTATCATTATAATTAATATTCTATGCTACCGTAAAAAAATTTTCACAAAAAATATGTCTGGAGAAAGAAACTGGAAATTGGTTTTAATTATAGATCGTAGAACTTTTTCTAAAACAAATTTCTACGAAACGTGAGTTAAGGTCAATTGAAATACGCTCGACATGCGTATATAAATGAATTACTAAATGACATACTTGGCGATATACTCGTTGTACGTTATGTTGTACGTGAAAGTTTGAGCTCAAATTTGATTCCTACTGGGCCTATTTTTTTATCAAAGAGACGTAAAGAGACAGAGTAGGAAAAACAAAATGCGCTTTGTATCTGCTCGAAAATATATCATTGACAGTAATGTGCGTTTAGAATATATGCATATGGGTAATATGCGTCATCATTCTCAGAAAATTAAAATAACAGTCTTTACTAAACTTTACTATCTATATACTTACATTTTTTGAATTAAACAAAGTTTGTCCTATATAGCGCCTTTATTCTATATAACTCTAAAAAAATTCAATTTTTATAAATTTTAGAAAGAGCTTATTTTATAGGTTTTTATAAAACTTTTTTATAATAAAATTTATATTACAACAATCAAATCTGCAAGTTTCAATCAATGTATTTAACTAATTGTTCTTATATATATATATATAATTTTATTTATTACTGTTAATAAATTGTTTTAAAGATATATTATTGATAATATAGTAATACTTGGACTGCGCAAAATAAAAAATTTATTTTTATTACTCTTCCTTTTCTTCTCTTCTTCTGGATTTTTTATTCGCCACGTACTTTTTTACACTTCCGTCTCATTCCCTTCCATCAGTCAAATGAAAGTCGAAAGACTTTCGGAAAAAAAGAACGTTGAGAATGCGAACGGTAACGTCGACAGAACGATGTAAAATCGCGTGGCGCAATTTCGTGAGATTGCTCGCCGAGGCAACTCGCCGAGAGGACTATCCTCGTAGAAAAGAGCTTCTTGGGGACGCGGGGAATGTGCGCATTTTTTTCTTTCCTCGCAAGATTCGTGGCGCACGTTTCATTCGGGAAAAAAATGCTTAGTGGTAAAATTCCATGACAGGTCAGTTGTAAACGTCGTCCATATAACGTTTTTATATTATCTTTCCTATTTTTCAACCTTAATATATTAATTCTTCATTCATATATTAATTCTTAATATATAAATTTTATTTTTCAACCTTAATATTAGTTGTGTTATGATGACAATATTACTATTATTAATATTATTTTTTCACATATCTGTTTTTAAACGCGGTTGAAATATACAACATTCAAATTTCATTTTACGATATATCACAAACTCTCGGCATTACTTTACGACTATCGATATGTAGATCGATACACGCTGCGATTGGTAACCATTCTAGGTTGAAGGGCAGATCTCGTAGTTTAATTTAACTAGTTGGAGAAGATTATGCCCCGGAGGGTGCACCATCGGCACTACAGTACTGTAAGGTGTTTACTTATATATACGCAGAGGTATACAAGGAGTAGTAAAATATATGAAACATCGATGGGGGGATTTATGCGACTTGCATCTTAATTTGTGGCAAGAATGAAAAGAGATTTTTCTCAAAAAAGTACTAAAATTAATAATATTTACAAATTGGAGATTCTCAAAATCGCAAATTTTTCTTAAGAATTATAATTATTTTTATTATGTATATAATTTCTTTATATACATATAAAATTTTAACATAAAAATTTGCAAATTTATTATATTTATTAAATAGAGAAAGATTTATGCACGGATGTATGAATAAAACCAAAACAATTGTTTTGTTCATTAATGTACTTTTATGTAAGTTTGCGACGTTATTATATAACGTCATCTGATCATTCTTGTTTAAACTGTTATGACAGATTACGCGTATCAGAATTACAGTCTACTTTCTCATCATGTTTCTACAATCGTTGTATAAACTTCTCTTCAACGATAATAGTAAAATACGACTACACTCTTTCTTCTTGCTCTCGCGTTCTTTCCTTGTAATTAAAGTATGATAAAATGAATTAAATTCAACTTTTGCTATTTTAACGTGGACATTTATCACAAATTATATTTACATTTATAATTGCAAAAATATAAATAATTGGAAAATATAAGATATAAAACATAATGTAAACTAAGTAAGAACGTTAAATTATTATTCATTGAGTATATTTTTCGATTCAACTTTTCAAACTTATTGATAATAAAAAAATTACACATGTGTGTCTTCGAAATTAAATCATTAGATAATTATTTTATTTTTCGTAATTTAATCAATTAACTTTCTTTTGTAAGCAATTCCAAAAAAATTGTATCTATATTCTTTGTTTGTGTGTGTGTGTGTGTGTGTGTGTGTGTGTGTGTGTGTGTGTGTGTATATTATCAAGAAATTCAAAATTAATACTACTGAGACAAATATAAAAAGTAATTTTATATACAGTTGTTTTATGAATTACCTTGTTATTTTAATATAAATTAGAATTAAATGTGTTTCTAAAAATTGAACTTTAGCAAGAAATTGAAGATTTTGTAGTTGTGAATACCATAATATCACGCGTTACAAAAAATAACTTCAAAAATATAAAAGTAAAAATGACTGAGGTTATACACAGTTTTGTAATTGCACTCTATTTTTGCATAATTTACATCATCATACCGTACTGCTTTTTCCGTTTTTATTCCAACGAATGCTGGAAGTTGCCACAATTATAAATTCTACTTGTGGTTTCGTCATATCATATTACGTGTAAAAAATATGCGACACACATTTTTTTAGTAAAATCGTATCTTATTAATTAACATTTTAAGCAACATAAATATTTAAAGGATGTTAAACCAAATCGTCTGAAAAATTTCTTATCTCATTTACTCAACATAATTTAATCATTATGACACAGATTGTGATTAATTAATCAATATTGTAATAAAAAAAGTTTTAATTAAAAATTTAAGAATTATATTCTAATTAAAATTATAGTTTTTATAACTAAAAGGACATAATAAATAATTTACTTATATTAAATAGTATAAATACGTATAAATTATACATTATTTAAATAGTAATAAGAGGAAAGAAGGCATTAGACATTTGTTGGATTCCTCTGAACATTTCTTAACCGTGTTCGATAAAAGTCTAAAAAAAGCATAGAATGCAGAGCCATATGTTCATAATTTCATAGGATATAAAGTGTTTACGATATATACAAGATAGGTTTAATTCAGGAGATGAAAACTATGAAAATTAAGAATAGTTAACGTTTAAACGCATATTCGCCAACTAGTTTCATTAACATGTTCCTCTACTTTTCGTACCCTGCATGTCGTAGCCTGTCGCAGTATTTTTTCCCAGATGACAACGGTGACATTCTCGAGCCGTCCAACATGATTCTGCAAATTTATCTCGTTCTATGTTCTGACGTTCACTTGCCGCTCGACTCAGCTCGTTATGTTTGAATTTCAAAAGCAACTCAGCTCGTTAGTCTGAGACCTTCTGATCTAGAATCGTCATTTTGTTTCATTACACGACGAAGGCTCCAATATGTATATTAATTAAAATTTTTTATAAAATATATTTTTATTTTTATAAAATTATATATCGTATAATTTTGTAAAAATAAAAATATATTTTCTAAAAAATTTTAATTAATTTACATATTGGATCTTTTACTCCCTAACAAAATAAGATAACAAAAATATATATGAGAGCTCTGTATTCAAATACATATACATATATATATATAGAGTATACATAGATCTCACATATATTTTTAGATAAAATACGTATACGCAGTGTTGTATGTTTTCTATTTCTTTTTTCATCCATAGACATCTAAACCAACAATAGAAAATTTTCTTTTTTAACATAAACAGAAAAAACTAATATTTCATTGTTGTAGGTTGTAACTCAATTAGATTAAAAATATAAATTTCTTTTTTTGAATTAAATCTGATATATATATATATATATCAGATTTAATTCAAAAACAGAAATTTATATTTTATTTATCTGTATATATATATATATATATATATATATATATATATATATATACAGATAAATATATAAATGTTTATATAATAAACATTAAGAGGAAAAATCTACCATTGTTGTTTTAATGTACGAAAAAGCTAAGCATTGCGTTTATGTATTTAATTAAAAAAATATATACGAGATTCTGTTAACAAGAAACGTTACCAGGTTTTTGCATTTTCCTGATTCTCTTTTTCTTACTTTGTATTTTTCTTTTTGCGCGTCGACATAGTTATTACACGTTCTTTCTTGTTAGCAGATTTCTTTTTGCTTCTTGCGCATCTCATTGCGAGATGTAATGATTTATCACGTATACATTATATACATCAGTGCTTACGATAATTAATATCTATGTACTTTCTCTTATTAGCGTTCCTTGTAATTAAGTAGTATACTATGGTAAGCATATTTCATGGTAAGACGTAATGAATTAGCCAGCTTGCTAATTACAATTACAAATAGCTACGCGACCTTCTCGCCAACCTTACCGCCGAATGTCGCTATAACAGCATTTTGCCTCTCTGGTAATTTCTCCTTCCTTCGAGGCATTTGTCCTCCCTCTGTCTTCTTCTCTATTCTATATGCGCTCTTTACAACCATATCATCTCATAACATGCAAATAGTCAAGTGCATAGGATATAAATTCACGGAATGTGAAGGTCGGTTTCCTACATTTGGGGAACTGATAAGAGTTTATGATCTATAAAATGGTTCGTATCATGATTGAAAAGAAACTTTGAAACTTTGAAATTCGAATTTAATCTGGTTGCGGTGAATCGATTGTTAGAATTAAAATGATCAAACTCTAAAATGCTTTCCTGAATGTTTACGTAGAGATATTTTTCCCGCCAAGTCACATGTATTTTTAACATGAACTCGAGAACATCCATAAAGAATAAGTTACGACGGTACGGAAATCGTGGATTGCACTTTGCATTCGGTTCATAACTTGACGATTGTATGCACAAATCAGAGTTATTTCCGCGTTCGTATTCCGTGATAGAGTTGTCGACGGCAACAACTGTGTTTATCTCACGAAATACCATGCAAACGAGTTTCGTTACGGATTTTTCTGCTGTTGTTTTTCGTGACTGTGCATTGTTATAAAGTAAAAGATTTGTAATAAAAATTGATTAATATTTTATATATATTTAAAAAATGGGTTTTATATATATATATATATATATGACATATATTAGTTAATTAATTTATGTATATTATGTGATATCAGTTAATTAATTTATTAAATATATATTTCACTTTTTATACATATTATCATATACATATATTAAATATTTTGGTGTTTTATTTGACCGGATATATAATGAATTTTTTTATTTTCAGTTTGTTTCTAAATATCTAACGTTTGATAATTTTATTTTTACACTACATAAATTAGCCTCATAAGATAATTTATAATTAATTGTTTCGTAGAATAGTTTTTTAAAATTATTTATAGAAATATCTCTAAATTTTACACAAGATGTACGTCACTTTATATCACAGAAGGTACGCTAGCAAATATTGCGCCATGTTTTCACCTCTTTCAGTGTATTGAAGCAACTATGAAACATTCACGAAGCTCAGCTTGTGCTTTATCCTACCGATAGAGTTACTTTTTCTTTGGAATAAGTGAAGAAGAATACATTTTTAGCGAGATTTGTATCTATCTGCTGTAAGCTCTTCCAGCTCTTCCATAGTACATATTTACCTTGGTAAGTCTGTTTGTGCCATCAACAACTTCTGTCACAGTTTTGCCGACACATCAATCTTTTCTCTTTCTCTGTCGATTTTGTTGTTACAATCACATTTGCGTTAAAAGAGAAAAATCATTTCTTTATTGCGTCTTTCTTTTTAAAAAATTGATTGCTTAATGTAATTTGATAGATTAGATATTTTATATGAGATTTATGCGTCTCTCTTTTTCTGATGCATAATTTGTTAAAAATAATAACCAATTTTTCACTGGCTTTCGTTGCTTTATTTCATTTTATATTTATATTCAAATCTAGTCTTGGGAAAACGTAAAGCATTTTCCATCAACTTGTCTGATTTCTCTCCCTCCATTCTAGATGGCAAGAACTTTAAGAAACGAATGTGCGATCTCTTCTTCCTTCCGTGGCGCATTCATTTTATAACATTCTCGTTCCTTTCGTTGTATTTTGCGGAATAGCCGCAGCTGCCGACCGGAGGAAAGGCCGATAAATCTCAAGCTGCAACCGCGGAGACCGTTGTAATAAACCACCAGAGCGACGAAACCCGTCGTCGCTGCCTCCCTTTCCCTTTGCAACTATTAAGGATGCAAAAAACGCACATTTCAAAATTCACGAAACGTTGCTCAAGTTTAAGCATGACACTCTTCCTATCTCTCGCAAAATCCCGCGTACTATGTATAGAGAAAACTTTGGAGAAATACGTTACGCTATCTAAAACTTTGTTCTTGGCTGTAGCTAGTGAGATCCTGTATTTGGGGAGGGGGGGGGGGGAGCGGGGCAAGTACTTTCCTCGATTACAAAAATTAAGAAAATGTTTTTCCCACTACTTTAAAACTCTGCTATTAAGAAAGATCGGGAATTGTATTGCCAATCTACTGTGAACAATCTCCGTTTGCAACTCCATTCGTGTTACGATTTGTTTTTGCAACGCTCGAGAAATGTCACACGCGAGAAATATAGACATGGAAAATTTCCAAGACGAGCTATACATTTGTTATTACCGAATAGCACTTTGGTCAGGAGTTCGATAGGAGTTCTGTGCTCAATGTGCGTCCTATATCTCGCTGTGGAACTTGTTCGGATAAATGTACAATTGAATTTCGTTCTTCAGTGTATGTGTGTATGTCCACTGCGAGAAACTTTGGTGTAACTGAGAAAATGTATCTTTCGTCGATTTCTACCCATTCAATAGCGTATATATATAACCAGGCGGGAAGATATCTTCAACACTGACAATGAGACAAAGTTGGTTTATTAACTGACTTGGAGACAGTAACGATTGTGATTGATAACGAATCGTTTAAGTTTAAACCTTTGTATTCTATGTTTCCTTTTTTCTTATTCTCGATTGCTGTAATTTCTGTTTTAATAGTTGAAAATATGTTTTTGTGCTTTGGTAAAAAAAAAGAAAGATTTTGTTTTATATTCATATTATTATATTTTTTTTTTTTTTTGATTAATAGCAAAAGTCATTTAACCATAATATTGCAAGCAGATCGAGAGTATATTGCAAATTTTAATACTAATAGACTTAAAATTGTTATTTTCTCTCGCGTTTTGCATAAACTTCTCATTTCAAAAATAGGCGATATTTTATCACAGGTAGAACTAATAAAAATAAAAGTGCAAAAATAGAGAGAAGAGTTTTATTAACTATGATTATGTAAAGAACGGTATTTTTATTGTATAATCGTAATATCGACTTGTGTGATTTGCAACTCGAGATATGCCATTCAAATAACGAACGAGGCGAGAAATTCATTAGTAATTGATAATAGGAAAACGGAGCAGCTGTACAGACTTTGATAAATGTATAATTCAGATCAAGTATATAAGTACGTATCTAATATAAAACATATTATCGGCTCTTTCTTTCCTTTTTTTTTTTTTTTTTTTTTTTTTTGACAGAAGTTTAACAAATCGTTTGTAATTACATAATGTTTAGTCTCTGATTATATACATTCATATAATCCTACAATGCGAGAGTTTAATATTTTCCGATGAAAGAAAACTTATAAATCAAAGAGTGATTTATAAGACGGACTCTCTGTATTATGCTTTGATTTTTGCTTTATATTTTGCGCTTATACAGAGCGGTAAATATGTTTTTTTTTTTGCTTTCAGTGTCTTTTTCTCTATCAAATATATACTTCTTCGCGACTATTCAATTTGCACTCGAACTTTTAGCAAATCTATTTGCAGTATATTCGCTTACATCTGCATACCGTGGACTAAGCAGAAAAACTCTATCTTAATTCAGCTCTAGTGATATCGAAAACTTATTTTAACTACTGATAAAATATTTTCTGTCGATTCGATGTGAATTCTTTGTATAAGAACCGAAAAAATGATCTGATTAAAAAAAAAACTCAAAAAATTCCTTCGAGTTTGATTTCTCTGATTAAATAAGCTTTTTGACAAAACTGACCAACATGAATCAGTAATTTTTTATTTTCTATCTATTATTAGTGTATAAGGCATAACATTTACTATAGATAGATTTATGAATAATTTTTTTAAATTAATAAGTAATATATGTATACATTTGTAATTATTTCCTTTTTTCGTTTTGCTTAATAATATACTATTTTTGTAATGTAGTTTTTGAAAAAGTATTTAGAAATAATTAAATAGTAAGAAATAAACAATCATAATATCTAGGAAGGAATATGTATCCAATTAATATTTTGTCAAAAAAATTATGATTAAAATGCTAACTGGTATTTTACATTTAATATATTTTTTATTAGATATACATGTTTTCTTTATATCTTTTTTATTTTTTTTTGGCTTAAAAAATATTTATACCTCTAAGAAATATTTCTTTGAAATTATACACACATAACAAAAGAGAATAAAAAGGCAGGAATTAGTTTAATAAATACTTCGAAGAATTTAGCTTGTATTCCAATTTGCCAATCACTGCCTTTATTGAAGAATTAAATGTTTTCTTCTTTATTCTCTTTAAGGAATTTTCAGCTTCAGTCTTTTGTACGCCAACCTTGTTGCTCATCCTCGAGATGTTTCCTGATTCTCGAATTTCTAGCTTTTGTTTTGCCATGTTCCGAGTTTCGAGCTGCGCTTTCGTTTCCGCTTTTCTCTTTTTCATCTTTTGTTCCTTGTTCGCTCGACATCGTCCTTCTTTTCGGACTCATTCTTTTATCGTATTTTCACACAGTGAAAAGTGGTATCGGTTGTAGTACGTTTGCTAGACAGTCTTTCTAGACAATCGATGTTCGCATTAGAGCGATTGTGTTGAAATTTTATTTCAGAAGAACTTATTAACATTATTTTGTACTTTATTGCTTACAGCAATCTGAATATTATTCCATTCGATCATATATCACATTATACGTATTACATTACATAGATATTTTAAGTTTTAGAGTTTTCAGAATTGTTTTCATAATTTTTTTCAAATTTTTATTATTTAGTTTATATAATTATAATTGTAATTAATTTATAATATATTTTAGTATAAAATTTATAGTAATATATTTATTTAATTAAAATGTATAATAAAACTAGAATAATATAAATAAACACAGAATAAATGTATAAAATATATATAAAATATTAATTTATTATTAAATAACATATCTTTTCCAAGTATTTATATAAAGTCTACTCTTCTATTCAACAAGAGTTAATTTACACGCATTGTTATCAATCTTCATTTTTATAATAATAATAGATAATGTAAAAAATTTGAAGGATAGATTTTTTTAAAAACCTATATCTAATTTATATAGGTAATAACCGCTATGTTTTTACGTGAATATAGTTTTATTCTCGATGTTATTTGCTGAATTATTTGATAGAAATTTTATTTACATTATGAAACGGCAAGATTCTTGGACAACGAAAAGAGTTTTCGCTGTTCTCTCAGGAATGTCTTTTACACGACCAATTTTCGCGTAGACGGTGGAAACTTCAGATGGCCTACAGTGATACAAGCAGATGGCAAGAATTGTTTCTTGCCTAACGTGCGAATGTCTTTCGATGGACGCATAGCGTTAATAACAACTTTACAAGCACTGCAGGAAAAAGCCACTTTTGCGAACGAATCTCGGGAAGAAAAGTGGAAGATCGCATTTTAGCTAATCAACAGTTGTTATTTTTGCTCGTGCATTCTATGTTCTTATCAAAATTATTACGTTTCATGAAAAGTGAATTGAGAATATGTAGGAAATATATGTGTCTGACCTTTTTCGCAGGTATATATTATCACTTTAATGTACATTTATGCGTTTAATCATATTTATGATAAGAACATTTTTTTAATGTATTATAATGCATAGACGTTTATATACTGTTATGTAATTGATTTTCTTCTCTTCAACCATTGCAATTAATATATAATATATAATACATATATTGTATATTGTACATATTTTACATTGATTATTTCTTTTTCAAAATCTCGATATTTTTTTATAGAACTTTTAATTATTGCATGTTGCTCATTTATTTTGAATAACATTGAATGAGAAAAGATGGCGAAATAAAAGATGAAACAAGAGCGACGTTTTTATTATAGTTATTCTGTTTCATTCAAAGAAACTTTCGATTTCTTTCTTTTTTCTCCCAGTTTTTGTTTCGCAAAAGATGGTGGTGATTAGACGAATTGTCGTAGAAAAAAATGGAGGGAATTGCGGAAAATTAAACTGAAAGGCCTGAGACTGACAAAAGGCACAGAAACGTGCTGTATTATTATGCGCAACTGTGTCGATATTTCTATCTCTTTGCGATACACTCCTAACCAGACGAGAATAAAGGAACTCGACTCGAATATCGGAGGGTAAACGGTTAAGAAGAAGCGAAAGAGCATTATAGCCCGATAGCTGTAACGTATCAACCTTACTCTGTGAACAGAATTTTTTTTCGTTTAATGCAGTGCATCAGATAGTATGTACATTTTCTCCTTTTTGTCGAGAGAATGGCATTTGAAGTTTGCTAGAGATTGCTAGATCTGAGAAAAGTTTTGGAGAAGCCATTAATATCAGAGCTTAAGTTGCGAAAACTCTTATATGATATCAAAGTTTCAAGGAATAGAGAAGATCATTTCTCTCACTCTTTATTACATTACAGTACGATTAATAATATTATGCCTAATTATAAGTTGCCGAAAATATTGTAATTTTTAATACGTGTGATTTAATATGAAAGAGACTGACTGCGCGTGTTAAATGATTGAAATGTTTCAATGTACTTTACCCCACGCATGAGAGAAATGTTCAAATCACGTGAATAATGCTATATCGATATATATATATATATATATATATATATATATATATCGATAGTAGTGCTTGAATTCGATAAAAGTCCAATATTTTATTTTATTTACGCGCTACCGCGCATATAAGCGCATTATTGGCTACATACAGGTGGTCATAAAACGCGTTCGATATTTCGGACGAGAATGCGACGAAACCGGAATTCCGTGGTCGTAAATTTTTGAATTAATAAATAATGCCAACACATATATGCGCACACACATGTGTGATTGTGGCCGCGAGCGACAAGGCGGTGCTAGCCACCTAGATTACCACCGTCACTCGAAATAACTTAACTAGTCGCAAATGCACATGCACTGGCTACGCTAAGGCCGGTTGGCGTGGCGTGGCGTGGCGTGACTGCGGTCAAGAACCGACCTCGTCGCGGAAGAGAGCACATCGCGACAGAGCGAATAGTCCTTGTGAAACAATAGCATTTGGAATGAATTCTCTGTCAGATTGTTTTATCGTGCGAGCGCATTAAATATTAATAAATGCAGCCAGATTTTAATGTGAATAATTCTATTTCAATCTACTGTAATAATTTCGTATTCACAACCTTGTTAGCTGCTTGTTTTTACAATGTACGTTCTAGTGATTTTTATTAAATTTATTTTTATAATACGTGCAAATACATAAAATCCAAACATATGTATAATATGTTCGCATGTATTAAAGATCTATTGTAAATATTGTTATTTCTTCACATAAAATTTACATGACTAATAGTATTTAACTCTATTCTTCCTGCAGCTAGTATTCAATATTATAAATATATAAATTAAACATTTTTTTTACATCAACAAATATTTTTATAATAATTTTCTTATAATAATAATTATATTTTTCATCTTTAATGAGAGAAAAATTATTTAATTTATATATTTTTAAAAAATGCAGATTTGCCATCGCGAAATGTAATTTTATTTAAGGTTTTTTTAACTTTTCTATGTGTGATAAAAAACTCTTTTAAAATAGTCAAAATAGTCACGGATCCGTTATGACTGAAATGTGTATCTTTGCTGTAACACGAACTTTCTGTTCCATCAATTATTCATTTCTATTATTCGCGTTTTTGTAGAATGGATACTAAGAATCAATGTATCTCGTGTTTGTTTACATCAAGATGGAAAGTTAAGAGGCTTAGATGCTGGGTTTCCGGCCATTGAAGCGCCAAGTAATCAATTTTGTTGACCTAGAAAGTGAAAAGGGCTTCGTTTACTTGCCGTTTACTCGCGCTCTTCTCTCGCTATCCGTTTCTTCTGCTGATGGCCTCCATCTCATCCTTCTTGCGAGTACCCGGAAACACCCTTCTTTTTCTTTCGACGATGGTTTCTTCGTTTATCTACCTGTCTTTCTCGTTTCCCCTGCTTATCTCTGCCCATCCCTCCATTTTCAGCTCTGTAGCGTCTCCATCCACCGGAACAACGTCTGGATCTAGTGCACAGATATGGTAGTAGTACAGTTAAAATCAAGCAGTGACCGAAAACTTCAATATTCCGGTTTTTCCTCCGAGAAGAGGAGATCGGAAACGCGAGTGAAAATATCGGCAGCTGTTAAAAGATCGTATAAATAAAATGGAATCGAAGGTCGTGGAATGCTTTTGATACGCGGATCAGACGTCGCACCGGGGTACATGTTATGTGCAGCATTTCAAAGTCATCTCCGTCGTCGTATGATGTCGCATATCGATAACTCTTATTTGAACAGTATATTGCGAGAAGAGATCGATTTAGGTGTTAACAAAGTGTTTGTTATAATATTATTGACGCACCAAATAATTCCACGTTTTCTGAAACTTCTTTTTTCCCATTAACAAAAATTCAGTAATACAAGAATAAAAATTATTAATATTTCCTAATATATGTATTATAAATAAAAATTAACATATATATCATTTAAATTATATATATATATATATATATATATATATATATATATATATAATATTTTTTCGCCAAGAAGCAATTACTAAACCCACGTCTGAATTCAAATTATGCGCGCATGAAAAAATTAATAAAGCGACTTCTTTCTCTTTGTCGTCGACGTTTATGTGAAAGAACACTTAATACTTTCAGCTCGGTTATCATTGTACCATCTTTAGCCACTGTGTACTTCTGCGTTTTCTTCCAACTTTTATATAAGCGTTTGTCCCTTCTTTTAATCCTCAGTACTTTCCTCCATCTTTTTGCTTTTTTCTTTCGTTTTTCTACGATTACATGCACACAAGCTCCGGTTTTACTCTCGTTTCTTTGACTTAATTGCTCATTTAAGTGATAACTTTCTTCGCTAATTTATTTACTCAAGATGATATTAGTGACATTATTGTATTATGAATTATTTTATACACTATGCACATGCAAAACTAATTTTTGTCTATAAAAATGTTAATCTTTTTCGCACATTTTTATTCAAAATATTCAACAAAATTGTGACGATCATATTTAAATAGTTATATGCGATTGCAGTTTACGTTTAAAAAAACGAAATAAATATTTTAAAAATCAGATTATTAATAGTTTCAATATGTTATAATAAAATATGCGCATTATGTTGACTTGAGGTAGATATAAACCATATTTACTTTGCTCGTATTGTAGTCAAAATAAAAACAAATCATAAACAGATGTTCGAATAAGTTTTTTTTTCGTAGAAATTGGTTTTACAAAAGGGGAGACTATTGGTATTGAACGGAATAACGAAAAGTAAAAGTTTCTCGCGGTAAGAACGTCTGAACCTTTAAGAGTTTAATCATTCCTTCCGTCTGTCTGTCGCAATCATAGATATCACCGGGGATTTATAGTTCGACCTTTCCGGACTAAAACGATCTCGCGTTATCCGGAACGATATTCGGGGAGCATAAAGTCAAGGCTCCCGGAGCTTAAATCGAATTTACTTCGATATCGAATTTCGCCGGAAGGAAGAACCCTAGTGTATTGTCTTTTGAAAGATCGAAGACAATATCGTTAGAGTTACTGGTCGAAGAAATGTATTGTTTGAATTTACTTTATAACGAAGTCAGCGAAAGAAAAGTAGCAGCTATCGTGGCCACAAGTGAATAACAGATCAAGTGTCGTCGAATCTTTTAAATCGAGCTATTTTTCACTTGTTTTTATCATCTATGTTCTTAGCATCAGAAAAGTTTACAAAACAGATACAGTTTTGTTTACTCTATATTACTATATAACTCAAAATTTGAATAAAATGAATTATGAGAATTATGATAAAATAGGAATGTCATTTTGTTAACTAAATTAGTAATTACGATGTTTAACTCGATGTAAAGTTGAAGAATTGACAAGGTGTGCGAGAGCTAGTTGCGCTTTTCACGCATGATTTAGTTTACGACAATTTAAAGTTTGTTCATATAGAGAGAGCAAACACGCACGCAGTATATATTTAATTAGAGAATTTAAATACGAAGAACAATTTTTTTTTAACATGAAAAATAATTTTTTAAAATTAAAACACGAAGAACAAGCTGAATTCACCATGACGTTGCCATCTCGCGAAGGAAAATGAAACTATGAAACAAAGATCGCATTTTGCTGATAATTGTAGAAAACAGAAATCTTCCATACCGACGTCCAATGCATTTTCTGACAGAAAATATGTTTGAAATAATAAAAATATTTCTTTATACTTAATAATTGCGCTGATAATTCTCCAAACTCTTATTTTTTAATTTATTTACTCTTACAAGAAGTAAAAATAAATAAATAAAAACCAACAAAAATTCTGGTATCATAAATAGTTAATATCACTTACTATAAAATTTTTAACAATCCTAATATGTATAAGATATATTTTAAAAATTACCTAACCAAAATTGTGTTCATTAAGTGCATTTAATTAGATGAAATTTAAGTCACACATTATAGAATAATGTTATGTATCTCGATCAATTATTATCACAATATTAGTAATAATATTTGTTCCTATTATTTGTATATTATAATATATATCAATATATTTTTATTATACGTATATGTCTGTTTGTATATGCGTAAGATAATTTTATTTTCGCATAAAAAAAAGGAAAGCATTATAATATTATTACTTTTATATTATTATTATATACTATTATGGTAATATAAGAAAAATTAATGTAACGCATCCCGTTCGATTCTTGTACATTTTATTCGAAACATACATCGCAACCTAGTCACGTCAAGTAGAAACTGAAACTGCGTGTGACGCTTATCTTACATCTATTATATGCGCATACATACATTTCAAACTATTTTACTATATTTATTTTTGCGTAGAAGGTATAATAATCATTCGTTTCCTTTGCGTCTGACCTTGAGTTACGTTTATAAATTTGTTTGGCGTCAAAGCATTTTTTAAGTTAATTAAAGATTCTCATTTATTGTTTACGGTAGACTTTAAGAATGTATACATAAAAAGATATGTGTAGTAAGTAAATAGATTTGATTCTACAGATAAATATCTCAAGTAATTGTTTGATATATGTCTGCTATTGCGTTAATATTTGTAGACATATTGTGTTGATTGTATAAGGATCATTTATCTGTCATTTCAAATGATTTATTATATATGTGATAATAAACGTGTTTTATTTGATTTTTAACTTTTATAACAAATGTGAACATAAATCATGCAAGCAAGGCTGTGCTTTGATGTCTATTTTAATTTAATACGAAAATTATATATCGAATACGCACATATAAATTCTATAAAATTATTAGAAGATTAAAATCGATTAAAAGAGAAAATAGGTATAGAATCCCACAATAAACTTAATATTTCGTGAAATCACTAATAGCGATATGCATATAACTGATAATAATTCAACATATTTAAATGTCTTTTTCGCGCAACTGCCTGTCATCTTATCTCACGCACTGATATTGTTCAGTTATCAACCTTTGCGTCTAAAATAATTAATATAACAGTAAATATTTTGGATAAAAAGATGCGAATTAAGGAAGAAGAAAGAAAAACGGGCCGTAAAAATTTGCGTACCTCAGAGTATCTAACGCTAACATATCGTGCGTTGGAGCGGATGCCCGCGAAGAGAGAAGAGAGGCAGAGAGCAGAGAGGCAGCAGACAGGCAGGCTGGCTGGCAGGCAGGCAGGCAGGCAGGCAGGCAGGCAGGCAGGCAAGACAGGGAAGGGGAGGGGAGGGGTAGGGTGGGGAGGGGATACAGCGCGTGGGGCTGCGCAGGTCACGGTTGTCAGTCCGCCGCTAGCATTTGTGTAGTGAGGATTGTATCGCGCGTCGTACTTCTTTGCGTCTCCGCGTGAGTGCATATTTCCGTGAAAATTTTGCGTTAATATTATGATCGCGAAGCCTCGGGAAAGTCGCGTTGCCGCGACTCGTCGCGGTATTTATACGATCGCGTAACTTTCGATTTCCGTGTTCAGTGCGGTGGTAATTTCGCGTGCGTTCATCTGTGTGTGTTTCTGATTTTGTGTTTCTGTTTTCACATCATCTCTCGCACGGAGACGGGTTTTCGCGCGGAAATCATTGGCCGTTTATTCCGCCAACAGTGTGCGTATAGTGAGAGAAGCGTGTCGTGTTGCCTGTGTGTTCTTTGGATTACTGGAGGCGCATCCAGCGACAAGTTGAAATTCGAATTCGCAACGCTCCAAAACGCAGGTATGTTACGTGATTACACTACGCTTCGTCCGCGAGGATCGTGGATGCGTGAACAACTTCTCGCTGTTAGTACGAATGTAAAGTGAGAGCGCAGTAGGTGGAACGAAATTTTGTTTTGGCAATGTGTGCGAGTCACTGCTCTGAAATAGGAGAGTTGTCGAGTTGTGTTGCTTTCGTTCTCTCTCTCTCTCTCGCACTCTCGCGTTTACTTCTCGCGTGCAGCATGTAGTACGCCTCGCGCTCCGATGACCGTGGGAGCCGCGCACATTTTCAAGCGGACGTATACCGCCTATCGAGGCGTTATTTATACGATTTTATTTGACGATTTTCAAGATCATTACGTTTTTTCAGCGCGTTTCGTTTTCATAAACATGGACCGATGCAATTTATTTTTTCAATGTTTGTCTCTCATTCTCTTTTTAATAGCGGTGCATTTCATGCACCGAAATATGATTTCGTGTTTATTTTATATCTGCAAAGAAATATATTTTTTTTATGCAATGTTTAATATAAGATTAATACATATTTGGTTTTTACATAATTATACATTTTTTTTTATTTTTCGTGATAATTGATGCATTATACAGATTTATAATGTAAATATTTAAATATTTTAAAAGCTTTGTAATCTTTAATTGTGTTGACTAGGATTTAATATTTGCGTTTAAGAAAAAAAGTCTAAATTTTTTGCTAGCACAATGATTAATGTTTATAATGTTCATGACATTTTTCGATTCTGTGAATTTATGTATTCTGTATTTACATTGATGTATATCTATATAGAAAAAAAGAACAAATCAAATTTATTTACTATTTTTTTGAATTTGAAATTTGAGATAAAATTTTAATTCACTTTTAGCTAAAACAAATCAATTTTTCAATTAAATAATTTATTATATAAACTAAAATTACGTTAAAATTAAAATTTAATAATTTATTATTTTAATTTTAATTTTGATTTTAGCTTTAATTTTGACTAAAGAAAGAGCTAGAGATAGAGAGAGAGAGAGAGAGTTAATTTACTTGTTTTTTATTTTACATTGTGTATAAAGTATTTATAACTTTTTAAAACTTTTCAGATATTCTTTTTAACACAATTGCAATTCTATTTTTATACTTATACCACACGCATCCATGTATCCTTGAACGAAGTTGTAACATTTAACGTTTATTTTACGATTATTCGTGTGGAATTCGTAATTTGATACACGTCAAAGCTCTCAATAAAATTCTTACAATTGTTCCAAAAAATTATATTTTTAATTAACTTTTACATATTCTGGAAAATTTGTATAATAAAATTTGTGTTAAAAAATCTAGAAAATGCGTATACATCGATATTTATCATAAAAAAGAATATAATTGGATAATAAAAGCATATAATTGCAAGGTTATTTTTTTATAGAGCTTTGACGAGAGCGATATGTTTTTTTGTTCACCTGTCTTGGCAAACGCACATGTCTGGAAGGTTCAACGTCATAGTATACGTTCGCGCGTATCATTCGCAGATCGAACGCACCTGTTGTTCGCATTTTTCGCGCGTATGCGTCTCAATACGTTGATCGTTGTAAGACAGACTCGATACTACGTATAAAATTATGCGCGCATGCCTGCGTGCGAGCATATTACGCGTTTAGCCGTTAAGAGCTCCTCTTAACATTCGCGAGTCGTACGAAGCGCGGAGAGACGGAATCCATCACGAGTCGAACGCAACGATGACCTAAATGCCGCAATGACTGTGAGTCTCGTTCGCACATTCTTCATGAACAAATTTTAAATTAGTGACTTTTATGACGAGCTTGAACATTAATTGATTGAAAATTACATTTGTATAATCCAGCATAAGAAAAAGGCTCTTATATATATCGCAGAATAGCAGAAATTCTGAAACAATTTTTCGAAAATGAAGAATTAAAAAATATCGAAAAGCGGGAAAAATGTATAATTTCAATTGAGCATTTTTATTTTTATTTATTTTATATAGTTATTTTTAGTTATATTTATATATAATTGTGATAGAGAAGAAAATCATTTATAATGAAAAAATGAATCAGTTTTCACAAGAGATTATATGATTTTAATTGGCATAATTATGACGACGCGCCGATCGCTATTTTAAACATGCATTTCGAAGCGGACGTTTGTAGGTATAATTATGGTTAATTATCTTATACTTTTTTATGGTATGACGAATGATTTGCGTGATCATTAAGGGCGGAGTTAACGTATTCATTGTAAACGCATCGCTCGGAGAAAGTTTGAAATTATGTACGCTGTTGATCTCAACGAGGGTTATACAAAAATTAATCATTTTTTTTTATATTTACAAATAATTTGATTGCATTTTTTGTCCTCAATGGTAACGAATATAGCAGCTCTGATCTTTGTGTTACGAAATCGTTCATCGAACAAATCGTCGCCAATTGAAGCGTAATTTATCGTTCAAACTTATAGACTTAACGACCGTGCCGAAAGAGAAAGCGAATCGCAAATTCCGCGTCCGTTCACTTTTATCACGGTACAACGGAAACGATGCTCCGACAATTTTTGCAAGGATCTATGTAGGTCAATAGTTTTTTATTGGCCGCATTAAAAAATTATACAAACCTGTTTGTTATTTATTATTTTTATTGATTATTTTAAAGCTGTATATTATTTCGTATAATTCAATAACTTTTACCAAAAATTGTTTCAGAAAATTTGATGATAATTTGAAGATACCATGTTGTTGATACATTAACCAGCATGTGCGTTTGCCAATTACTGTTACATGTCAAAGATTGAAAATCATGTAGATTTTAAGAATTTTACATACATAATGAATTACATACAGCTATTTATGTATTTATTATCGAATAAATTAAAATATATTAGTAACATCTCGTGCGAATTACAAGTTTACAGTTTAATAATTATAAATTATAAATTAATACTTTTACGGTTTAATAATAGCAATTTATAAATTAATTCTATTTGTATTAAATTTTATTTTATATAAAAATGAATATTATAAAATATAAAAATTTCCTATTAAATTATATTGTTATAAAATGTCAAATTAAATTTTGCGTATCTACAAATAACAAAATTTCCAATTTAATTCTTGGATTTAATAATCATATCTAAAGCAATCAACAATTCAATAAATTAATTAATATAATCTAAATAATAAGAGAAAAAAGATTTTATTATTTTTTAAAATAAATTTGTGTATATATATTTGTTTTATTGAACGTTATCAAATGATATCAATGTTATTTTAATAATATAACTGCGATACTTTTCACTTCAAAACATTCCAACTAACACGATGTCATCGGATACATATGATTCATTTGCGATAATATAATGATGCAAAACGAGATCAAAGTACACTACACGTCTTTATTTCTTGTTATTTATAATCCGATTTTAAAGTCGAGGTTCTTGAAAATTTACGAAATAGTTTGTAAGAATATATTGTAACTGAATTTGTAACTAAATCGGCAATAAATTCCTCATCGATATTCCCTCGTGTCAGAAATTGCCGGTTTCATTCATGCACTTTTTCCGGGCGAGATCGCAGCGGCGAAAAAAAATAACGGGTATAATTTCCCCGTGATGTGCGCCATGCTTTCTCTTTTTTTGAACGGCGGGATCGAAATGGCCCAAAGCATATACATCAGCTACGGGTAGCCGGGTGTACGTGCATGTCCGTGCACGGCAAGCATAATTAATAATTTCGGAGTGCGCTGTATGGCTTTGTAACCAGTCCTTTATTTTTCTCTCTCACGGCGCTTTTATTCGTTGAATAATATCCCTGGCGTCAAGGTGGAGTTCGAAATCACCCGGCGAAGCGCATTACGTGGGGTTAAATGCTAGACATGCCCGTGTGTCGTAATCCCCATCTGCTCCCGTATCCCTTTTAAATTCAGTCCTCCCTTTACCTCTGCCTCCCCTTCTTCTTTCTTTTTTTTGCCTCTGTCAATTTAATCAACCCTCAAGAAACGAGATTTCAATCATTCGCTCTTGCTTTCGTCACATTTATTCAAGTAATTTCATAATATATTTGTGTTACAGAAATATTAAACATGTATATTATTGCGTACTGTTATTTTATTTATAAGAACTGCATTTGTGTATCACGTGTTTGCAATATTTGCAATAACTTGTATATTTTATGAGCTATAGCAAAATGGAATTATGGATAAGAGCTATTATTAAATTATTGATTCGCTTCTGAGTCGTGATTTTTTAAGTATACAAAATTTGAAGAGATTAACCGGAAAGTTTGATCGGAAAATATGATTGACGCAAATGTCGCGCGCATAGAATAATCGTACGATCCGAGCGAATGGTGAACGCGTATGATAACGGTCATTTCGCTATTCGGTATTTTTATTCTCGCATTGATCTCGTACAATAGAAATGGGATGGAATTTATCTGACAAGCTGATATTGTCCGGTATGAAACGGGATACTGCGGAGAAAATTAGTTAAACTATCCCTCTTCCTCCTTTTCTTCCTTTTCACGCACCACTCTGCAATTTGATCAATAATCGAGGAAATATATTATATGCAAATTTATTTAAAGCCTGTTTGAGTTGAAAGCAAATATACATTTTTTTTATTTTTATAGCGCTATTGTGCTCTAATCAAATTGTTAATAAAGATCTCTTCATGAATTGGATATTTAATATCAACTACTTTTTTTGAAAGTGATAAAAGTTAGGTTTTAAATATTTTTTAAATAAAAATGGGAATGGATATTAATAATATTAGTTTTCGAGAGCTTTTTTTTTGAAATTGGATCTGGTTGAATAAAGAACAATTAATTTATATATGTACACAAATAATCATACACACGCATACACACACAAATTGTGATATTGGAATTGGGAGAGAGAAATTTTGTGTGGATTAAATTACTATATTTTAATATCTCTCACGTTTTCTGATTAAAGAAACTGTTGAAATGCAAATAACATATCAATAATAATTTAATTTAATTAATTTTATAATTCTGCTAAAGATGAATGTTTTCAAAATAATATAATATTATATATTGCATTTATAATATTATATGTTGCAGCCGCGTACAAACAGCTACTATTGCTTTCTTTTTTATGTATTTCTTTTAGCTGACTAATATGGTCATGTATATCGTACATCTAATTGTTCATGCTATATCTATGTTTTTCATTATATTCGTAGCGCTTTCACGTTATACGACAAATTACGCAAGTTTCATGATTAGCTAAAGTGTTGAGATTATACGGACGCGTACAATTTTATGATCGCCATTTGCTTGCAGCTGTGTGACAATTGACGCACGTGACAGGTTAAGATAACTTATGAGATACGAACAAAATATTCAACGTAAAAAAGAAAAAATATTTCTTACTTAATACAGCAATATTAATAATTATTTTTCTATTAGAAAAGGTAGAAAAATAATAAAAGGGTGGAGGAATGAAAATATTATGAGAAATTTTGATAATTTTTATCAATTTTAGACAAAATAAAAATGATGAAATAAAGTTATTTTTATTTGTCTAATATTCTTTTCTTTCTTATTATTTTATATTTTAATTATATTGTACATTAAGTGTGTATGAAATATTAAAATTTAGTGTTAAGTTCTTACATTCATTCCATTCTGACTCATAAAATGGCAAGTCGATAAATAATTGCATGATTAATATCGAACGCAAATATGTATGAACTGAAGAATAAGTAGGATTTATTTTCTAAAAAGGCTGCAACGCATAAATATGATCATTCAGTTCTATGCAGTTTCATAGAAGCCGACCTTAATAATCGAGGTAATAATCTATCTCGTACATACATGCAGGAGAGAGATCAAGGTTAATTCCATTCGCGATCGAACAGCAGCTATTAAACTTCGGGATATCTTTTTATTGATCGTTTAATCGTCAATTGCTTCATCGTTTGTATCCCGATTTACATAATCCATTCTCTTGTACGTACATATATCTTTATTTTACACTACGCGTTTTTTATCACACGTTGTGGAATTGCTTATCTTTTATCTCTATCTCGTTTCACTATAAGTATATTGACGCGAAGTGACGTGTTGAATGATTCAGTGAAGATAGTGGGTGGATCTAATAAAAAATCTTGATATCGTAACATTCTTCTTAAATCAATGACTGTTTTTAGAGGGCTCTTTGCTTTATGTATTCATATTCAAGAAACATAGTTAGCTATTCATAAATTGCTTTTTGTGTAATAATTAGATTGTTACGAATATTTATAAAGTTATAAACATGTTTTTTAATTTTTATGATGCATACACAACTTTTTTAAACAAGGTGCATTTTCTTACATCACATATGTTGAAAGTAAAAACTATGTTAATGATGCTTTTTTTTAGTTAGAGATTAACAAATTTTTAGATAGCTTTATAAATAAAAAACAGTTGGATAAAAATATTTTAGTGAAAAATTGAAAAATCATGAAAGAAAATTGTTTGAAAAGTTCGTGATTTGTTTGATAAAATTGCTAAAAAAAATTTATACATTTGTTAAAAAATTTATAATTGATAAAAGAATTATTTTTAAAATTTTCTTAAAATTTTTTAAAAATCTATGATAAAAAATTGTAATTTATACTTATTGTATTTTATACTTTTTATATTTATAGGATATAATATAATGTTCGCATTATTCATCTTCTCACGTAATCTTGATGTGATCGAATCGCTTCGAATCATTATGCGGAAATATGTATATATGTACATAATAGTCTGTAATTTGTTTGTAATTTAGTAAGGCAGTGTGGTCAAAAGTTTGAGAGAAAGAAACGCGACGTTAATTCGTCACTGCCGTTGGGTATTAGTTTCAAGAAGCCTTTTCAATGAGCCATTGGACCGACTTAACCGGTGGTACAGTTTGTTCAGAAAGAAAGCACATGTTCAGAAGCATAAGTGGATTGGTTTATCGATAAGTCGTAAGCACTCATATTTAAATTGTATTACATAAAAATTTGCGAAAACTTGCATGTGTTACCTTCAGAAATATTTTGCGAGAATTTCTTCTCCCACGAAATATCTATTTTTCAATTAATGTTGTTTGTATTATAGTTTCGTATCATTTTCTAGTAACGATTTAATTTTCTTATTTATATTAAAACTGCATTTATAACAGATATTCGTATTTGGCCCTTTATATGCATTACATTAATCTCAAAGTATTATATTATGTAAATCTACACTCAAAAAAATGATCTTGCAACTTTAATAAAAATTTTCTAGATGTAAAAAATTAACTGGTAATGAAAGAGATAAATTATTAGCAAATACTGTGATACTGCATATATTTTGCACTTAATCAATTTAAACGACAGAGGCAGAATTTATATCCGTACTATTAGTGTAATTTAGACAGAAAATTCTTTTGCGATGCCTATCTTTAAGGCCTATTGTCAAGGACAATTATATTTGTGATTAATATTTGGCAATAGGATCTAAATTTTCTAGAGGTATTGCTAAAATATTGCTGCTGCAAATTCTATACGTGACAAACAATATTCTAACAGATAGAAAAAGTAGCAATAAATTTTAATTGAGACATCTAGAAATCTATCTACATTAGCAAAATATTTTTTTGAGTGTACTTACATGAAAACTTTACCACACAAATACATTTCGCATATACTTTCAGATCGACTAATGAAATAAATCTTATTAAATTTCTGTTAAAGGGATTATATATTGAGAAAAATGACTACATATCTATTTTTACATTTATTACAAATAATATTTCAGTATATTTATCATAACACAAAAGCAACACAGATTTCTTACTTTGTAATAGACGATGTAACACAAGTAGCGTGGCTATTTGCACACGTTTATCCATATGTTACATCATGCATGCGATATAACGCCTAGGGGGATTACGCAACGTGGCGGAGCTGCACGTTAAATTTATGGAAGGAAAAGAACGCGTTGCGAATATCATAATGTGCGTGCAGCAAAATGACGCTAAAAGCAAGATCACAAAGCAACTTTGCCAACCACACAACGAGACAGAATAAAATAAATTACCGCGGCAAAAATTCCGACGATCGAGCCAAAATCGTGTAGTGTGAATTTATAACAGCTATAAGTTTGAATGTCACTCATTGTATGAAAAGCAACAAAAACTAGTTGTTTTATATTACACAAAATTTAAATATAATGACGTAAGAAAACAGATTTGTGAAGATTTTTCATTAAAATTTATTTAAAAGTTACACGTATTTATTTTAATGGTATTCAAGTCGTCTAACGCAATGAGGAAGTGAGGAAGGGAGAAGGAGAGAGAGAGTGCGTAATGTTTAATGAAATTTTGTTCAAGTTTGCGGAACAGATGTAAATGTTTGTCGAGCGTACATAGAGAATGCAGAACGTGCGCGAGTTTGTTTGTGTTATCGTAAATTATCAAATGATATCGTGCATCTGCGTATTTAAGCTTAACTTTGTAATATCGGTATTAATTGGACGATAAATACTGCGTGCCTTGGGAATTACGTAAGTCAAAAAAAAAAAATTGTATTGTATATATTATTCTTAAATGAAATATTTGCAAACTTTTCATTTTCTTAAATAATTATATTAAATGATACGTTGACAATTAAGAAGTTTTTCAATTGAATAGAACTGTTTAAATTGCACAAAATGAGAACTTTCCCCATCGTAGTAAGCTTACTAAATGGACTTTCTTTACAGAACTTATAAACTTCACTTTGGCGTTAATTTCTACGAAATATTCTTAAGACAGAAAATTAGTTAAAGCTTTATTATTTATTATTGAAGAAAGATAGGATTTATATATTTATAGATTTATTTTCTAAATTGATATTTCAGGCTACAATAAAATAAGCAAACAAGTTTTTTAAATGCATAATTTATAATAATTATCTCTCTGTTTGCTTTTAATGAATAAATCTCTTCATAGAAGTGAATACTTCCAAAGATATATTTTTAGATCGATATGTCTAAAAAAAAAAAAAAAAAACATTAATATAAATATTTAATCAATAAGATATGTGTAACATTAAAGCATTCTATGAGAATTGGTTCGATGTTATTTGTTGGAAACGCGACAGATTTAAAAAGATATAGAAACGAGAGATTGACCAATTACTACGCTAGTCTCAGGATACTCGAGCTCTTTTGTCTCACGAAATCCTCTTTATAGTCTTTTTCTCTCGACTCACCAGTTGTGTTCTTGTCTTCTTTCGTCCTTTTCACTTCTACATCGAAATCATAATTCGTTCCTTTTGTGCCGAGATACCTACCGCTTTGAGCTCGTTCTTTTCTACCTGGACTCAGAGCCTTGTTAAAAGTTACAATCTCTTTTCCTAATGTAAAAAGAAAACTATTGTCTGCTTTCGTAGATAGTGAATGTCTTATGGGATGGTTCGCATTTTTCGAATACTTATTTTTGTCCGAATACTATGCATGCATTACAAGGGGTTTTGGTCATTTTTGATGATTTAATCAACATTTTTCTCTTAAATTTTACATATATTTATTATTTCAATTATTGCCATGAATATTGTCATACTTTAAGAAAAGAAATGAATTTTCTGTTTATAACTTTTTATTATTTTATTTGTTTTACTAATTTTTGAGTCTAACAAGTAACTTTTACTTTACGTCAGTAAACATTATGTAATTTTTTACACCTCCAATCGCGCTATTCATGTAAAAACGTATTCACGCTGCGCTTCCGCGATGATTAAGTTCGACGCAAAGAAGCAATTGTTTTAAACACACGAGACCTATCGTTTGATATTTTCCGCATTATTTTCTATGAACCGTGAGAAGTTTGTCTGATTGTGGTATCGTGCTATTCCGAGGGAAGCGCGCCCCCATCGTAAAATTTAATTAATCAGTCGATGATTAAAGCAAGTTCTCAGGTGAAATTCTTCTGGCTACTATCCAGAATTAATACGCAAGCTTATAATGTTTCTGTTTTCTGTTGACAATAAATATGGATATACGCTTGTGGATATCGTGATTCAATCGCACACGATGCTTTCTGTGCAAAACTAATTTCTTATCTCTCTATTATCCGTGTTTATCCTGTGCGATAAAATAGCAACCTTTTTTTATATTTATACGAATAAAAAGTTCTCTTCTTTTTACAGCTTTTCTATTTTTTATGATCAATAAACTGACGTGAATTTTACAATAGTTGCGTGTTTATATTTATTTTAGAAATTGTAGTGGAAAACAGACTTATTTCTGCCTTTAAACTTATAAAAAACTTATATAAAAAGTTTTACAAAATCTTGCAATAATTCAAAGAAAACGAAGTAGCCTGGTGACCTGGAACGATTTAATTAATCGTTTAATGAAATCTCCTTGGTTTTTTTCTTTCGAGAATACGAGGAGAAATTCTTAGTGAATAATATTGTTATAACGCTCGAAGTTTTATGATTCTTCAAAAATTGCGATTTCTTCGGTCTAGAAGTGTGTTCACCAAGGTAGAGAAATCCTTGCATCTCGCTTTGTGCAAATGGAAAGAGGGAGAGAGAGAGAGAGAGACGCGTCGTCTATTTTCGGCGCACTTGTTCACCATGCTCGTACAAGTTGCACGAACATGTACGCGCAACATTTACATGTTTGCCGTTGTGGTTGATTCGTTACTCTGCATATGCTGAGGATCGGCAACCTCTGGAAGCGCACGCGATTATTTATATACCAGCCACTTTGGCGCGCCGCCTCGTTTCGAGCCCCGTCCGATATTCGATTATTATCGATTATGTGCAATTAACCGGCGGTTCTTAGATATCCGTTCGAGACCATCGGTCTCAATTTGGCGTCACTTTCTTTCTGCTTCCTTTGCGTTTTTTCTTGTTAAAATTCGATAGCATTTTGATGGAATCATCCTGGTATTGTAATAATTTTCTAGTTGAATATTGAGTTTTAATCAATTTTGCCGTCGATAAAGATTTTGTTTTTTTTTTTTTTTTATAAATTTGCTGATAAATATTTTTAGAAACTATGCACTATCGTATTTGTTATTTTCAGTTGTGTTTTATGTGCAAATAGAGAAAAAAAAACATTGAATGAATCAAGACAATTTTTGTCGGATAAAAAAACAAAAAAATTGCCAAATCTTTGGCTTTTGGCTTTTTGCAAAGTTAATTGTGTGTGAATTCGCCCTTAGTCTCGTGCAAATTTTACGCGCGAATGAGAGCGACAGTCGTACAAGAATTGTGCCAACTGCCAACTATTATGTAAGACATCGTGACTCTTCTGTCTACTTCCTCTGCTTCTCATATTTTTTGTCTCCCCTTTTGCTACTTGTATTTTGCATGGTCGCGTGTATTTCTGCTGTGGTATTTCAAACAAAATATTCCGACAAGTGTCTTTCGTACTAAAAATGGGAAAGATGCGAAGGATTGTAGAAATAGACGATTATAAGTTTCATATTTTTAGACAAGCAGTAATAATCAGCCACTAAGGAAATTAAAAAATAATGAATGAGTTATTTGTGTGATAGATAAATTTTCTGTAGCGGAGAATTTTCAACTTTAGTAACTTCTTTCTTGGTTATAGTTTTTTATTCACAACAAATACATAAAATATCTTTTTATTTCTCAAATTTTTTTATAGATTTCTCTCTCCCTTCTGTTTACACTTTTTTCTTTTCATTCTTTTCATTGCTTGTAACCCGAAAATCAGTTCATTGTCAAGGAGTACCGGCAACGTCATCAACTCTTTCTCTTGCATGTAGGATATTGTTGCTCCTACGCAGAAAGGTACAAACGGTAGTTGTGCTTCTTTCCTCTATGTCATTCGCTAAGAGTATCGACCTGTCTGCACGCCCACTACCAGTTGCCTAGATATTGCAGAGATTGTTTACCGTTGTGAATTATTTTCCGTTTCACCTTTTTATCAGATCGTAAATAGCTTGTCAACATTGTCACACATTTTTGATTGAAAAAACTTTTATAATTTTTATTTCACAACATCTATCATTTTTTGCGTGAAATTGCCATTTAATAAATCAAAATATTGAAAAATATACAGAAAAACTTTATTCTCTACAATAATAATAAGAATGGTATTTAGAATCGTATAAAATTAATATTTATGAAAAATTTGCAAAGTATGTATCTATTATTTATATTATTATGTGAAATTTTTAGACAATTTATTATATTCTTATTTTTAAAAATTTCATTATTTATTATCCTTACATGTTTTGTTATATGTAATTTTCATGTTATAAATTGTAAACACGTTCTAATCATGTAGGATTTTTTTCTTGTATTAGATATTTTCTTTTCGCGTATTATCCAGACTGTTTTCATATTGCTGACCGATTATGCACGCAGTCAAGAAACAAACTGAAGAACTACCGGTTTTAACCACACATTTCGTTCCTGTTTCTCTCGTGGGCGCATAATCGGATCTCAAATCTAGAATGTCGTGTTCACGCGCACGCACACGTGTGCAAGCGAACGAGACGGAGCATATCACGCAAACTGGTTTCCGATCAAACGATCGAACCAGTTTAGTAAACCAAAAGAAGGTCTATCTTTAAACTCACTGAGAAATAGGACGCTAGGTCAATCCGTCTAGAATTTTCACGCGTTTTTCTATAGGGAATTTTCTACTTTTTGCTTTTTACAACGTCCATCTTCTTCGTTTTCTCTCCTGTTCTTCTATTTTGTCGTGTAATCCGGAACGCTTACTTGATTTCCTGCGGTCAGAAAGTTATTTTTCCTCGCGGGATGAAAATCTACGTAAGTTTTAATGGACGAGGTTATCTCGTGCTTTAGCGACGTGAGTTTTTAAGTTTGATTTTTTTTGCAATTTTTATGCTGTTTCAAGGGACAGCAGAGTCATTTTGCGTTCTTTAATAGATATTACTATGATATTTTTTCTCGCGTTTTATATCGCAAATAAAAGTACGTACGTGTTTTCCATAATTTTATTTATCAGTTTATTGCTCGTAGGTAATAATAGGGAGATGAGTCAAATTCTTTGCAATATTATAAAGAAAATTATACCATATATTTAGTTATCCTATAAAGAGAGAAACGAAACGGTTAGAATATTTTTATTTCAGATCGAACCAGGTTTATGTTCATAGTTTTTGTGTTTTTCATAGATTGTTTTTACCTGTCGATGCGACATAACGCTCGTTTATTTCTGTACAGAATAGAAACTTTCTCTCTCTCTTTTTTTCTTTTGTGCAAAGAGACTTTGATTTTTATGACATACAATAAAACTTAAATGATACAGCAGGCAAAGAAAACATGTATGCACGGCGGAAAACAAAAATGATATTGTGAATTAGTTTGTAATATTTTCCTTTTTTTAAAGAGAAAATAATTTTGTACTTTTTAAATAATTTATTGCAATTATTAAATTTAATTAAAATATTTATCAACTCAGATAGAAAAGTTAATCTCCTAAAATTGTGAAAAAATCGTACATAAGATTATACGAAAAAGATCACACATACACAATTATATTTTGCATTTCTCTAAGTATCTTAAAAGATTTATACATATTACGTAAATATAGAATATTAGTGCAATAAACAAACTTTAGTAAGTATTGTTTCTTATCGAGCCACGTCAATTGCAGACAAGTAACGAGACGGGACGAAATTATAGAGCGGACCCAGTGGCGAGTGTTATCGATCGTAAAGCAATTCCCATCTTGTTTCCTTTGTCGTGTCGTGCCATGCATTCGCCACAAGACGACCATCTTCTTTTTTGGTGCAATTGTGCTCTTATCGCGCGAGCACGTAGTTACATTCGCGAAGATTCGCTCGCAGTCGTATCGTGTAGGCTCTTACGAAAGAGAATCCGGTTGTTGTCAAAGTAGAAGAAATCTCGGCAAGAGGTAGTGCACTTACAAGGATTGCATACGTGCATACAAAAGCCGTTACGTGAAACTAGAGATGTTGCTCTTTATGCAAAGAGCCAATCCGGTAGTCATCCAACGACCGGACAGAAGCTGAATATCACTCTGCTGGTCGTTAGCGAGCTTTCCGCAATGAGCTTCCCTATGAAAGTCCAAGAACGGAAGAAACTCTAAGTGAAAGTCGTCTCGTTTGAGTACAAATGCATGATATCATGCAAACTATTTTGTCGGCCACGAGCGGTTTATATGCATCGTGAATGTTTTGAAATAATTCGGTCGTTAGAGTTTCTGTTTTATATACAATAAAGATATTTTTCTATTATAAATAAGTAAAGCGATAATGGCATTGCTCGAATTATTGCTATTTATTATTTAATTTTGTCGGCGAGACATGTTAACTAGATATTTTTATTATATATGTATATAGATAAATTATTATTCTTAAACATAGAAAAAAAATTAAATTTTTATTTTCTGGAAGATAATTGGAAACAAATTTTACGAGAATATCTATTTATTTTTAATTAGAAAAATTATTGATTGCTGGTTCTCAAATGTGTAAGCAATATTTCTAATACAGGCAATCTAATGATTTCTGGAACTTTGCAGCATTATATGTGGAGGAAATATTTATTTGACTATGTATTGAAGCAGGAGTATATAATTATCATAATATATATAGCGATCCTGTTTTTTTTTTCTTTAATTTATTCTTTGCATAAGATTAAACGGATTTCTTATTAATGGGACAGGCATTGTACGTCATAATTTGAACAAAAATTTTGATTATGTATTGAAGCAGGAGTATATAATTATCGTAATATATATAGCGATCCTGTTTTTCTTTCTTTAATTTATTCTTTGCATAAGATTAAACGGATCTCTTATTAATGGGACAGGCATTGTATGTTATAATTCAAGCAAAAATTTTAAATATGATGTCGTTTAATGACAGAAAAACGAGCTCACTGGAAGTTTCCGGCCAATGTTAAATCGTTTCCGCAAGTTTATACATAAGATCGGTCTTGTACTTGCATTTTTACGACTCTTTGTCGTAAACAACTATCTATGATTGTCCAGAATAATTGTAATTATTTTATAATAATGAGTATATATTAGGAAATTTTGCTATAGATTTTAGATTTTAGAACTTGTATAATTTTTTGATATAATGAAGTCCACTGGCATTTATTTGGCGTATTATGGCGTTATTATGACAAATTTTTAATGTCAGATGTTTAAAATTATATAATTAAAGTTATAATTATTAACTTTATAATGTATAAAATATATATACTTATGAATAATATTATAAATTATAAAAATAAACTATTTTATAAAATATAACATTATTAATTATCTTACAATATACATAATATATTAATATATGTTAAAATATATTAAAACTATTTTAAAAATGTAATATACATAATTATTCTATGGACGATATGGTTCACAAACTACATTTTATACTGAATTATTTTCTGGATATTTTCACATGTTGAAATTAATAATTTATTAATAAGGATATCCTGTGAAATTACTGCCTTGTTGAAACTCTTGAGATATTTCATGTAATATTCTTGTCATATCTCATGCTTATTCTTATCATTTGCGAACACTCGCAACCACCGCATCCCTTATCCCGTTGAAGTCTCGCAAAAGAGATGACTCATCTTCGCGATCGATTATCTCAGCGCGACAATATGGTCAAGGAAACGTAGCCTAGACCTACGCGTTTCGTTTCCCTTCTTCTTATTACTATACTTACGTATCTCGAGACCAAGGATAAAGAAAAGACGTATACCATTATATACGTAATTGTACTGTATTTTCAAGGAAACTTGTCTCATTTGGATGTTTACATTAACCAACTGTTTAACAAGCAGAATGATTTTCTTTCATTATGCAACTTCAATTTATATGTAGAGATAATTAGAGGATTATTTATATAAACGAAGAAGTTTTTATAATTATATAATTTTGTTTTTTCCTTTAAATATATCTATGAGCTTGTTTTACAATATTGTCAGCAAGTTTATACATATTCAAAAATAATTTTTTTCTTTTACTCTTATTCTCTTTTTCTGGCAAGAAATAAATATATTTGTTTCACTGCATCGCCGAGCAATCTTGTTTCTGTCAAACCACCAAGTACGTGCGCATTTCGAAAACATGAAAGAAATGAGAAGAGGGGGTGAGTGTTCACTTCGCGTCACGCTGTTTTCGTAACATTTCGAAACTCCGGATATGACGTCAGACCAAGCGTGGAAAATCATCGAAAACGTTTCGTCGCCGGCAAGAGTCGTCGGATATTTTACTGAGACACGAGGAGGAGAAGGGAGTTTGTTCTGGAACGAAAGAGGAGAAATCGGGCTTGCGAAGGGGGATGTATAAAGGGTAAAAGCTGGCAGGGGCAGAAGCGAGATCGATACCGCTAGAGAAGAGAGTCTGGCGATTCCCGCCATTTCGTCACGAGTTGCGCAATCCCCATTCATAACCGAGAGAGAAAAGATTGACATTATGTCCTTGAAAACTTTGAGAGTTTTATTTAATTTATTAAATACTTATCATAATATTAATCAGTTTATTAAATAATTGAGTGCCCGATTTTTTATTTTTAATTTGGTTGTTCAAGTTATTTAGAAAACTACTCTCTGTTTTTTTTTATAAATTGTAATGTTAAGAGGGTAAACTCGGGTAAGATAGTTTTTTAAAATGCAAAAAACATACTTTTATTTTTGTTATTTTTTAATAGTGTTTGACATATTATCTTCACTGAAGCTTAAATTACGTAATATTATCGAAATTAAAAGGAAAATATTTCATAGAAATTTTATATTCTCAAAATAGTACAACATAAGCATTGGTCATCTTATCCAACTTTTAAGGAAAAGATGGCCATAATATTTATAAAAAAATAGTGGAAACGAAAATAAAAATTATAGGTTATATAACAATTTACATATCTTTATAATATGTCTAACGTCGATTACGATAGCTTAACTGTAATTTATTCGACGTTACAACAGTTTTTAATGGACAAATAAAAAACTTTGCAGGTAGTCAAAAGTAAAAATATGATGTAAGGTTCACAATATCGTTATTTCGAATAATGTATGCACACAAACTACTATAAATATTAATTATCTTTGATAATGATTAAAAACAGCACTATATAACGATTATTGAAAAAATTACAGCCTATAGTCATCTTTTCCGCGTATGTCCATCATACCCTAGTTTACCCTAATAATATTAATTGCTTGTGCTAAAATTTAATCAATTGTATAATATGTAACTTTATGTAAATGTAATATTTTCTATTTTATTTTTCTTGATCTCCTATGTCATTATAAGATATTCTATTTTTCTTGGGGTTTGATATTTTACCTTGATTTTTTTTAATATATACTTAACAACTAATCGATGATTGATAGTAACAGTCTGATATAAAATGCTTATTAGAAAACATGTAGTTAAAGTTCGTCAATGGAAATTTTGCTGTCTATAAGTTTCCTTTTTGAATGTTTTATTGATAAATACGAACGAAGACTTTTCAGACAAATTTCTTAACAAAGATTTTTTATTTTTTTCTAAAAAGAGTCTTGTTCATAAATCTTTCTAAGATGTACGTTATGCGTAATCTAGTGATAAATTAATTATTTCGAATGCATCGTTGCATCTAATTTTGAATCAGAATCAATAATTATCGCATCGACACATACACACACGCACACATAGAATCAGGATATTGAATTTCTCTATGAAGTTGTATCATTTCCCTTTGGGGAAAATCGTATTCACTTACGACCATCGATATCTTGCAAAGGTTACCACGAAATAATCGAAAAACGATAATTCTTTCTATATCACAATTCTAATGAAAGAACCGACATGGACCATCTTCTATCGTAATTTTAAAATCGAAATAATTTGTAAATGGAAACTTCTCAATGCACTATTATGCTACAATGTCATTTTAAATAAAGAAATGTTTAGCATCGTTTGTTTGCAATTTATAAAAGAGAACATCGCATTAATTTATAATTTATAAATTATAAAGAAGAAGAGCACGAATAACCTGTGAAATAAATGAATCTATGTCAAGTTGCATATATCGTAGATTCGCGAGAGAGAATTATTCGCTAGCTCATGAATACATTATTTAACAAAGCTTTACCAAGCTATTTCCCGAATAATGTTATTCTGGAACACGTATCTGATCATACATGTAGAGAACAACCTGCAAGCTGTTCCCCAAATAGCTCCAGATTATAAATTATAGAACATGTACATGGCAACTCATACATATGTATGTCTGTACTCAAGACAGCAACCTGCAGTATTTGCATTGTTAATATTTTATAATTACAGCATTGATCTTGAAATGATTAAGAAAAGTATATATAAAAAATACACAATTAATAAAAAGATTAAGGAACATTTTTTTACAATTAGTAATGTATTGCTAATTGATTAATGTCCATTATTATTATTATTTTAAAAATGTGAGCTGCAAAATATTTATAGCAATAAATATTTGAAGTATTATAGAGAAATCCAAGAGATTGCATTACAAAATTTTCATACAGTAAAGATAAATCGATATTATAGCTTAAAAAAATCATTTCTAACATGTTTAGAACTGAATGTAGTAGAAGCATTTTCGAGCGCGTACGCGCAAATGCAATCCATAATCACGGATAATACGAGAGTTCGATTCAATGACAAAACAGTATGATGACTATGACAGTTTGATAGAGTGGATAGAGTGTCATCCCTCTCGAAGCGAGTTCATGACACGGATTCATCCATCAAATCCATCGCCGGCAAACACATTTCGCCGAGCGATCAGAAACGTTTGGCGGATGATTGTACTGCTAGTTTGCAGACGTTCCTCTCACACCATGACCTATCTACATAATTCATGAATCTCTTCTATAACGTCTGGGGTGAGACTATTCACGTAATTTCGGAAAGTGCGCTCTTCTTTATATCTCGATGCGGTCGCCACCGAAAACGCTGAGCGTAAAGTCGTTTCGATTCGTCTGGACTGAAGAAAAATTTGCGACATCGATCATTTTCATTTCTCTATTCACACTTACACATACTCTCTATTGTGATCTTGTTACATTATCGAGCGTTGATAGCTTGGCGAATTCCATTTCCTCAGATACGATTGCATATAATATGAATTTGTAATAAACGGAAACGAAGACGTTGCCATTTATTTTACTCAATTTTTGGTAAAAAATTTCGCTGTGATTTAAAGAGATATTAAATCATTTTTATTTTTTCACATTAATATCACATAAATATATTTTTATTGTTATTTCAAATTTTTCTTTAAAGAAAAAATTTACTCTATGAGAATATTCCAGCAATGAGAGTTCTAATGAGCGTTGTCTTTCTTCGAAGAAGTACTACAGAGAGCAGGTAGTAGAGAAGAAAAAAAAGTCGTATGATTACGACAATTACCGGGATCGTACAGTTACGAGTGCAATTATGGCCGCTAGCTCGATCAGATTTGATGATTCAGAAAATTTAATAATTATCCTGATAGAAAGATACTATTACGAAAACAAATGATAATTACAACAGTTTTCATGTAATTCGTGTCAATTGATACATTTTTTATAACTATACTTTTATGACTATGTTTTCTTATAATTATACTTTTGACAAAATTTTAATAATCAATTTTAATACCAATAAGAGCTTTATTACAAATAATTTTATACAACATCTTAAATATAATCTTTCATCTTTGTAAAAAAAAAGTAAAAGATGAAGATAACATACAAAGTTATATTATATTAATTTTATACTAGTTTTTAGTTTACTATATATGTATATTAATTGTGATTATATTGAAAAATTATTATTTTTAAATAAAAAAAATATCTATATACATATATATATATATATATATATATATATATATAATTATATTTATTTATTATTATATTTATATATAATATATTTAAATTCAATATATATTAGAGTAAATCAACAGTAATTCAAAAAATATTTTGTGTTAATGACATCATTATCAATTAAAATTATCATGACAATTTCAACAAGGTTACGCAATGGAGATATATATGTTTTTTGAGATAAATAATTGAGAACATGCTCAGATCATCGATGCTATAATATCGCAAAAATATACAATTGTCAATCAGTTATTGTTCGTGTCAATTTCGGATAAAAAGTTTAAAAGATATATTGATATTTTATAATGTTTACTAACAATGTTTCTAAAAATTTTGATTTGAGACGGTTTTGGATCGGCTATTTATATATCAGGTACGTTTTATTTTTAATCGGTTTTTAATATGAGTAATGGTTTGATATCCGTGGTCAGTTATATTTTTAGTGAGTACGCAGCATTTAGGATTTGGATCATGAAACCGTGTAACGTAGAAATTGGAACGAGACTGTCGGTCGATCGATAGTATGCACCATGGCGCACGGGCGTTTTTTAGTGAGGAAAAACGAGAAAAACCGCGATTCTCGGTGAACAAAATGAAACGACTCGTTTCACGACGTATCGGCATTAATATTTCGGAACGTTCGTTTAATGATATCGAAACGAATCATTCATTTGTCGAAGTAGCAATTTAATCGATAAATATCTCATAAATTGACGTTTGCGAGCGTTTGTTTCGATTCATTAATGAGAAGCTATATCTAATCGCGCTTTGCTCCACCGCATGTATAAACATAGCTTCAGAGAATTACACGTACGCGTAATTAATTTCCATCGTCGATCAATTTGCTTAGCGGAGCTGTAGTGTGAAATGACGATCTATTTTATAACAACTTGAGCGAAAGACTATATGTAACGAGTACATGATATAGCTTACGAATTGTTGGCAATTTTTGCAGTAATTGTAGACATAATTATGCAGCCGTATGACTCAAGTAAACGTTTTTCAACTTATGATAAAGTCGATTTTCGTCTGATACTAAAATATATACATATACAAAATAATTATTATAATTGCAAGTGTAGATCTTTTGTGAAAGCAACTTTGCAGTAAAAATTATAATATTCTATTTCGTTTTCTGAAACATAAAAATAATTTAAAATATATATATATATATATATATATATATATATTTTTAATACTCTAATTTATACTTAATATAAAATGTAACTATTTTACAATACTTTTTTGTATTACAGTACATTTTTGTATAAAAAAAGATTAAGAGATTTATTAAGTTGATGATGTTAAGAGAGGATTATAAACTAAAACTTGATATATGTATTTAAAAACTTAATTTTATTATAACTATACCTATTTTTTGTGTTGAATAATTTATATCATTATGATTTAAAAAATTTTTATTTTTTAAAGGAATGTTTAATTCGGAAAAATAAGTTTAAAAATATTTTTAGACATACTTGTATGAGTAAGAATGTAATATATAATATATAAAATATAATATATCTTCGTTGAATGATAAATGGTCTTGGCGGTATGAAAAAAAAACCATGGGTGGAGTCGGATGTAGGAAAAAACAGAAAGTCAAGGAACATCTTAGACGTGAACGGAAGACTATATAGCTTACGGATTACGTCAGGTCCGTTGTCGGCAAAAAAATTTGAGCCCATGGCACGAACTAACATTATACGACCGTATCTTTTTACACATCTTGGAAATATTACGTGTCATTTCGCATGTGCGATACGTATAATATCATGACATGAAACTGTGCACGACACGCGTACGTGTGTAAAAAATTTATTTAACAAATTACACGATTATATTTTACATCAAATGCATATTTTGCATTATCTTTCATTTGAGTGTTTGCAATGCAACTTGAAACTGTATCGTGAATGAGACTGTCACATTGGTGACAATTACGTAAATTCAATGACCGCACAAAAACTCATATCAGCTAAATGTAAACGCGAAATACACGCGCTGAAATCGCGATTTTATATATTTTTTTCTTTAAATTGGTTTCTTTTTAAATGAAAAAAAATTTCTATGGTATTTTGGCACATTTTTACATCGATTTGTATGCGTAAGGACCGCGCATACGTCGTTGTAACGTGATGCAAGGCAGATAAACTCGTACGACAACTTGGTTATGGTTTGAGACTGAGATGGAAGTAGAGAAATTCAATTTTCATTCCTCAACGAATCCATTCCTTGCAAGCTCGCGATTCCAACAGTTTTCTTTCCGGACTTTCTCTACCGTTACATATTTCATTTTATTTGCGCTGACACGTCAACATGTTCTTTCCTTAGCTGAAACCTCTTCTGTAATTCACTACGAAAAATGCGATTTATTTTGTTTTAATATCCGAGAGATTACGTTTCTATTCAATAAAGAAACACGTTTGTGTTATAGGTGCTGTGAAAGCAGTGTTATTGCTGCACAGATGGCAGATATAAGATTCATATCTGCAGAGAGGTTACTAGGAAAATTAAAGTGAAATTTGATGCGGATATTTATTCTCAGATTTGTTAGAAATTTTACAGAGTTAACTGAGTAAAATATTTTGAGAAAATATTACATATTCTTTTAATAGATGAAGTTCCAATAGTATCTAAATAACGGCTTTTTAAATCAATGACTTTTCCTATTTAAGTACCGAGGAATAAACACATGTCTAGACGAACATTTGGCGATCCGTGCCAAGCCTGGCAAACTCTTGACCTGTTGCACGTTCTTCTCCAGTTTGAGAAAATTTATAGCCTGTGCAATCAAAACTAGAAAATAATTTTCACATATTTTTTCTAAAATTATCTCATGTTTTTCCAAAATTATTCTTGCTTCTTAACAGACTAATTTATTGAAGATAGAAACTGCGTTTAAAAATAGCGATTATTATTTTATAAAGAAGGCATTAAATTTTTAATTTCAGAAAAGGTGGACTTATTGTTAGACTTTCGTGACATGAATCTTTTATTATGCGTCACAGTAATGGATTCCTGAAATATACGTATTATTCTATTAATAATAAAGCACATCTACATATATATTTGTATTAGAATGAATGCTATTCTGTGTTCTAAAAATAAAAAAATGAGACTATGCTAAAGAATAAAATTTACATTAGATATTTGATAATGGCAACTTAAAATATTACACAGGCATTTCATGAAATTACAATTCAAACTAATCTGATTTTCGACTTGGTAAATGCAACAAAGTATCGTTAGGTATAATGAGTTGATCAATTAATTGTATGAAGGTACGCGAAATTGCGAGCATTATTATTATTCGCGTTATTAAAGTATTGTCACAAAGTGACAGCCAACGTTGCCGCTGTTTTATCCGTCTACGCGATTTCGCGCATAAAGTTTCATAGAAAAGTACGGAGCTTTTACAAAGCTCTCGAGACCGATGGATAATGCTCCGCTATGATGATAGTAGCTCCTTTTTCCTCGCTATACTTTCTAAGTGGATAGCACCCTAAATCTACCCTGTTCTCAACCACAATAACGCATATCCGGGAATGCTTTTCCAACCTCCGTGAAAAATGTGTCATCAGGGGGAAAAATTACAAGATCTACAACAAGCAGAAAGCATGATATTACAACTCTAATATTTTCCATCATTTAAAAAATTTCTTTTATGGATTAATTTGGATTAATTTAAATGAATTAAATTAAATTCTTTTGAAGCATTGATTTGTATTATATTGGACATTATTTTTAATAAATCAAAATTTAATAAATAAAAATAAAATTGGCAGAAACAAGTTTTGTTTGTTTCTTTTTATTTTTAATTTTAACTTTAAATCGTAATTCTTAATTATAATTTTTTAACATTATGTTATAATATACAGTATATATTTGATTAAAGTATATAATTTGAAGAATAATAAAGTTCATGATTATCATGCATAGTTTTTATATAGTTGATGAATGACTCGTTTGATGAGTCATGGCTGTATAGGGCGATCTTTCGAGTTAAGCTATGACATTGGAGAGATTGGCGAGAGTCACATTACAAAGAACGTATATTGCGAGACGATATACTGATGTTTGGGACACTAAAGCTCATATCAGACTACGCATTAAACATTGAAGATTGAAGATTAAAGATTGGACTAATCGGAACAAAAGGAAATAAAAGTAAAATTTCTTTGTCTTGATTGGTCAAGGCTTAACGAAGTCTGATATGTGATTTCTTGATTAGAATGAAAAAACAGAAAATGGTTTTGACGTTTAATACTATGGTATAGTAATTTTGCTCGTAATAGTTATTCATTGTAGTAAGTCATTTTGTAAATTTGCAGAGATAGATATTTGATTTTATTTTGTTATTGAGTAGAGAAATGGAAATATACAGTTTGTTATAAAAATAAAAATTTAATAAAAAATTGTAATTTGTTTTAGATATGAAATTTTTATTTAAATTATTATTCTCGATTAACATTGTTTATTGCTAATATACATTATATTATATAATTGACATTATTTTTGCAATAATATTATTAAATAATAATCTGTATACTATTATTATTAAAGCAGCTTTTCAAATTAATCGGTAATATGTATTTGCAACGTTGATCGTTGCCTGAAGATGTAATTAATTGGATAGTATTGCAGTTGTGACGCGACATAGCGAATGGTTAACCTCGACACAAATTCGTTTAATCTACGTGATTGTACTTACGTATGTCACCAATGAATTCAGTTTTCCTCCTCTTAATAATCGTATTCGCCTTCTTCCTTTATACTTTTATTGGACCGCAATTTAATATGAGGTGCAAACACATGTACATATATAAAACATGTGCACAGTAAATCGATACCGATTGTGAAAGTTCATAAAAATACACGTTATGAAAATTTGTTTAATTAGGTCGTGATCGATAAAACTGGAAGAATTTTATGCATATTGGTATATTGCATTTCTACATTTTTATCTTTGGTAATTATATGCAAAGTGATTTGTCATTATATTCATAGTTGACATTTTTTTCAATGAATTTATACGAAAATTCCAAAATAATGATTATCGTCTCTTGAGTAGTAATATTTAGTAATTTATATTTATATCAATCATATGAGAACATTGATTTCAATATCGTTAATATTAATTAATATTAATTTACTGTGTGTATGATATAAAATATTTATTAAAAGTTTAATATTCTGCAAAAGCGCTTTATGTATACGTATATAGTTAAATTTTTTTGAATCTTAGAATGTGCGATTATGTTTATATTATTATTAATATCGTTAATAAATTTTTTTATGAATATTTTAATAACTTTGTATAATTGACGCATACATATATGTGCACAGTCACATATGTAGTGACTTTACACACTTTTTGTCATTATATAAAGTTTTCTATCAGGATAATAAAAGTTTTATACAAATCTATTTGTAAGTTCTTTAATTTAAACTTTTATAAAAAAAAGTTTGCTTTGAAATTCTGCGAGATATATTTTTTATACATTACGGAGAATACTATTAGAAAGTTCTAGTTTTAGAATGTAAACTTCACTTGAATTTTGCGATCGTTTCAGAAAACCCGATATCCTTAAATTCTAAGGATGGTTATATTAAGAATTTCGAGACATTTCGAAAATTTGCCTTGGACGTGACATTTCATGTACTTTGATCAATATCAACAAGAGAATTTCAATGGTTCCTTCACAATTGCTTCTCACAATTTTCCTTTGTCTTGTTGTTCCTTTGATAATGCGACTCAAGTAAATTTCGAGGATCATAATATGTGAGAACTTGCTTCTTTGCGATAGTTGTTGTATCGTTATCACTCGATTGAATTACCGGTAATTATAGAAGCCGAGGTGAATCTAATATGTATTATTTATTACTCTTTGTAATGTTATCTCGATATCTCCTTTCAAAGTTATTAAAATTTTTTCCTTTTATTTTATTAGCTAATTAAAAGATTTTATACAACGATTTATATGTAAAGTTAAGCACTACACGCACATATATACATACATACATACATACATAGGTACATCAATTATGCGAAGTTTAGCAAAATATTCATATAAAAAATCCACATTCGATAAAATAAAAAAAATTAAAATTTGCGATATAAATAAAACGTTTCATGAGCTTTTTCATACAATTGAAATGTTAACATTCCCAATTTGATTGAAAATTTTATAGAAATATGATGAAAAGCAGAGAATAAAAACCGAATGACGGAATGATACAGACAGATGAGGCGAGGCTTTTGATCGAACATCGTGTTAGTCTTTTCCGTCGGGCGTTAATTAATGTTATGGTTCCACGATGACGTCGAGTTAGAGGCGGCTATAGCTAGCGAAATTCCCTTTGTGACCGAAAGCCCGATATTGCGCGGCTTAATCACGCTTAAATACGCCGTCCTGTCCATGGCTGTCCATCCTCGGGCAGATCGAACATTCTGTCGCTCATGTAGAGTCTATATCGCGCGTTGGTTTCTGTCTCTTGACCACCTTGCGGTACCTTTCATATCATTACTAACGAGGCAATTAACGTTTTCCATTAGTGGCAGGCCTACACGTGATATTTGATACGTGCCGAACCATTTATCATTATAAATAGAATATAGAAATTTTTTCGGGATTCTTTTAACTTCTTTTATTATGTCAATATTAATATCTGAATATTTTTTATCTCAGTAAATATATATATTGTATTCATATTTTGTGAATCATTCGAGCAACAACATCGCACGGATTCATTATGATTAGTAGTGATAGCTTACGTGAGAAGGGATGTTTTTCAGCCGTACCGAACAAGTGTTTTGCTTTATTGAAATATTTTAATTGTCAATCGTACGCTTAATTCACAATTTTTAAGACTTTGTGATTTTTTTTTAATGTCAAAACAATCACTATTTTACGCAATTTCGAATCAGCAAGGTGACTTCATCGATCTGCCTTTATTCTTTTTTTTTCATCCGATATCGACTTCCCCGCAGCGACGTGCGTAAATGCGTGTGGATACAATTGTAGTCGGCCATGAACAGGGAGCTCGTGAATCTCGTGATGTGTGGTCGACCGCTAAATCGTTTTCGACCGCTCGTGCGGTCGATCTTTATGCTCGGTAGATGCGTTCGACATATTTTCGACGATCGCCAGATACCATCTTTGCATCTGTTTCATCATAGCATCATATAGTAACACAAGTGCTGTACTGTTTTGTGTGTCCTCGGAGTTGTGTTTTAATAATGATTTTACTGCAATGAGTTTTATAAAATAATAATAATAATAATAACAATAAATTAATTAACGTTAAGCTTGAAGTTCCGATAAAAGTAATTTCGCGTAATATTATGTAACCAATCTCAGGCTATTATGGCGTGGGTTTGGCAATATTTAATCGCGTGCTATTTGCAAGTTTGCTTAATTAACTTGCCTGATTAGTTCCAAGAGAGTTTTTACGCATGCATGCATGCAGCCTCCTGAATTAAGCATTGTGTTCACGCCGGAGTACGGTGGCGCATTTACATAAATTCGCGGAACTTTGAATCACGTTGCGTAGCATAAGTAGCAGCAGATGCGATTGTCTGTCCAACTTTCCTTTTCACGAAGCTTCATTCTCCTAAAACTCGTTGAGAGATTTCCCATCTTCGTCCATTGTAACACATTCTAAAGAACTTTATATCGAATAGCGCATAGATATAAGCGCGGATACATCCTTCATTGAAGAGCTTATTCTTTGGGCTTAATCCAACTTGCATTGTTCGTAGCCTAGAGTCTTATAAAAAAAAAAAAAAAAAAAAAAAAAATCTCTTGCAGTTCGTTGTCCGCGGATCGATTTTCTGTCAAGTTTTTCCATCTAAGAAGGCCTCTAGACTCTTTCTATTGTTTACAACGTTTTTGATTTTTTGTTTTTGCTCAATGAAGTATCATATATCGTCGTACTTGAAGTTTTGCAAATTCTTGGAAAATAAAATGAAATAAAACTTCTACGATATATCATTTTGTAGCACTATTAAATATTTTAATTTCCTTTGATAACATTTGTGATCAATCTAAATTATTGAAAAATGCTTTCAATTATATTTCGAAGAAATGTATCATCTTATCGTTTTGTGATGCATTGTAGGATAAACTAGGGTATAAGAGAGATGGCCACAGGTTGTAATTTTTTCAATAGTTGCTACATAGTGCGCTTTTTTAGTCATTATAAAAAATAATCGATATTTACAGTAGTTTATGTGCATACATTATTCGAAATAACGATATTGTGAATATTATATCATATTTTTACTTTTGACTGCCTGTAAAGTTTTTCCACTAAAAACTGTTGTAACGTCGAATAAATTACAGTTAAGCTATCGTAATCGACGTTAGACGTATTATAAAGATATGTAAATTGTTATATGACCTATAATTTTTATTTTCGTTTTCACTATTTTTTTATAAATACTAAAGCCATCTTTCCGTCACTATGGTCATCTTTTCCTTAAAAGTTGGGAAAGATGGCCAATGCTTACGTTGTACTATTTTGATAATATCAAATTTCTATGAAATATTTTCCTTTTAATTTTGATAATATTACGTAATTTAAGCTTCAGTGAAGATAATATGCCAAACACTATTAAAAAATAACAAAAATAAAAATATGTTTTTTGCATTTTAAAAAACTGACCATCTTCCCCGAATTTACCCTAATTAAAAACGATAATTAAAATAAACTTTCTGAACTACTTATTTAATATTTTGATATAAAACATTTTAAAATTAGGTTTATTTTTATTATTTCTGTATTGAAATATGTAATTTTTACATTTTTCTTTTACACTCATATATATATATATATATATACCATGTTTCTTTTTACCTAAATGTGCCACTTTTTTATGGATGTGAAACTAAATAATTTACTTTCAGTGGACTGACTTGCAGTATACTTTTCTTTTGGTCTTCAGGAATTATATAATTCAAAATGTTTCGAGAAAAGTTTCTTCTTTTTATTTAATTAGTTGCGTCAAAACGAATGCTTGCACGTGTCAAGTTTATCGCTTAAATCAAAGATTTATTATTTATCTTTCTTTGAAGACTTCAGGTCTTGAAAATATCTTACTGATGTGAGAAATTTATGTTGTAACGTGTGACCAATTAGCGCGTCCTTTCCCGGTCAAAGAAAAACAGTGTAGAAGAGATTGTTATTTTAAGGTGTTTGAATTTCTAGAAAATTATTTCTCGGTTCATTTAGAAGAGCATACGAACTGTGTTACAAAGGATGAATACACTTTAATCAAACTGCCATTTCCACTTTACTCTAGGTTTTTATTGGTAATCCTTTGAATGCTGTTTGTGGTAATAAAGTAGAATAATTTCTCTCTTACTTCCTTCATCGCTTTTGGCATTGATTGATTTTAATGGTCGCTTTTAATTACTTTCTCACGTTAATATCTTATAAAATATTCCAGATAATATTTTTAATTGAGAAAATATTTATATTAAAAGTACATACTGCTTTTGTTATTTTATTTAACGTTATTAAATATTTAACACAATAATTTAATTATGTATATGAAAAGATGTTATCAAAAATTAGGTTAAATTTCTGAAATCCATTTAATCGATTGTTCCACGATATTAAATATTACACTTGTGTGTTTCTTAAATTATCGTGTGTTTATTATTTATTTATTTTTTGTTTGTTTATTCACCTTGGCGAGACTTGACGTGCGCATACGCGATTCCCATGGGATCGATACCGACCGCCATTCCAGGCTCGTTGCAAGCAAAAGCGCGAATTTTCTAGGAAAATTGAAATGCAAGAAAGAATGCGGAATTGCAAATAAATCGAGTTAACGTGGGATCAATTATTCATTTCTTAAAAATTAATCGAGACTAATCAGTCGGTTTGAACACAAACACTTGCCGAGAAACTCGACTTACCTTAGGTACTTATCTGCGCAAAGCGAAGAAATTATTCTGTCCAACAATAAAGTGTAGTTTAATCGAAGGACATAATCGTACATACTTAAAGGCGTGATTCGAATTTAAATTAGTTGGTCGCTAACGTTTGCATTGCAGTCTTTGGTTTCTTACGGAAGATGTCGGAATTACAGAGAATTCTTTCATCACAATTCTGCGCGAAGTAAATTACTTGTCTCGTCATACACGCCAGTAAAGGGTATTCATAAAGATAATGGTAATTACACGGAAAATTGAATCACATATCGAACAAACACAAGCTCATATACAGGGTGTCTCAGAATTCGCGAGACACGGAATTCACAACGTGATTGTCCGTGCCAAAAGAGGCAACTCTTTCCTCAGCAAAAATGTCGAGAAAATTTATCATTTTTCGCTAGTTTTCAAATTTTGCTATTATATATCTCTGTAACTAAGTCTTAAATAAAAATTTTAATAAAGTAAACTCCACCTAAAATTAACTGCAGAATATAATTGTATTAATCTTTTAATTCTACAAAGTTTGGTTTGTGAAAAACCCGTCTTTTTCAATTATTTATAACTGAAAAATTATTGATCCTTCGACATTTTTGCTGAAGAAAAAGTGGCTTCTTTTGACACGGACAATCACACTGTGTACTCTGTGTCCGCGAATTCTGGAACACCCTGTATATGTATGCATGTGCATCTGTTAACATATGTATATATGTTTGAATGTGATGTAACAATATTGACATATTCCCGAATTCATCAAATCATCTAGTATAATAATTAAAGTCATTGATTAGAATTTATATTACTATTTATTATTGTATTTACATAATATTTGTATTTACATAATATTTGTTTTGATTATTATTATTAAATTATGATTTGTCAATTGTTTGATATTAATAATTATAACAAAAATAGGAAATAATTGAGATTAAATTTATTTTTTATATTGTAGCATAAATTTTTAAAGCGGATGCACATATTTATTTTATTACTATACGAATTTTGTTCAGTTTTCTACTCGATTTAGATTCATATCGCAAGCAACATTATACGAATTAATCGAGTCACGTATAAAGTAAGCGGGGTAAACCGGGTCATTAGCAAATTTCTGGATATGAACAAACTTCTGGAAGACGCTTGATTAGGAACAATCTCTTTTCTAGATCTATTTACTTTGTAGTGTTGTTTTTAATGTTCTCTTTCCGTGTGCCTAAAGTCTAAAAATCGAAATGTTATCCACCGATATTATATATGTATATAATAAAACCGGCATAAAAATACATTAAAAATATTTCTTAAAATCTTTATTATTATATCACATATTTTATATAATATTTTATATAATAATTTCTGATTTATTGTAAAAGTAAAGACGGAATATTAACAGAATTGTTAATATTAATTACTCAATTACGAAATATCCAATTTTATAAGTATGAAATGAAATAGTTTATATCTTTTTATCGTGTTTTGCGTTTGAAAAGGGCTTGGCACAGAGTTCGATTTAAATTATGACCGGAATAGACGTGATACAGGAGTGTCACAGGAAGCTGTCTGTATTGTAACCTTTCTTTTAACGAGAACGATCGGCGATTATGCCGTCGAGTCTTTGAGTGACGTGTCGGTTTTCATCGACAGTGTTGGTATGGAATATTGCAAATTTTCCCAATTTATATATATATATCAAAATTTTATTACGAATATAATAATAGCAGCTAGTCGCTGTGTTGCTTTGTTCTTTAGAGTGGCACATGATCGTAATTTAATTGCGTGTTTTCGACCATGACGACACGACCGATTGATTTCTCATCAAAATGGGTTCGGTCGACGGCCTTTCGCACTATTATTTACATGATATTGAATCTAACGGCCCTTTCAAAGCTTACATTTTTAAGGTGATTCGAAAGATTTTTCTAAAGCCATACATTTTTGATACAATAGCGGAATGCCACTAAGATAATATTATTAAAAGCGAAAATGGATAAAGAAGAGTGAGTCTTTTCAAATAGAATAAAATATTGAAGAAAAACGTATTTCTATCATCCAATTTAGTTTGTAAATCATCGACTCTTTGTTATGTCTCTCTCTCTCTCTCTCTCTCTCTCTCTCTCTCTCTCTCTCTCTCTCTCTCTCTCTCTCTCTCTCTCTCTCTCTCTCTCTCTCGCAAAATTGAAATGTTTCACTGTTGCGAAACCATTGTGATTTTCATCGATATCATCTGGGCAGCGAGCGTGAAGCCGGGCCCGTTTCCTGTCCAGAATCAACGAACCGATTTTGGCCGATCGCTCTCGGGCACGTGCGTACATCGCGTCTCTCGTGTGTTCTTCTCTCGTGTTCGTTTCGTTGTGTTATTTCAAATTCTATTCTGTCTGTAATCTCTGACGCAGACATTGCTATGTTATTATATATAAAGTTGTATCAAATTTACATTATATTGTTTTCGGAATCAGTAAAAGCGGGAAATTGCTTTTCAAGCTAGTTGGCAAATCCTGTTTGAATATAATAATTTACAATCAAAATATGTTAATTCCAAAAGTCAAGTAACTGTTGAATTGTAGATATTGTACTTCTCATTGATTAAAAATTTATTATGTAAATTTTTTTTACTATTTGCTTAAAAAATGATTAGTATCATGAATACAAAATGCAATAATTATTTATTTATGTTTTTTACACTATAACTATTAACAAGAATTAACTCAATTTATATCGAATTTTTGTGGCACTAATAATAAAACATGACATTATGACAAGATTTACTTGTAAGAAGATTTGTGTTATATTTGCGCAAAATGCACTAAGGCGTGCCAATCTAAAGTATTCCGAGAAAAATGCAAGCGATAATGATAATACGTGAGAGCAGAATTAACGTATCTCGTGAAAGAAACTAAAGCCTATCTCGTGATCCCCTGTTGTACTTTCTATAAACCTTGGTCCAATTTCAGATCTGTCGAGATTACCAAGGCTCTCGGTAAGTTAAGAGACAACATCTCACAATCAGTGGCAACAATTTCGAACAAGTTAGGCCGGAAATCCGTAGGAGAAAGTGTAGCATCACGATATATAAAACATGTTTTTAAAAAGTTACGTCCATTTTTTATGTGTATATAAGCAGTTAAAATATCTGATATTTTTTTAAATAAGTACGATTATAATATTATTTGAGCATTATTGAAAAATTACGATTCTTTTAAAACATTTATTTATCTGAAGAAACTGCCAGAAAAATATAAGAAGAATAAAGAAAAGAGAGAGTGAAATTTTTTTTCACGCTACTTTAAAAAAAGGTTAATGACATGTAATTACGTGCTCATAATTCCGGAATATAGGTCAGATTTAATACTCGTTACTCAATGCCTGCTGTCCTTTGCTCCTTCTACCGAGAGCGGCAGCCGTCAAAATGATTTTCACCTCCTTATATCTTGTTTTATTTACGCATGCGAAGAACCTACCTACTGCGCGGCAAAGCGGTGCCGGACAAGGTGCGTTGAAGCGATACAATGGAGTTGATGCGCACGCATTATGCGGTTCAATGATACATGAACGCGAGCATAACTCTCGAGATTTTGACGACTCAATGAGACTTGTTCACACGCGCACGATTGAAAATATATTTAAAAAAAAATAACAGCATCTCTCTCTTTCTATTTCTTTCTTAGTCTTCTGTCAGAGTCATCGAAACGAGATCGTGATATCAGTGTGTATGAAAAAGTAGTTCTTGATCACAACGAAAAATAAATCGTGAAAGTCTTATAAAAAAATTAATAATTATATCCCCAGTAAGGGGATAAGCTAGATATTCCTGAAATATTTATAAAATGTTTCTAAAATCCAAAATGAACATCCCAAGATTATTTGCAAACATTCCGGAATATTTAAAGAATGTACAGAAAATATTCAAATAAGCACAAAATGTTTTGATCTTTTATCATTTTGTATACTGTTTTATTCTATTTTTTATTTAATTTTTTATATTCCATATACATATATGTCGTAGCCAGATTACAAAATTCGTCTTTTTATAAAATATCTAGACGTTTATGCAAACGTTGTCTTTGTTATAAATCAAAAATGAAATGCAACAGCCGTTGTCATGCTGCCGGTCCTTGTTCAAATAAGTAAACATTTTACTTTTTATAAAATTTAATAATATTATTAATAAAAGTGTTTATTAAAGATTTTATTTACTTTTTATAAAATTTGATAATATTATTAATAAATATATTTATATAAGTTTAACAATTTTCTTATTTAGCAAATTACACGAAACCTATCACTTTTTTTATAAATAAGTAGCTATCTTATAAACAGTTCATAAAAGGACTGAAATGAACCAGTCAGAATCGAAAACGATATATAAAATCATTGTATTTGATAATGTGGCGAATCGCACACATGTTAGCATTTTATAAAAAGACTAAAATTCTTAGCCAGATTGTAAAATACTTCAAATTTAACTACGATTTAAGAATATCGCCGCACTTTATTAAACGTCTAGGCACTTTATAGAAAGACGGATTTTGTGATCTGGGGCTACGACATATACATATATCAAAATTCACACTGAATGTTCCTTATTAAACATGCAGGTAATGTTTATAGAATATTCTGAATATTTCAAAATTATTTGAACGTTCTATGAACATTTCTCTACTATTCCAGGATATACAGAATTTTGGAATACGAATGGAATATTTTAGGAATAACTAGTGTTTACCGGGATCGATGTCGTGAAAAGATTTCTTGAGTACAAACGCATGTGTAATTGAACCCACTTTAAAATGTTGACCGTCGCGTGTAATTAATTCATGATAACAACAAGAGAATAAAATACTATATTAGAAAGAAAGAAAAAGAATGAAAGAGAAGCGGATACTTAAAGATTTATTAATATTAAAATATTGTGTGATTTATTTTTTGAAATAAAAATTATATACATACATACGTATACCTATAATATATTCTGGTATTTAAAAACAACCTGTTCATTTTTATTTAAATAATTACAAAAAAAAGCAATTTGTTTGCCGTCTATCGCATCATCGTATCTCAAAGACGACGACTTTAGCGCGTGCAAAAAGCAGCGTCGATTATTGATTGCGTTGAAAGTAGACTCGCCAAATGCGCACAGGCTGTATTTGGTACTGGGTATTTCTTGTAGGGACTCGTGCGCATCCGTGCAACCCCTACGTCCCCTATATCAATCAGCTTTAGTCAGCAGCGTAGAAACGGTGAGATATTTTATAGGTATTTGCGAGATTTCTCTCTAAGCATTTCGCTTTGCTTCCGATGATTTCTCCTTATCGCAGAAGCGATAATTATGATTCTCGATTTCGATAATTTATCACGGTAATTTGGCTGGTTTAACGTTGTACACTGAAATCTCTATTAAATCGAGCAACCAATGGCGTAGAAACGACGATAACGGAGAATATTGCGAGCGTTCCGTAGGAAACGTATTGTTCCCGCGGTTTGATGATTATCGTCGTTGTAAATTGTCGTAATTACGGTACTCTCGCGATTACTTATCGCGACAATTTGGCCGATTGCACATTATATATCTTTTATTTTGGTAGTTTAATTGATAAGCAAAAACAGCAATATCGAGGGATTGTGTGTATTGTAGTAGAGGAGTGCTGGAAAAGTTAGTGGAGCGTATGGATATAGTAATTTATTTTAAACCACTAATTAATTAATTAATTAACCTTTATAATTGTTCTGTACTATAGACACAAAACAAATAATGCACGGTTATTGAAACTAAAGTGTTGTATAATTTTAACTGTTTACGTAATTTTATTTACGCTCTTCATTCTGCATTAAAAGTTTGAATTTACTGCATATTGTGGTTTCGTTCAAAACACAACTTTCACATTGTTTCTTTCTCTTCCTTTCTTTTCTCTCTTTCTTTTTTCCACTTTATTATTTTATTCTAACTTCTCATTCTGACAATAAATATGTAATTGATTTAATGTAATATAAAATATATTGTCAGAATGAAAAGTTAGAATAAAAATAAAAGAAGAAAGAAGAGAGAGAAAATATAAGAAAATTGCACAAAAGAGATTGCATAATTGCAAATTAAAAGTTGGCCTTTGATGAGATAAAAGTTTTTTCACACATGTCATACTCGATAACAGACATTCTCTCCTTCTACTCTTATATATTTTTGTATAATTTATTCTCTCTCTCTCTCTCTCTCTCGATTCATTTATACGTCTATTGTGAGCTTATGTCGCTCTGTTGTTACGAATAATAGTACCTTTATCATCGTATGTTAGTATTACTTTAAGGGGAGATTTTTGGGGGTGTGCACATGGTAGAATGGCGCTTACATATGAATTGGTATTCTTGTGTACCGATATAATGGGGAGAGTATCGATTTAGATGTTCACGGGTAAAAAATTACGTCAATACGAGCAGGTTGTATATGTGGGGGAGAAATATATAGAGTATCTGGAAGTATATTACATTACTACAATACTGTTTGAAAATAATTTTTTATTAAAATTCTGCTTATTATTTATATAGAAAGTTTTATTTTATTTTTAGTCACACTTAAAAAAAAAAAACTGCTATTAGTAACATTTCGAATTATTATATTTCGATGCACAAGAAAATTATGTGAGAGAATTGTAATGCATAATAGAAAATACATCTTATAACAAATATTGTGATATGTAATGCGACACCGAAAGGGATCTGTTTATAAATCTTATAATATATCTTGATTATATATATTTTGTAATTATTATATAATACAATCTGCGCTTCTTATCTTATGTTAGTATGACGTAATTTATCATTCTAAGAATACCTTTATATATTCTGACAAAGTGTGCGTTTCATATTCTAAAGCATATCATATAACAATTAAAAATGTTTTTTGCTTATATTATTATTATTATTGACTCAAATATCATTATTATTAGCTTAATTAATTGAGATAAATGATTGCCAGAAATTATTCAAGCATTTATACTTTATACAATATGCAAGTATATGTATGCTGATATTTTTACTAGTGAATGCAGCAGTCATTTTGTAAAAACAGTGAAGTATAGTATACAATGACAAATGTTGATTAAGCTTATATTGTGATCACGTAGGTACTGTTTGTATTTGCTCTACTTGTTTACGCCATACACTTGCACGCGCGTACTAACTGGCAGTAATGACGCGTTTACGCTTACTGAAGAGAAAGAATACTAACATATACAAAAAAAAAAAAAAAATACATATTCTTGTTTAAGAAACTTTTTTTCCATTTGTCGAGGACTCGTACGTAGAAATATTGACAAAAACAAACCGTACATGACAAACAAAAATAACAATGTGTACAAAAACATGTTTTTATATTTCAGTATAATATATCTCTATCTCTTATACATAATTCTTATATGTGAATGGAATGTATACCTATATATTCCTACGAAAAATATATTTTTTAATGTAATACATAATAATAATAATAATTTATAATATAAAAAAGGAGACGGTGTATATAATATCATAAAATATTATTTTTGAGAGAATGGAAGGAAGAAGGAAAAAAAGAGAGAAAAGGAAAAATATTGATAATTTAAAAGATCTGTATTTTATAAAATAAAACGCAGGTCACACAAAATTCATTTAACATTTAATATTTTGCGGGAAACTTTCATTTTTAATTTCAACGATTTTTGCTGTGTCAGCACTTTCTGAATCAAAACATTTCCGTTTATATTTCCATTTAGTCTTCAGAGGCTCGTCACAGATACATACATGCAAGGACCCCTTCTTGATATTATTCATGATTATCTTAACTGCTTCAAATACATTACATCCCGTAAGATGGTTGCTTAAATGCGTTGTTCTGACAATTTTGATTATTTATTTTTGACACCAATTACTTAACATATTTAAAATTATTTATCTTGATGTATTTTCTTAACAATTAAATATATGCTTATAATGAAACAACATTTTGTATGTAAATATTATGTAAATAAATAAATCTTGTTTTTATTTGATTTATTGGATATATTTGATCGTGTACTTATGTATATGCAAAAATATCATTAATATAATATGCAAAATATTTATGCGTAATTAATTTTTTTTTTCAATCTCTATTGTTAATTAATGCGAGCAAAATGTTACGTTATTAACAAATATAATTTCACTTAAAGATACATATCATAATAAATATATTTCATGTATCTACCTATATATTACATGTATGATATTTTGATTTGTAATTGTCACATTTTCCCTTTTCTGCAATCAACTTTATTGGGCTGTGCTAGCAACATACCGAACAAGATTAATGCATTTTCCAGGAAACTTTGCTTACAAGCGCGAGTTAGTTGTAGGTAATTCATCGTTTCGCAATTTCAAAAGCAAATAGTCATTCTATAAACTTTACTTAATATCACTATTCTCGCACCTAGGTTTTCTAATTTAAACGAGTTTCAAACAGATTAAAATATAGTTTACGGTTTCTGAAATAATTGAATTTTGACTTACCCTAGCTTTATATACGGTATACATGTATACATGAAAGAAATCAATACGTGCTTATAATGCTAAGACATTCATATAAGATATAGAATAAACAAGTTTCAAATATCAATATGAATGCATTGATAATATCAGAGAATTAACGAAGAAAACTGAAGCATGCAATACAAAAGTCGAATATAGATCAATTTTATAATTTTGGATTTTAAGCTCAATTGAATTAATATGCAAACGAGAGGTAGAGGCTTCTCCGTCAGAAATGTGATGATCAGCCTCGTTAACATTGCAAATTTTCTTCGTAGGCGCTTTTTACCCAGCTAATTTTACTCTGCAATGCAAATCTATCTCTTCGTATTCTTCTCAGCTTCACGCTTGATTGTCGCGATGGATTGCAAAAGAACGGAGAAGCGAATCATTGGCAATATGTTGGATACGACAAATACTTAATTTAATTTTTAATACACACACTGTCTATATTTAGCAAATTTAAAATTCTTTAAACTTGCTATAATAAATGAACTTTGAAACATATATTTAGGCTAAGATTAATTTTGCTAGATTTATTATACATATATGTATATTGGTTCCAGCGGATTTACTAGTGATTCTGTACATCGTTAAGAGAAACACGAGTCGAGTGTCAAAAGGGCAAACATAGTGCACAAACAACACGACTGATATTCGTATATAAATGTAATCAACGTGTACAGCTACATACAGTAATATACGTTAATCCATGGAACAAACAGGCGGGTAGGCTTATACGTTATGACATGGATTAAAGAGAAGTACGTTTTCAAATTATGCAATTCTAAATACACGTAACAGATAGATGTTATTGTCATCTATTCGATTAGTGAAATAGTACACAGACTACGTAACATTCTACATAATGCCCGTAAACGATATGATGAAAACAATTGATAAATGAAAATATGATATTATGCGAATTGTAATATGTTGTAACATATGCCGATATTATTAATTTAAAACAGTCTGTACAATAATACGGCAATCAATTTTTATTATTTTTAATTTTATTTTTAATTTTTATTTTATTTCATTTTCTTGTTCCTTGAAATTAAAAGTTCAGCGATTACACATTATGTGTAAACTTGTGCATATATTATACAGATTGTAGAGTATAAATAAACATTACTCTGTATTTATAGTATTTAGAATTATGACTTTTTCGTATTCTTTCTTTTATTTTGTCATTTATTAAGCGATCTTAATTTTATCAAATAGATACGTCACTGAATGAATAAACAGTTGTTCCAAAATAAAAGATTCAAATAATTAGTTTGCATAAATCAATTCCTAACGAAAGAGTACATCTTTCTAGATTGATAATTTTTGGACATATTATGTAACTCAACGATTAACATAATACGTATTATATTTTACATAATGATAATGATATTTATTACGAACAAACGCATAATAAATATAAGTTATTTTTAATACGTAATAACGAATTACTTGTAACAGAAGTTTAGTAACGAAAAACATTTACACGTTTATATGATAAAAATTTTTGATGTTCAATTTCATGACAATAAAATGACAAGTAGACATGTTCGCGTAATGTGAAGTCTTGTTCTACATTTATTAAATTAAATGCACAAAAATATTTCTATAACATTTATGAGCTAAATTATTTTATTTAGAGATTTTTATAATAATTTTTTTAATAAATTTGAGTTAAAATGTATAAGTTTATTGCATGTTATACATGCATATAAATATCTATAATATACTTGGTTAATTTATATACATATATGTATAAATAAACAAGAATAAATAGTATATTTATACGCGATATTAACATTGACCATGAAGTCTACGTTACATTGCCCCTAATATAATAGCTATTGTTGGCAGATTTCTCGCGAAAAGCATCTCGCGTGTTTTACGCAAGTTTCGTAATAACGCTTGCCAGTTGCGATTTACACACAATCCTTGCTTACACGTTCGTTATCACACGAGATCTCTCGTAGGACTGTGCACGAGCTCGTTTAACTCGTAACGTGTTTACGTGATAAAAGTCAGCCAAGTGATCACGATTAAATCCTTCAAATGACGATTCTGTCTGACGACATACCGTCGACGACATTTTTGTGCCTTAATTAGTACGTTAGAAGTTAATTAATTGCTTTATACTTATGCACGTAAATTAGTGCCGTTTGATCGCACGCAAAACGTGACACTTGATCGCGTTTTAATTGAATCTTTTGCTCGGTTAATTAGTATATATGTCGTCGGAATTTTACTTAAATCTCTCAAGTTTCTGTAAATTGGCGAATAAACAGATCTACATAAAAGCGCGAGAAGATTAAAACCGGTTTGCAATTATCATTTATTGGCGCAAGTTTAATTTTACATGAGTCAAAGCAAAGAGGATCGTCTTGTTAATTACTCCGTCTATGGACTCTGTCTCCAGGAAAAATCATGATGTGTTAGCAGAGTGAATTTACTTAACGGATTGTCGGTGGACTTACTATCCGCAGCTCTCCATGACGAACGCGTTATCATGATGCTCGCCCTTAATTGGTAGCGACACCAGCAATTAATTAGTCATCTCTCCCCACGGGTAAACGTGCTTTGTTCGCAGTAGCGTCCACTCCGTCGTCTTGATATATTTTTCTTGGGCTGTGCGAGTAGTCTTGTTAGAGCTAAAAATAAAGGCATCGTCGCGCCTTTACATAGCAATTGAGACGACGTCCGGTATGCGAGCAATGCACACCTTTAGGCAATAAGTTTGTTTCGCTTTTTCACGGACCGAGATTCAATTATTTCACTAATTGAGCTCATAGTATCCCTTTAACGAGCCGCAAAAATGAAGCTACGCTATTCAAAGTGTGATATGAATGACTCTTGTTTTAATCTGTGAGAAAAAAATATTATTTACAATTTTATTTCAAGTATGATGAAGAGAATAGAATATTGCTTAAATGTAAATAGAAATTAAATTAAAATATTATTTAAGTATTTTCTAAAAATATTTAATTAATTGGAATACTTTTGTACGCAAACAAAATATGCTGGATTATCTTTTACATTATTATATATATATATATAATATATTTAGAACAAAGAAAATATGAAATTAGATTTTTATCCAAGTATTATTATCTACATCAAAAGTACAACGACTTATAAAAAAAATTGATATCACTCTAATGGATTTTTCAGTCCTATAGATACTACTGATAATTTGCAAACTCTATTTCCAACAGCTTATTCATAGATTATTTTAGTTCGCACATTTCTTTGATGTAACTTTGCTGGTGTAACGATAACAAATATATTCATTAAGATGATATTTAAAATAGATATTGAGAGAAAACACAGATAGTATTCTGTTTTAGATAATATGTTTAATAGTAATTGATGGCACTCTCAAACGTAAATAGGCTGTATCCTTGATTTAAAGTCGTTGTATCCACATCTACATATGTTGACGCAGATGCGTGCAGACATTTGAAGGATGCAGAGACTCCATAACTTCTTCGCAAATAGCCTTCAAAGTTCTTTAGATTCCCTGTGGAGAATGTGGAGTGATGAAGTGCTTTACAATCCTCGACCATAGTTACCATATTGTCCCTCACATTTTGTTGATGCGATGGCACAAATAGCTATTGTTAAGAATAATGCTATCTGTAATTTATTTTAGACATATTGCTCTAGCTTATTTTTGTCTCCATCTTATTTTATAAACATATAAATATTTCTATTTGGGTCGATCAAACTATTCGGTTCTTTGAAATTATTTTAAAATTTGAAGGAACACTAAATAGTTAGGGAGAAATCAAGGCAAACAAAAATATGATATTACTATATGAAGCTTTTTAGATGCTGTTTAATGATGACTTGATATTAAAACATACTGCATTATCATATTGTTTTAATATCAATTTAGGCACAATTTAATATTTACTCTTTTTATATGTTAAGTATGCTGCACTTTAGATTCTGTATAATATACTTGTAGCTAAATGTGGAATTCTAAAATCTCCTGTTAGTAGGAAATAATTCTGCGAATATACTTTTTTTAAACTATGATCCTTTTTTAAAGTATGATCCTTTGCTTTTAACCTCGAATATATGACATAAATATTAAATTTAAAACCCTTGTATAGAATGGCACGTAAGAAAGTTTTCTGGTTAGGTATAAAACATTCTTTAATGTTTCAATAAAAATTTTATTAGTAATAAAAGAACAACAAATATTATCTGTGAAATGATTTTCGTGCGATCAAAAAATACTATAAAAAAAATAATAAAATAGTAATACTTATTGTTAGTATATATATATATATATATATATATATATATAAAATAATTCCGCGTCTATAACAATTATTATTTCTCACATTATTAATCAAATTTTTATTAACACTGGCACTTAGATCAAGTTTTATACTATCAGCTAAGGATTTTCTTATGATTCAGTTCTCGGTTGTTACAGCAAGGCTTGGTCATCTCTATATATCTTGGTTTACGCATTTCACTTTAGCGTGAAGAATTTCTCGTCGGCAGACGCTCGTTTGGCGCTGCATTGCAAACATTTACTCATCTATCGCGAAACCGTCGTCACAATTTACATTGCTGCTCTCGTACATCTTGGAACTCTCAGAGAACCTTCCCCTTTATCTCTGCTTTTCTAGTCAGCCTGCTCGTTTAAAGAATGTACTTAAGAATGAAAACAGAAACGCATTTATAGCTCTCTGCACACTCGTCTTTCGTCTCGTCCGATCATCGTTTTCCTGAAGATGTGAATTATACGACGGTGCATTTATCTATGCATACAGAGCGGCACCGTATGCCGTGCATTGGAATAATGCATTTCTCGCATCATCGACCACCGGCGTTCTCCACTTTGTTCATGACCTACGTTGCCGGCAAAGTTCTTGATTTATGTTGTACCATGCTCGTTAGCTGATTATCGATCACACGAGAGAGAATTGCTCGCATAGCAGATGTTTATTCGCGCACCTGTATGTAATAAGAAAAAAAGTGAAAGTATTGAACGTTATTGGGATGTGAGAGACCTTGTATATTACTTGTATTATGACTAATTAAATAAATATTAAAGTTATAAAAAAATGTAACTCGTGACAGAGCTTATGTACGATGATTAACGTTTCATTTAACGGTTAGGTAATAAAAAATTAATCTCTTTACGAAATTAAATATTTTATTTTATCTATTCGCGTTACATAATGTACAAACATAGAAATAATTCTATGCTTTAAAATTTTTACACCATTGGCTACAAAATCATTTTACTACACGAAAGCAAATATAATACACGAATTATTGGACTTGAGAGAAATTTTATTTTATTATATTATCTGTGCAACATTTTAGAAGAATTTTGTTCCATAGAGTTAATACAGGTGTATTGCACCACCGATCTCAGGCAGCTTTTGTTAAGCCAGGTTAGTTCAGGTGACAACAGGTATGTGTGCAGGTGTTCGCACGATTGTGACTTCTCAAATCGCTGACAGAACAATAATAATTATGTGAGGGGTGTTATCATCATTATCATATATATACGAATAATTTTTTACATAATTAAGTGCAAATTTTATAAATTAAATAAATTATATATAATTAAATTTTGTATATATATATATATATATTTTTTTTTTAACTCTAAAATTTTCTAAACATCTCAAATTGAAGACAAAATATTCTTTAAAATCAGGATTATAAAAAATTTACACAAACTCTAATATCGAACTCTAAAAAATTCGTATATAAAGTAATAAAATAAAATTAAATATTATTATCAAATTCGCACGAGGTGTCAATAATGATAAAAAAAAAAAATAGTGAGTACGAGAAAGATTACGTTCTTAGGAATGGATGACCACGAGATTCAATCCACGGTGGAGTCTATACTTGGGCCTGGTGTCAAGGTTGTGGACTGCGAGAAAAAGTCCTGCGTGAGAGAGGAGGAAGTCCTGCTGATAAACGGTGTACCGATCCCCCTTGAGGGGCCGGACGGAGTCGCTATACGAGAAGCCATGATAACCGGCCAGGTCCCACCGTGCGATCTTCTCAACCAGATTCTCGTCAAGGCTGGGATTTTAAGGTAGCATTGTGGATCTTTTCCTATCCTGTATACAAATTTACTACTATGTCGTATTTTTATCTTCTTTCCGGTCGAAACTCCACTTTCCGACAATTTTGCATTAACTTATTTATACATCCACTGTTTGTAGTGTACATAAAATTTTTTACTCATCCTGTCGATTATAATAGATTTTTACTTCGAATGATAATATACTTATTAATGCTAATAGAGCCGTATTATTATTGTAGCAACATGTGTAGGTACGTGTTGATTCTCATGTTCATAAATTATCGATGCTACTATACTCATTTTATTCGCGAATCCATGTCCCATTCAAAGATACACGTTTCATACAAGATCCACATTGCTATCTGTAAATTGGCATGGTTCTGAAGGGCTCCAGTGCGACTCGAGACATCCTTGAGCGTGAAATCGTCCATCGTGACGAAGGAAGAGGTCACCGTCGCTCGTGGCGGTAAGGTCGTTGATGAGAGAAGTCGCGAGACCAAAGAAAACAATTATTATGCATCGTCGACCAGCGAGATATGGGAACCAGTGGGAATCGTTCATCGGCCGAGGAACATTAAACCATTTGACAGCTCCGACGATTCCAGGCCGAACTCGAACGCCAGTTCCGACCAAGGTTACACGACCAGCAGCAATCACGTCCTTAGAGAACGAGGCGGCGCCTCTACCGCGGGATGCCCCATCTGCGAGGACAACGATCCCGAATGTGCCAGAAGATGTCTGGGAGGACTCACTGGTCTCGGAGAAAAGAAGGTTTCTGGTGTTCGGATAACTACGTCGGCGGTAAGCTAAATCTGAATCTTAAAATCGGGAGATGTCTTGACAAGCATGAAATAACATTTGGGGGTTTATTTTAAAGAAAACATAAAAATTATCTCGTGTTGTCTCGGCAGGTTTTAAAAGAAAACTTCAAACTTCTTCAAAAGTTTTATCTGCTCTTGATTTAATTTTAAGATTATCATGACAAAACGGCACAGTTTGCGAAATATATAATTAATTAATAAATTGCAATACTTATGTAGGATAATTTGACAACATTTTTACATTAGAGAAGTGAATCTTTGCATTTTTATTTCTACTTTTTATGTCTTGCGTTCGTTTCTATTGAGTAAATATCCCAATATGGACAAAACGTGGTGAGCTTTCTATATTTCCTTGGAGCGAGTAAATCGCGATAGAAAACTACTTTCTTGAAACGAGTTACCGCATAAGCAATTTGCCATATAAACAGTTTTATTCTATAGCTTTGTTTACCTTTGACATTGCTTCTTTATTCTTTTTAGTTTCTTAGTATTCCTTTTAACGATGAAAAGTTTAATATGTATGTGTTACAATTTTTATACTCTATACATTTTATTTTGCACTTTTATTAATTCTCTCTCTCTCTCTCTTTTCTTTATTTTTTGTCTCTCTATTATTCGAATTTTTGTTTTAACAATGTATGTACTTAACATTTTCTCCTTAAGAAAACATATCTTTATGGCGCTTAAATGCACATGGGGCAAAACGTTACTTTATACTAGAATAGTAGTGTCGATGCTATGAAAAAGTCAATGCACTTGCTTGTCGTTCAAAATAGTGTGTGTGACAAGACCTTAATGATCCGAGTTTTTCCCCGCGTTCTCAAAGTGCAGAGGTGACTTGATGGGTAAGAGGTAGATGGGTAGTAAAAAAGATGAGTTAGCTCGCGTCTTAATATTATATCCGACAAGAAAACACCATGGTCGTTAGGGCGTTCATGCCTTGCGAATCGAGTAAGTTGTGTTGTCCATATACAAAAACTCAGAGAAGCATCACAAAATATATTTTCCTCCTACTTAATAGTCATCAAGCAAGAGTAGTGAGCTTGTACTGTCGCTAAAAAAATTTGTTTTGTTTTTTGTCCCCTTTTACAGAAAATTTGTTTTATTTTTCTTTCGAAGTTTTGAATCAATTTATAATTCTCTTTTCGAAGTGTATAAAATTATTCGTGAAAATATAATATCGAAATCTATAAAGTATAATTATTTAAAGCAAAAATAATTTTCTTCTATATAAGACACCATATAGATCATTGATGATATATCAAAAATGACTGAATATATAATATATTTGTATATTATTTTAGAGTGAGGTATTCTATTTATTCTGTTTGGAATAATTAGTCTTTTAAATTATTTGTTTGTATACACGAAGAATTATTTGCGTGCGTTTGCGATTGATAGCTACACGTAGATTTTCATCTATATGACATAATGTGATACATTAAGATACAAATTCTGCTGCATTTTTTTAATTTGCCTAGAATTGATTTTTCTTTTCTATTTTCTTTGTTATATTTTGTTAGGTGATACTTGGAATTAAATTTTAAAATTTATTTTTTTTTAAATAATACAATATTATAAAAATGTTTAAATAAAAATAACTGTTTAGTCTTGTATATAATTACAAATTTAAATGAAGTCTACTAATTAAAGACGTAAATTGTTATATATTATGTATATTATTATATATATATATATATATATATATATATATATATATATATATATATCTTTCGTTTACTCAATTGGTAAATAATGTCTAACAGAAATTATTTTCCAACTGTCAACACCAAGTTTTGTATTACAGTGATCTACCTTACCTTTTGCAGTGCTGATAACAAGTTGTTGTAGATGGTATAACAGCGGCTGCTGATAAAACAGTCATCGGTTATATCGCTTCCTTCTCTGTCTTCAACAAGACACACAGGGAATTGTATCTTTGATAAATGTTACATACGGAAATATCTTTATTTACATTTGGAAATGTAGATATCAAAGTTCTTTTCTCTCTTTATTTCTTAAAAATATTACAAGAAAAGAAGTGAAAAAAATAACATATATAAAAGCTGCGACATTTATATAATATGTAATATAAAATTTTCTCTTTGATTTTAAAAATATTTTAAATATATATTTTATAAAGTTTAAGATATATATTTAAAATATTTTATGTGTGCGATATTTGAATTAAAAACGCAATAAATTTTAATATATTAACACATTTAAAATAAAACAAAATTATTTTGTTTTATTTTACGTTTCTGTTCACAGTGTATATTATGTATACATATTATTATTATGTATGTATATTATGTACACACACACACATACATATATTTTAGTGTATCACATCTCATTATTGATTCTTTCAACACGTCGTCTTCGCTAAGCAGGTGCATCACGAAAACTACACACACATGACAGTTTCAAATTTCGAACTGTCAGAAACATAACAGTGGCTGAAACGTGATCAGCCTACTCGACATGACCTTATACAAAATTTTGTTTACTTTTCAGGAGCATGCAATACACCTATTCCGACAACTTGACATTCTTTGCATTTTCTTTGAAATACATGTCCAAGTTCATGATACTACTGTTATGATACTACTGCATAAATGGAAATATGTGAAACAGAGATATTGATATTCATCTACTTGTTATTGGTCTTTCTTTTATATCTTGAATGTGATTGTGCACATTTCTAACACGTGTTATTTCTTTTCGTATATATTCCAAAGCATGCACAAGCATGTAAGAGTAGTTTGTCGTATTTTAACTTTTATTAAATAAAATATGTTTTTGAAATGATGAATAATATCATATTGTGACTCCGCCATTTTATGTGATTTAAAGGAAATTATAACAAAAGTGAAATAACACACATAGGTTGTAAATAGAAAGAATCGGTAACAATTTTTTCAAAAAATCGCACATATGCTTCAAATAAATAGGACAGTTTTTAAAAAATTGCACATATTTCGGATAAATGCAAATATCGAATTCTTTTGGATATTTTATTAACGGATTTATACAGATTTGAAATGGGCAAGCGCTATATCGTCTGTTACACAACGGGCTGTTACATGGTCTTTATAGATACACGCTGTCCGTGGTCAAGTGAATGGAAAATCATCTCGTTCATTGGGCTTACGACGTTGATTACCGATTACTGGCGGATTTTCGCATACATAGGTATCTCGGTACCAATGCAACGGCGTCAACGAATCGCCAGCAACGGGATACTAGCCTCTGGTGGCTCTGGGAAATGGGAGTGAGAAAACCGATCGATAAATCCAATTAAATTTTGTTACGCCGCCATCGGTAGTAGCAGCAACATCAACGACACGGTAGCCGGTGGTCATGACGGCCTGACATACGCCAAATTGCATTTTATGCGCGAACGTCGATCTCGAGCTTGCAAGACCATCTTTTGGTCGTACAGAACTGTGGTTGAAGGGAACACTAGCATCATTGATGAATCCGACACAATTGTATCGTTTCACACATGAATTTCTATTTAGAAATAATTTACTTTTATATACCAAATATAGGGTAAACTAGGGTAAGATGGTCACATAGGCTGTAATTTTTTCAATAATCGCTATATAGTGCGCTTTTTTAGTCATTATCGAAGATAATTGATATTTACAGTAGTTTGTGTGCATACATTATTCGAAATAACGATATTGTGAATTTTACATCATATTTTTACTTTTGACTACCTGCAAAGTTTTTTATTTGTCCATTAAAAACTGTTACAACGTCGAATAAATTACAGTTAAGCTATCGTAATCGACGTTAGACGTATTATAAAGACATGTAAATTGTTATATGACCTATAATTTTTATTTTCGTTTTCACTATTTTTTTATAAATACTATAGCCATCTTTCCGTCACTATGGTCATCTTTTCCTTAAAAGTTTGGAAAGATGGCCAATGCTTACGTTGTACTATTTTGATAATATCAAATTTCTATGAAATATTTTCCTTTTAATTTTGATAATATTACGTAATTTAGACTTCAATAAAGATAATATGCCAAACAAACACTATTAAAAAATAACAAAAATAAAAGTATGTTTTTTGCATTTTAAAAAACTATGGCCATCTTACCCGAGTTTACCCTACGAGGTTTGTTAAAGTTTATAAACTAATTTTTTATTTCCCGTTGATGCATTATAAACATGCAGCGCTCACAGCTGCATGGCTGGATGCTTTGTTGACTCTCAGTTCAAATTTTATCACAATCGAATGTACTGAACGCGTTCGTTTTCTGCGTTCGTTTTTTTAAAAATTTTTCAACAACGTTCATTGTTCGTGAATTTCTTGCTCGAAATTCGATCACAGTACTCGAACGTCCGCAGTATTTACACGATTTAACCTTGCGAATTTTTTTTTGTTCCATAAAGCCAAAATAGTGTTTAGGGGACACCATTTAAAAGACCATTTAAAGGATAAACAGTTAAGTAGGAAACAACAAGACTCTTAAAGAGACTACTTTCAGTAGAGAAGCAAAGTTGCTTTCGCCAATGGAAATTGCACTGGACTAAGTGTAGTATTAGTATTATAGAAACGCGTACTTTGAAGGTGATCCTATTCGAGTACCCGAATAATGTAAAATAAATTTCTTACGAATTATGTCTACAAACTTTTTAGACAGGTCACGTATATTTCACATATATATATATATATATATATATATATATATATATATATATATATATATTTCAAGGTGTATAAAAAATTTTACTCTAATGTGCATGTATGAAATATATATTTTTTATTGAATTATAATCTTAGCTAATTAAAAGTTAAAAAAACAATTTTTTGCGATTTACTTTAAATATTTCGCTTTAAATAAATTAATAATTATTGCTTTAAATAATCGGCAAATATACAAATAAATATGAAATAGATACATAGACGTTCTCAAAGTGTTTATTGAATGAATTGTTTGTAATTATCGACAAATAATATATAATTATTTGCTTTATAATTATAAATTGTCTATTCAAAAGAATTTTGCAGCGATAAATGGCTACGTGAACTGTGTAGGTCCATTGTAATTGGATTTCAAATGACATCGTCATTATTAATTTTTTTTCCCATTTACATTCATCGATATTCACTATCATTATTCTGGCAGTGTTAGATTTGAATCATCAGAGGGTGAGTAGTGCGTTAAAGTAAATTTGATAATAGACACATAATTACATTCTATTGTATCGTAAATTTACATGTCTGCATAATACAATATTTATTATGTTTACATATGAAATGAGTTTAATATTTGCATGTAAGCATATAAAAATTACTACGTAAATAGCGAATTCGTTATTTCAATTCTCTATCAAGTCTCATGATTAATATTTTTGGAATAGTTTGGCATTGATCGATATCGCACGATTCGCGCACGATTGCTAAATCAAATAAATCGGCACTGAATTTATCTTGACCACGGACATCTTGTACGTCTATAACCACCATCGGTGTCTGTCCGTTCGCCGTTTCTCTCCGCACATTCTGACCACCCAGATTCCGTTTCTCTCGGACTATTAATACGCGTTTCCGCGTCCAGTGCGTCTGGGAGCGACTAGAAACGCTAGCCAAACTAGAAACCAGTGGCTGTCTGTGTCTCGTACAAGGTGGAATTTCCATCTCGGTTCTTCAACCTCGCGTTTTCCTCGCGAAAGTGACATTGATCGACCGGATTTGATTGAAGCGAGATACGAAGGAAACTCTACCATCCGTCTCGCTGCCAAGTGAACTTTCAAATGTCGAGAGTGAGAGAGAGCTTTTCTCTTCGATGTCACCGACGATTCCTCGAGATGGATGCCCGAGAACGACTTCATCGTTGAAAACGGGTCGCGGCATTGTTGCTACCAAATGACGTAGACGAGTCGTTGTAATTGAATCACTTTTAATCTACAATTGACAAACGGTCTTTCATTCATTTCATATCAACGCGTCAATTCTTTATTCGCTCAAGTACTCCATTAAAGACGATTTCATAATTTTTTATTGACTTTTTATGTAAAAAAACGTGAAAGATATTTAGAAGGTTTCGTTACTAAAAATGTGTAGTTAAAGTTATAATATTTTTTTATAATATGTTTATTTATTTATTTACTTATTTATTTAGAAGGAGAGAGAGAGAGAGAGAGAGAGAGAGAGAGAGAGAGAGAGAGAGAGAGAGAGAGAAAGAGAGAGAGAACTGATATAGTACATACTTTCAATTTACCTAAATTAAATAGTAATTAAAAATTGTATACTCTTTTTTTGAATGTAAAGATAGAAACAATTTTATTTATAATATTTGAATTGCAAAACAGATATTTAGGAAATCTCATAAATTTCAGTAATTATTGTTGTATGAAAATTAATGCACATTCATAAATTTTCATAAATTTCAGTAAATTCATAAAATCTTATAAATTTCAGTAATTTTTGTTATATCAAAATTAATGCAAACATACACTGAAACTCTAGTCGGAACCGTTGTTTTTTTTCATTGTCCTCTTAATTTTCTCCCTTACAAGTGAAAGCTATTAAAGCAAGATATTTTAGATATTCTGATGTTAAAATTTTGCAATTATAAAACACGATCCTGTAAAAAAGATTCATCTTTTTCATAAAATAAAAAAGAAATCAAAGTTAGCCGAAAGTGTAGCGTAATTTGAACAAAATGCTTGTTTTGCGATTTTGTAAATGTCGAGTGTTTCCTGCGTTAGGAATTGCGTTCGATAGGCAACTATCATAAATCTTCCCCTGGAGAACTCGACGAGAACCATCTTGTTTCTTCCTCCGTCTTCTTCACTACTTTTCCCTATATCCTTCCTTTCTTTCCGCTTGCAATTCTACTCGTGTTTCCTCGTCGAACGCTTTTCCAGCAAATAGCTGCACCGGGCCAGATTTATCGATATATACCTTTACCGAACAACGGGCATTCGGGATCTTATTTACTCAGAACTTCTCCTCGACAAAGGAAATATTCGGAGCTAAGACGATCGATTGATCGAAATTAATACGACGCGACGTATCGTTCTGTGAACTTTTGAGAAAATCAACATGGAGAAAGGCCAGTGCGTTCAAGATACTTTACCTACGATGTATGGAATTATGATAGCATTTCTTACATGTTTGATCGGCTATGCATTATGGGTGAGTTTATTTATTTATTTTTAACAATAAATTATTTCTTTGCGCGTTTACCTTTTAGTATTTATCCAAAATGCCTTCAGTAATCATGCAATATGTCATATTATGATATAATTTTTCTTTTTTGTTTTCGTTATTAATAAATTAATAAAGTAATATTGTTTATCTATTTATTTTTATTTTATAAAATATTAATAAATTTATCTTTAAGTCTAGATATTTGTTGTGAAATAAAATGTTTTCTTTCGCACTAAAAACATATATATATATATATATATATATATATTTTTTTTTAAATGTCACTATAATAGTATATATGACTAGAAAAAAATCAGAAAAGTTAATAAGCAAGTTTATCTCTTCAAACCATTTAGTATTTTTGCGAAGAAAAGAGATATTTCCAGCGGAAAAATGCTAATCTCCTTAAGGTAATAAATCCTAAGTAATCAACTTACTTTCAAATGAGCAAGAGTGCACACACAGTTTTTTTTAAAGAAACGTTTTCTCCCGACTGTGCGTTGACAAACAAATTTATCCACGTAATTAAGCAAGCTTAGCAATGTACTGTGCGCAGATAAGGCACGGCACATCGCCAGAAGATGTTATCACACATAATCAAAGGTAAACGATTCAACGTGTACATTCGTGAATGACACACGTTGATTCGAAATTATTTCCACGTTTGAAGGTAAAGCCCACAGTTCTGCACTGTGTTTCCGCTTATATTAGAGAGAAGCAAGAGCAGTGTGAACAGGTAGTTGTCGTGGCATTCGATATCGCCGGCATTGTTTGCCGTAATCGCCGCTCGCAGGACGAACTATAATCCGCAGACTCGCATACATTTCGCGTAGGTCGAATGCCTGTTCGAGGACGTACCGACTGCTAAATTATGGTCGCGTAATTAAGATGCGAGCCAATTGTTTCATACGGGTTAGTCCGAGCGAAGAGAGAGACGACGAGCTTAACTTAGCTCGTAATATGGATGTCAGAATATTACCTCGGTTTTCGTATCTCCGGTATATATTCACCATTGTTTAGTTCGACATATCACGGACAAAATTTCGCATATTGATATCCGATAATAGGAAGACTATGATCTATTTAATTAAAGAGTGAAAAGTTTAGAGATGGAGATAAATGTTTTATTAAAATTATTTAAAAAATCTAATTCCCGAAACAAGTATTTTTTGCTCCCTCAAAACAAATATATCAAATTCAATTATATTTCTCTCTTTTTTAAACGTATATTAAATTTATTAAAATAATTTAATTTTTATTAATTTAATAATACAATTTAAAGTTATTTAATATAACAGAAAAATTGGTTTCAAACGTTATTAATAAAATGTATCTTGTTTTGTGATACAATTTATTATCATTCAAAATATCACGTGTTTTTCTCCTGACTTGTAGAAATTACGTCTATATAGAGAGAAATTAATTTTTGTCCTCATCTTTTAATCATTATGATGTAATATTTTTAATGGAGCCTAACCATCAATATAATATACTGCACCTTGGTTGTTATCCTAATGACGTAATGATGCGATATTACGGGTACATTATAGGAATCGATCGTTTGCCAGATGTAATTACAGACCAAAGCATTATCAGACGCACACGCAAGATATGATTATTATCATCGTGTGCTCACCGCCGCGCCGCGGCGCCGCAGGTGCTCGTACAAACGTACAAAGCATCCCGATAATGGTTGGTCTACAACAATAGGTATTAGACATAGGATGTAGATGCATTTTTTCCAAGACACATTTACTTGAGTTTAATTTTCTTTTTTCATTGTATTTCATCAAGATTAACTTAACCACTTCTCGAGCATTTGATCATTTTTATAAAACAATAGACGTTATCAATAATGTGTGCGCTGCATCATATAACACATAGCTTACTGATATTGAATTCTTATTGACCAACGCAACATTACTCTATCAGTCAACAATCCCGCCGCAACGAGATTTGCGCGCTGCCTCCATTATGGACCATAATTCCGCGAGAATAACTGAATTGTTGGCGAATACGATGTTTGTTTTTCTGAAGCGGTTTGCTGCGCCGCGGGCGAATGAGAAACGATCGTTTGCGTTGCAATTATCGCGTTAAAATTCAAAAGCGAATGGTTAATGTCGCATGCAAGTCTTTATAATTTACCCGTGTATATGAACTCAGTTCACAAGCGTGGCATTTAAAAAAAAAATCAGACGTAATTGCATTTCCAATTGTACAAGACGAGTATATAAAGCTAGTTGTTTGTTCGTTTTTTATAATACTTTGACGTAACATTACTTATAATTGTAATATGTACATGCGTAGTAGACGCAACGTGAACACACGAATAGATCCATAAATTTTTATGATGTTGAATATTATTCAGCTTGAGAGTATCTATTTTGAAACGCCATCCAACCGAGAAATTGTCTTTTGTCAAAAATTTATTTTTATCTTTTTTATTGATTTTGATCGAGCATTTTTATTCAGTATTCTTTGTAAATGTGTTACTCTTATATAAACTATATAACTTATTATTGAACATGATACATCGTTTTATGATTTAACGAATGAACTCATATACGATATAACGTATACAAGTGAATATAACAGTGATATTTGATAAGTCAGATTTCAATTCATTTTCCGATGAATTTTCCGTACTTGTATTTGATCAATCTGTTAAGAAGCGATCGTTCTACTTCGATAGAATGTTTTCTGAAACTTCTTTGGACTGTAAATAGAATACTTGAAGAACCATTTACACAATTGCGATCTCCACTTATATATGTAGGTCTTCTGCTTTTCGAAGCTCTTGAAATGTATTTCAGATAGATATTTTTTTCTAATCGGAATTTAAAATATATTGTAACATACACTTTTCTCTGTCGTAATTTTATTAATAGCAATGTAAATATAACAATTATGACATTGCAGCTCCTAATTTTTTTATTCGCGTCATTGTAATAAAATTTTTGTCTACGCCACGTTTATTCTGTTATTTAGTATTTTATTATTATTTTTATTACACAGAGCAAGTGCCTAGTTTGCGTTTATATTCACGACATCTGATATTACTTTGCGAATATTTTTGTTGCGCGTGCTTGAATTCGTAGGTTAATCGAACTTGCTCTAGATGCAATTGGCGACGTACAACATAAAACGCGAACCACCGACATTTCGATATCGAAAACATATTTTAGGAGAAGCTGTTACGCGATGGCAAAATGCGGTATCACAATCCCCTCTTTACGATCGAACTTTAACGGTGAGAAAAGATTTATTTATTTTCTGTGGCGTAGCATAAACTGATGATGCTTTCACCGACGTTCCATTTCATTCTTTCTCCACGCTCTATGGCAACAATCCGCCTCAAATAATCTATTTCGTTTTCTCTCAATTTTTTTTATTTGTCTGACGAATTCCTTTCTAGCAAATTTCTTGCATCGAAAATAGCTGCGAGTTTTCTCATCTGCTTGCGACAGCATATGGATTCAAATGTTTTATTAGTTGCATCTTGTCACGATATTATAGAAAATTGCAATTTTTAATATACATGTGTGTGATTTATTTTAATTTGCAAATTTTAATAATAAACTCGGAGAGACTCGAAAATACTACTTATTATACTATATATGTATTGTCGATTGTGTTAGCTCTCAGTTTCAAAAACTAGGAATGTGCCCATTAAAGTTTTAAAGTTTTCTCTCTCTCGAATTCGAATAATAATTTCCTGTTTCACGTTTGTTTCCTGAGCAATTTCTCGATTTAAAGAATATAATTCTGTTTTCTAGTTTTGATTTAATTATATTTCTTTTCTGGTACATCAATCAACGAAGATCTACAAACATTCATTAGTTGCGACTGAATCGTAATAAAAAGGGCTTCAGTGCAATTTTAATCGAGGAGCATTCAGGCGATAGTAACAACTTTTTGCGAGAAGACTGAGAGTTTCCCAGAATCGTCAATTGCCTTTCGTTCTTGTCGTCTTGTCTTGTCCATAGTCTCTCCCACTGTCCTTTTATAGCCTCTGCGTTATTCTCTTAAACATTATTCTCTTTAGTCTGTACGAACAATTAAGCAATTTACGTATCAAAATAATGACTTTGCAGAAGTTCAGTTCTTTAGGCCGATTATCATTATTTTATTTCAACTTACTCCTTATAGGCAAGACTTGATATTAAATTAGATACACGTGGGTTAATATTGACACAAATCATTGATTGTAATAATATTAATTTTCAGCTTGACGATAAAATTGACTTTTCTAAATTTTAAGTTTATTTTTAATTTAAAAAATTCAATAGAAATTATATTAATATCTATTTACATTAATTGCTATTATTTCAATTTAGACGTTTTCAGAAATATCAACTTTTGCACTGAAATATATAGTTGATAATTTTCATATGAGATTTTATAATGCTACTTAACCAATGTCGTGCAGTCGATCCCTTTTGTTAATGTTAGTTCACGTAAAAGCTCTGACGTCACGTTTATATACTCGTAGCAGCAAATTTGTGCTTTTGAATAAAAGATGAATCGCCGGTTAACATTTTATACAACGTATGAAGGTTTGTAACTGTTAATTCAATTTCTGTGAATTTATATTCGTTATCATCTCCAGGGCAATACTGTCTCTTTTCCGTCGAATAAATATTTTTTTTTTTCCTCAAGAAAATGATTGTTTTCAATTTTATTTAACTTTTGAGATTTTTTACTGTAAAAGTCTTTGGAAATTAATTGTGATATATTACACGTATGTATAAGTTTTTTTTACCCAGACTGACAAAATTCATTATTATCACAACAAAACTTTATAACAACTTTGAAATTATATATCATGATTATATATGAGTAACACCTTTTCATAGTCATCTTCTGTAATATCATATATAAAGTATGGGAAATATAAATGATTTATCGAAGAGCGAATCAATTTGTATGTGAAAAGTTTTTCTTAATTTATTGTTGTGCAACTTTTATTATATCTTTCGCTTCAAAGTTTTTACCAATTTTTAGTTTTTTTTAAATATTTATTACATACTTTTTATAAATATGACAGCAAACTATTTTTCTTACAAGTAATATAAGTTGTATTATGATGAGGAAATTTTATTACGCCATCAAGCACTCTAACAAGATCGTTAAACGGAAACCTATGCGCAGAACATATAATTATATCAGTAAAACGAGAAAAATTGTAAAATGTTGACAAAGCACGGAATTTTCAATAGTAGTAAAAGATGGCAATATTTTTTTTATGATTTTTTTATTGTGACGTATAACACATGCACACACATCTAAAGTTTCACTTTTTTACGTCACGATGCATATCCATTATTAATGACAGCCATCATTACTGATTAACACACTCTGAGACAATATCTTGTGCGCGAATCGCAATATAGAGACTCCTTTATTTTATACAATTATTTTAAAGCTTATTTTACTTTTAAAATTTATTTTTACAATTTGTATATTTTTAATAGTATTTAACGTGAGATTGAGGAATTTTATGACGACAATTTCTTAGTGATCCAAGTGTGAATGAAATGAAAATAAATAGAAAGAGAACGTTAATAGAAATAAAATAATCGTACATCAATCTTTATTATATATATATATATATATATATATATATATATATTTATGCAAATATTCACTGAAGTTTTTATAAAGAAAAATATATGGAAGAAGATGTATTAAATATATTATAAGAAGTAAAAGAAGAAAATATTTTGTAAAATTATGTATATAGGATTTGTATAAATATTTGTGCGGTCACACGTGATGAAAAAACTTAAGGGTGCAGTCTGACACGTGTTTTTAATATTGCGAACAAATTTATTACCATGTCTGAGGATTTCTTTTCTGAGAACGACGCTTTTCTCAGGCTAACTCTAGTAGAACGTTGTTTTATTTCCTGCGTGTTTTTCCTCGACAACTTTTATATTGCCTTGTTGCAACGAGTTGTGTGACGAAGAAACATACGCGTGACCGCAAAAGGAAAAGTAGACAAAAGGCGTTATCAGACAAACATATGTACTGATTTGTACAATTAACGTGGGTACATAAAGTACAATTACATGGTTGCATGTAAAATGCTTAATTAGATACCACGAGATGTTACAATATCATGAAATGTCAATATGCTGCGTTAATAGAGTGAACAAGACAATTATTTACTATGTTCAATCATATTGGTTTATTGCTCTGTTTAGGAATTTTTATTATTAGATTTCTCACTATCTCTTGTCAAGAAATTTAATTAAATGTAAAATATTGTAATTTCATTTCACTGATACAAATTTAATAAAATATTAATAGTTTTTCTATTTCTTTTTATATTAAGATATAAAGATAATATAAGAAAAAAAAATTAACAATTTCATATTATTTTATGAAAGAAAGCTTATCTGACGTCTTTGTATTTTGTGTTCATTGGGTGTATAATGTTATCATATTATTATTAATAAATAAATTAACTGTCATATAGTTTTTATGATGAAACTAATGAAAAATCGACATAATAAAAGCATATGAAAAAAATTATTATTGTTCTGGAAAAATAAGAAAGATTTAATTGAAAGGCATTTAAAATGTAATTTGTATTAAAAATTAAACATTTACTATTATTTGACAAGAAATCTTTAATCAATATTGTAAAAGAATATTTCTGATTTAATGTATATATATTTAAAATTTTTAAATAATTATTTTTTAACGATAAATTTTCATAATTATTCAATTCTAGTAAAACAATAATAAGATAAAATAAAAGCAAATTGAGGAAAAGCTTCTTTTAAATACGGAATAGAATGTGTGGAATTTGTATACGACAAGACATTGGTATATCTACATCATTCTGTTCAACATACGATTGCAAAGCTTGGATCAGAAATTTTAGATTTTTTAGAAACAGGTGATTATTAAGATCAACATTTGTTTGATACTTGTTCCAATAGTTGAGTTTTGGATTTTGAAAATGATAAAAATTGTTTGGAACTTTTTCGTACAAAGTATCAGCTGGTTCCTTGTTACGCTCGTCAATTATTAATTGCTGTGTCGGGTCCGCTTGCGAATTATAATAGCTTTGATCAATTAATGATCGACGTTCGGAAGTTCTTTTGATTTGACTTGGCCTTGACTCCGGTTTCACGGTCAACGGTTCAGTTCCGGATGTTCGTTGCATTAAAGTATTCTTGTGGAATTCCTTCGGACGTGAAGTGACGCTCATGCCCCATCGACCAACCAAATCGTGCCTTCCGTCTTTCTCGCTTTCTGTGTGCTCTCCATTTTTCCGACGCATCGATTGTCGAAATATGTCTTTTAGAAATTCCGTAGGTGGCGACAATACGTTCATGCCCCATCTACCAGAATGAAACGATCCTCCATGATTCAGTGGTCTTCCTGTCGTGTCTTCCCTCGCATCGTCTGTTTCCTTCTTGTTCTTCCGCGTCAAGGGTTTCGTCGTTACGATCTTATCGTCATACTTCTTACTGTCATTGCTAGTTTCCTCTTTATCATTTTGAGAGGGATTGGGTTGTTTCGGATATTCCTTCGCAGAAGATTCTTTGGAATTATCTTTATAATTTAAATTTTCACTGCTATTTGAATATACTTTGTTGATATTTCTACGCGTACTATTAGAACCATGCTGAGTTGTCGAGTCCTGTGAGATTGATTCTTTAGAATGCGAATTCACTTTGGAGATGAGCGAGCGATCTTCCTCAAGTTCGCTTTTCTTGTAATCTGTGCTTTGTTTGTCGAATACATCTTCCTTTATATCAGATATTTCATAGTCCTTATGTCGACGATGAGGTACAGCGGATGCTTCTTGAATAATTTCTACATTATCGAGATCTTTCACGTTCACATCGTCTTGATCTATTAAAGGTTGTGCAAGTGTCATCAGAATAGTAGGATTAAGTTCCTGTAAGAAGGAATAATTATATAACAATTTTTTTATCAGATTAAATATATTTAAAAGTTATATATCTTTCTCTTATATTTTTATCATTTACTAAAGTCTAGAAAAAATATTGCTTTTATGATTTTATATTTGTCTAAAAAAAATTGTTAGATGTTTAAGTTATGAGAAGAGTTTTGGAAAGCTAATTTTACACGTTTTACATAGACAGATTTACAAATATATATTATATACATATATATATATATATATATATATATATATATATATTTGAAATAAAAATATATTAATTAACATGAATTATTTTATTAACTAATTAGCGTCTTTTTGCTAAATTAACTTTTGAACGAGATAATTTTAGTAATGTGAATTTATATATATTTCTTATATTCAATTGTATAATATCGAATTCGCTCCGCGGACGTAACAATATATATTGCACATACCATTTATTTTAAATTATAAAATGTTTAATATTAAATTTGGTTGATAAGTTAAATTTAATTTTATAATTGTGACCTACTTCCACATTTACTTGTGACAATTTGCTTCCTTTAAATAAATTCATACGACTTCCTGCTGCTCTCTTTACATTTTTATCGTATTCTGCGTTTTCCGCCGAAAACGTTGGTATCTAAAATAAAATAAAATGAAAATGATCAATATTATAAACACATTATGAAAGTATGTAATATGTAATATTATAGTGTCTCACACGCACACACGCATACACAAACCTGATACAGGAAAAATATTACGAAGAATATCAAAAAACAATTTGTCTTTGTACTTAGTTGTACTTAGTTGTTTCGGATATTCTGTATCAAAGTAGCGAAGTACTTGTGCGTTAACTTAATGCTATCTCTATAAAAAGAGCAATTTCCTTATGTTCTCACCGTGATCGATTCATCGTTTGTAAGTTTGTTCGCTCTCGTAGTTTCTTCGACATTGTCGAGGGCGAGTTTTTCGTTCTCGTTTCTTTTGTATGGTACCCATTTTTCTCTCTTCTGTCGGCTTATCTCTTGCATTTTCTTTATCCATGGATCCGCTATCCTTTGTTCTAGATCCTCGGGTTTTGTAAATTTCATCCCCGCTTTTTCCTCCGTCGATTCTTTCCTGTTGGAAAATAGCCGGCCTCGTTTTAATTTTATTTGCAATAATCTATTATTTCATAAATTGTTTCGCTTATAAAGACTTATTTACTCATAATTTATAATTATTGTTTTTCAAATACACCGTGCCTCTTTTAATAATCTTTATAAAAAATGAATTCTTAAACAGTCTTATGACTTATCGAATTTTTGGAGGAAAAAAAAGAGAGAATATACTGTTTGTAATACAGCTTAAATATTTTTTATATTGTTATATATATATATATTTTTTTTTAAATCTGAACGCAAGGATTTTTAAAAAAACAGGAATTGAAATGGGGATTTTATAAACATTTTGTGTATTGGATCAACGCAGTGACTGACTGCGGTTTACCGAAATACCTCAGGCCATAATGCTGGGGCGGTTTCCAGTTGTAATTCGGAAACCACTGAATGTTGTTTCTCTCCCTTGAAACCGCGAGGTTCTTCTCGAGCTGTCTCGAGTCAGTATAATCTGCAAACAAGACAGTCGCTGTATACTTGGTCCTAAAGGCGAGGGTTAATCACCGCACTTGGTTACACTTCGAACATATAATATGAAGTAAATTGAACTACTTGAAGAGCTAGGCATCCTCATCAAAGAACCACTTAATGTCTCTTGCCATGCGTTTCCTAGCTTCTTCGTTCGTCAAACTTGGAGATGTGTTAATTTTATGCTAAACTAAAGTAACTGTGCCAACAGTTATTAAACTTTCATCATATCTTTAATAAATATATAAATATCAACTTATTATAGCAATTAGATTTTCAATTTACAGTTTGAATACTCATTGATTTTCTATCATTCATAAGATATTGATCAATCATCTTTTATTTATATCACTGAATCTTTATCATTATTTATTATTTTTCCTTTTCAATTTTCTATAAAAAATTTACTTTGTTTATTTTTAATTTCTCAAAAATATGATTATATGATTTTCAATTTACAGTTTGAATACTCATTGGTTTTCTATCATTCATAAGATATTTATCAATCATCTTTCATTTATATCGCTGAATCTTTATCATTATTATTTTTCCTTTTCAATTTTCTATAAAAAATTTACTTTGTTTATTTTTAATTTCTCAAAAATAGGATTATATTCAATATTTCTCGAATTTGGAAATCTCAGTGATTAAATACAGCGCTAATATAAGAAAATCGTTTGCATAGCAAAGCGTGAAGGTGATAAATGCAGATGGAGGGAGAATCAAATTCGCGTAACACGTGCTAGCTCGTAAACGTATAATGAAACGAGTCGCTTCGACGACATATAGTCAGGTCAGAGTTCTGCACGCTCTCGGCCGCAATCCGGGCACAGTTTAACGATATTTAATTGCCAGCGAGGCACGGATGGTAATTGAAAAGATAAAAGCGTAGTAAAGCGGGAGCTGTCGTCGTTCCCCCCTCCGTGTAGAGTCCATTTGCTGATATTTACTTTTGATTTGTCAACTGTGCCAAATACCCGTGTAAACGCGCTTACATGGATACATGTATCATACCTTGGTCATTTTTCGTTGCATTCTATTTCGTTTATTTTGTTTTGCGGAGAAACACTCTAGCTATCAAAACACTTTAATGTTTATTCAAAATATTTATTCTTGAATATAGTTGATATCAGTTAGATTTAGTTTTATATTTGACAAAAAAAAATGAATAACTCGGAGAATTTATATTTTTGTTTAAAATAAAGTAATATTGTTTTAGGCTGCATTTTTATGTTAATTTTTCCAATCATTGTTTATGAAAATATGATTATAATTTTGATTTTAATTCTAAATAATCTGCAAAAAGTGTAACAAATCAAAGTAAATTAAAATTGAAAAGAAGATAGAAAATGAAGTAAAAATTTTCATCTTTTTTTTACATATATTATATATGCACATACATAGGCATGTACATATATGTATATAGGCGAGCTAAAATATCACTTAGAAATACAAAATTTTTAGAGAATCATAATTTCCCTGAAAAAATTATAAATGTTAATTAAAAAAAAATACACTATTATAAATATCTACTCATTTTCAGTAAGTTTTAATGGATATATTTCAATATATCTATAGCTTCTATATATTTCGAATCGTTTGCAAGTTAGAAAACATATAGAAGAATAAAATAACTTAATATAATAATAAACTGCAAAATTAAAATAAAAATTAATAAATTGTAAGAAGCACCACAAATATATCGTAGCACATTATGCGTGTAACATATGGTTAATGTACATGTCAATAATAATATATTTTATTCGCGTATGCAGAAAAATACGGACAGAAAATATATAAGACATAAAAAAATATAAAAGGTACATATATGTTATACTTTCGTTTGTCGAATGTCGAAGTATAATATTTTCGAAACTCTGAAACAATTATCACGTTGTTTTTATAACGCGACGTTCTCTGTGCGGCTTTCCTTTTATTATAAATCATATATCGCAAGATGCACCTATAACTATGTACGCATCGTTGAATTCTAATGATTATGTTGAAATTGTAAAATTAATGAATCGTGGATGAAAGAATAGTACTTTTCTCGGTTTCTCGCCAAAACATTTCACGTCTCGTTGAAGACGCACATATTCTTTAAATTTTCCGAATTGTCTCTTTAATGTATATGATTTGCACTTGATCGTATTATCATGATACACACATATTTGTATTATTTTAATTTAATGCATTTATTTGTATATATATTTTCCATGTCATAACTCGCAAATATCGAGCAATTATTAATTTCATTTTAAATAATTAATATTCTTGTTTAAATAATTTAAATAATATTATTTAAATAATTACATTATTTTAAATAATTAATATTAATTTAGCGATAAAACGTTATAATATTAAAGAGTCTTTTCCGTCTTTAGAAATAAAAAGTTAAATATATTAGATATTATGTGATCGGCATTACTATGTTAGTTTCACAACTGCATTCAACTTGGCACTACAAATGCTACAAATATAATCGATTCATTGAGATGAAAAATCTTTGCTCCTTTCATCCTGATTGGTTAATCGCTACCAAATAAATAGCGCCAAGTCAATCGAGCGCTTATGCAGTGAGAGAAATGTTTTGTATCAATAACCAAAATTTGGTTACAGACGCCAAAACTATTTGTTGGTATGTGATCAATTAAACCGTTGGTTATTACATCAATTTTAATTCTTTGATTTAATTATATAATAATTCATTTACTAATACAAAATTGTTTTATATGCTGTACAAACATTCTTTATAGTTAAAAACAAAATATTTTCTTACCAGAACAACAAAAAATCACATAAATATTACGTTTTGTCATCTTAACAAAATTATCTAATTCTTCTAATGAAAAACGGCAATCTGTGAATAAAACTTTTTTTTGGTTATTATTACTATAACTTTTCTCTCAGTGTGTCGCGCAGTAATTTTTCATTTTTCTAATCCGTGATTTCTTAAAAGAAAATATTGCGACTGTCTTATAAGTATGATTAAGTATGAAAAATCGTATAATTAATCCTTTTTTAGCACGATAATAAAAGCAAACGTTGCTAAGAAATCTTTAAATATTAACGAAAATATATTTATGCGTGGAAAATTTCCGCCGCGTGCATAGTGACATGAATACAGGCGAGTCGACGTGACGTCATATCGTCGATCAGTTCGCGTTCAGTATCCGCGGAGTCGAGTCGTATCGCGATCGCCCCGCGTCGTTTTCGTCGATTTTTGGAATTAATATCGCCTACGTGCGTATGTCAGGTTTAGAAACAGGCCGTAGTCACGAGAGAGATTAGTCCGCATGCATTTGCCGCAATCGGTAGCGGTTCGCGATCTTCGAGATCGTTCGATCCTGCAATATGTATCGATACGTGTCGTTTCTTTCGCGTGCATATTTCGGAGTTATCCGCTCGATCGATAAGAGTCTTTCAGCATTTCGTGGAGTGTCGACGGATATCCGCGAGTATCAAAGGACGCGTCAAAAATTCGCTGATTCATCGGAGATGAAACTCGAATTGCGAGAGGGGTGGAGGGAGAGGTAGAACGCTTTGCTGGGGATATCGTTTCATCGTCATATTACGTCATCGTCGCGAGTTCTCTAGCATTCGAGGAGTATCGACGGAGTGTCGACGGGTAGCCGCGAACATCGAAGGAAATGTCAAAAATCGCGGATTTATCGGAGAAGGTGACTCTAATTGAAAGGGAGGGGAGTGACGTCATTGCTCGAGGTAGATATTCCTGTAACAGGCGATACGTCTTATTCCGCTGTGACACTTAAAATTCCGACGCTATCGAAAAACACGACGCGTTTAACGGGCCGAATCAATCTATGGACTTTCCGGCGTGTAATTAATCCGCTTGAGCGCGATAATGTGTTTTTTTTTTTTTTTTTTTATATCGCGAATGTAATATCTGTGGGCGATCGCGGCCCCGATCAGAAATTTTTTGAACGCGTATTTCGTTCTATTCACAAATGTGACCGAGCGTAACCGAGTGTGGCCGAATGTGATCGGAAATGTCGAATGCATTTTTTTATATTGTCCGCTTTGTTCAGAGACAATCATGTCGCATCGAAGTGCGACACATAATCGCAAGTATAAAATAGCGGCAAACAGAGCAACAGTCGGATATAAAATAAAGCAGAGATTAGGAAGCAAATGCAGTATATGCAATAGTATATTTGTGACGCATCAAGTCGATATTGTAAGTTTTTTTATTACAGTACGTTATTTAAATTATATCATTCAGAAAATAACAACTGACTGTTATTTTTAGTTTTTAGGAAAATAATAAAAAAGAATGTCCTATATCTTCGTATTATCCGTTCGCTCGGAGTGTATCATGTCACATCGAAATGCAATAAATATTCATCGCAAGCACAAAATAACGGACAAAGCAGAGCCAGCAGTCGGATGCAGAATAAATCAGATGTTAGGAAGCTAACACAGTAGCAAACGTGACGGCGCATCGGCTCTGTACTGTAAGTTTCTTTATTACAGTACGTTACAAATTATTCGGAAAATAATGACTGACTTATTTTTAGAAAAATAATGAAATATTATATTACGCGTTTTTGTGATATACATATATGTGATATAAAAAAAAGAGAAAATTTTTTGAGATATTAAAAAAGTAAAACTATATAATTAAAATGCTAGAATTGAAATTATTTTGTTAATGAATTAAAGTAAATAAAGTCATTTTAAATGAGTACAAAAGAGAAAAAAAGAACATTAATATTTGAAAAAAGGAAATTTATAAACCATGCAAATTAAGTATATGAAAAATATTGATACATTAAAATATAAAGTTTATTAACCAATATATAATATTAATTTACAAATTTAGCGTTTATTTTACGATAATGATAAAAAGAATGGTGAGAGTAAACAGACACAAATTAATTTTATTCATTATTTTTCAAACGATCAAATTAACGTTTTATTTCTAATTAAATTCCGCCTATGTCTAAAATTCGATTAATCTTTGCCTTCTTCATGTCTCTCGAATGTATACAATTTATATATTATATTGTATTTATTTAAGAAGCGAATAGAAATATATGTTTCAGATTTGACTTGTATACCTAACAATATTTATGCTACTGCACGGTACACTTGATATGATTATTAAATCATATAGTTTACGTCTCTCTATAGTATATTGTATCTTCTATTGAACTTTTTAAAATAATGCAAATTGCACGTATTAGATAAAATCAAAATTGAATAATATTTGAAATATAAAATATACAACGTTGTTATCATAAGAATATTTAAATATTATTTATTATTTTAAAGTTTGCGTGCCAATTAAATTTCCAAAAATATTTATACATTATATTTTTTAAGATATACAAAGATTTTTGAACAAAGAGTTGTCTACACATTTTGCATATTATTAAAATATATTTAGAAGATATAAAATTAAAAAAATAATTGGAAAATTATTATGAAATATCTTTTTTATATTTAATATATATTTTTATAAAACTATGAGAAAAAAAAGAGAGAAAGAGATAGAGACATTTTTATAGTATTCTTTGATCAATTATTTAGTAATTCGTAACATTTTAATGTATTTTTTGATATCGTGGCGTCGAAAAATAAAACGTTGTTTGTTCTCAGAATAGCAAATGTCGTTTAAATTTTCCAATACTTGGTAGAATCATAGATGCTCAAACGCACCATTAAGATTTAATTTTCCTGTACCTATTTACAGAATGATAAATTATAAATTCGGGAGAGATTGAAAAAAGTAAATTAATTGAATTTTAATTATTAAATTTCTATTATTTATTTCATTTTTTCATATCTCGCAATCGTTAATTAAACCTTGAATCTAAAGTAAAAAACAAATATTAATTTGAATATAATATTTTTGTGAATAGTATAATTAACATTAATGTAATATATGAATATGATATAATAATATATATATATATGTTATTGTAAATCGATTAATTTGGTAATTATGTACAATTAGCGGCATTTATTACATATTTATCAATAATCTTGATAAATATAATAAATTTTTATTCAATTTATCACATTGGTCGGTAATTATAAATATAATTTCCACTTCCAAACTGATAGAAATAATAAATGCAAGTTTATAATATACTTATAACTTTATTGCTAATATATTTATAACTTTATTATTTAAAAAAAAAAATATATATATATGTATAATTATATATAATAATCGTAATTATATATATTAACTAATTAATCAAATTTACGGTAACATAAATGTGTATACATGAATATATTTACAACTCTTAAAAAACCATTGAAAAATATATTTCAACTACAAACGAAAAAACCGCGAAACAATATAAAAAATATAATTTATACAATAGACATATCGTCAAAATATTTCCAGGACAAAGTAGGGAACGCTAAAAAAATTCATGACATTAATAAAACGCACGCTAGTACAAAACTCGTGCGATTTCGACGTAAATTAAGAATGGAAAGGAAATTATATAATCCGCATTAACTCGCCAATGGGGGTAGCACTTTTAGCAGAATTTAATTTATTTCGTGACATGCTGGACGCTCCAGTACTGACGGTGGAATTAGATTTTGGGTGCGCCGGCTTTTGTTGGGGGAAAAAGCAACTTTACCCTTTGATGCTGGACTACGACACGGAGTAAACTGTAATCTACAAAGTTAGCACCGTATTTTGAGCGGATCGATATAACGAGCTGAAAGTATCCGACAGCTTTTATCGGTGCACGGAGATTGCATTCAGCTACGACTTTTATGCGAACCGCTCCGCGACTTTGGCCGGCGCGTTACGATCGCGATACGATCCGCGTCGGAAATAGAAAATCGATACCGTCCATTTCGAGCGGATTTAAGTTTATCTGTGAGATTGACGTCACAGAGCTTAACTTTAATTGTCAGAAAAGATCTTTTCTGGAAACCAGTGAATATCAAATAAGTAACTAAGTTTCCTTTATCATATATGGCCGTCAAATAATATGTAATTATTCCGAAATAATAGCTATGATAATTTTATCCATCATATTATTATATTATATTATATTAAACATAATCATCTAATTAATTATTTCAGTACTAAACATGGCCATTTAATTCTGATTTTTATTAATTTTTTTTATGAATATCTGCAATATACCAATTATAAGTTATTGATTAATTTACAATTAGTCTCGGCTCTTCTTCAATGAAATTGGAAGATATCTTCTCCCTTCATTACTGTTTAATATTAATAGTTGATATCATTAAATATTTATTAAATATTTTTTGTATAATTTGCCTAATTGTCACACTCAATATTCTATTAAAACAAAATGTATTTAAAGTGAAGTGAAAAATAAGATATGTCTCTCTCTTTCTCTCTCTCTGTTTTTATATATACATATACATGTAAATATATATATATATATATATATATATATATATATATATATATATATATATATGTGTGTGTGTGTGTGTGAGATAAAATTTTATACATATTTTTATACATATTTACAAACGTAGTAAACAAATCATATTGACTGATCTCTAATAAAATTTTGTAATGATTAAATCTGTAGTTAATGCTGCAGAAATTAAAATAGAAAATAAGTGTAAACAAACATTCAAAGAGAGAGAGAGAGAGACTGTAAACTTCGAAAATATATTTAGCTCACACATTTGCTGCGGTGCCGAGAGAATGAAATAAAGCACAAACATGTTTATACAATGTATCGTATACAGACAAAATGCTTTCTGATAGCTTCTCGTGTCTCTGTGACAAATAATCTGATGAGAATACCAGAGTGAAAACAGTGATTTCAGGTGTGATTCAGATATAACGAGATAAAAGAATTAAATTATCACGAGCGTATATAATCAGCGTAATCTCTGCGCTGCACTGATTAAATATTATCGGCATAACAGATGTGATTTCTCGATACAACTACGTAAAAAGACATCGAAAATGATTATCGGTAATATTATCGTGGAAGTGAGAAAAGCTCATCATCCTCTTTCCGATCTTTTGCCATATAATCACGACGTCGATCCGCCGAAGCGGATAGAGATAAGAATTCCGTGTTACGCCAGTTACATGACTCTAATCGATTTTTGTTTTTCTTGTTTGGCTTGTCGTTACGTCTAACTGTTACGTCGTAAATCACGGTGTAACGATATAGCCATGGTCGTCACAGTAAATCGCATTCCTTTTTGCCAGCTCTTGACATACACGTCTACACGTCAACGATAACTTAACTTAAAATAACGCGATCATATAATCCTGATTTTCTAAAATCTGTGCAGATTTATTTTAAATAATGTTAACTAAAAATTTATCGAAGTGGGATTATAATATTGGGATTCATTATATATATTAGAATATTCACTAAAAAAAATAATATTATATTAAATATAAATTCCTGATAATATATATGTATAATTGGCACAATTTTAAATAATTTGTTTTGCAATAAATTATAGAATTCAAAAAATTTATTAATTTTTTTGTTTTTGTGATTGTTTAAAATATTATAAGATAACTAAATTTGTTTCTTAGCTTTTCAATGTGTCAAACATCTTACACTTGCATTGCTAATATTGATAATAAATTAATTTGTCACGGTCATATATATTTTTTGCTCTTTTTACGAAACAAGATAGTACTCTTCTCTTGTTATATGTTAAATCATTTCATACAAAAAAAATTAAAATAAGAAATTTTATATAAAGGATTTCATGCTCACCGTCCAAATCCTCAGTTTGAACGAGTGGCGATAGGAGACAGAATACAAACACCACAGGCACGAACAGGTGGTTACTATAGCTGATGGCCATTTTGTCCGGCACATATGATATACACATCACGTATATACATACATATACTGGTGATTGATTGGATAGTGGTGGGGCTAGATTTATTATTCACGAGCGAACTCCGTTATGACAATTCTCTCTACTCATAACTATTCTAGAAACTTTTCAAAGAACGATATATACATGTAACAATTAGTTGCGATCTTTTTGCGAATTGGGAAAAGATTATGCGAAAAACTGGATTATAAAAATTAAATAAATTATTTATTTGCATGAAACAGAAAATAAACGAAATGTAGAATAATATAAATTATCTTGCATTTTCTTGGTTAATTTACCTATAATACACACACACACACACACACACACACACACACACACACACACATATATATAAAATACATATACATATATAAAACTTGACTTATATATATCACATACATTGATAATTTTGGTAAATTATCTTTCTTTATGATTATCATACGTTAATTTGATTATACGGTAATAAATGGTTCAAAAATCATTTTAAAAGATAATATCTTTTTTGTCTACTGAAATAGGTTGTATGTTATCAATGATAACATTCATATTAATGCAGAAGCAATTTGATTTCGTAAATGGTACGGAAAATCAAGAGTACCATGTTTCGATGTGCAATCGCTTGACCGCATTTGTTTGTCTTATTAAACTATGCATTCGATTAAAGTACCATACGTGCGCCTGTGGTCGAGTAATTTTCATTCTTATTCGCAACGTTCAAGCGAAAACACTTTGTGATTTGATTTTTGTAAATATCACCGAGATGCAGATAATGTTGACGTATGCGAATGCAATTGCAATTTTTTTTATTTTATCGATACATTTTAAGAGCTGTGATATTTTGAATATCAACAGAAACTAATCACAAATGAGGCAGGTAATGCAATATTATGTATGCCAATTTTTGTTGAACAAATTTTTTATTTGCCAAGACAGTAATAATTATGCATAACAAAATTTGTTGTATCTATTAATAAATATTAAAATTTTCACTATTGTAAATAAAAAATAAGTTTATTCTGTTTTTATACATATGCGATTTTAAAGTAATAATTTTATTTATACATCAAGGAAATGTTATTTGAAAAATATAGGTTTTCTCTCTTTTTTTATCTCTATTGGATTTTGTCGAAGAATTGCGTGTTAGCCGATTATGAAGTATAGTAAAATTTTACTGCTGCTGTCAATTTAAGGTATTTATCGAGTTTGGTTCCCTCTCATTGATGTTCGATTTATTTCGAATTATTTTATATTTCTTTATTAAAAAACTGTTGTTTCTTGTTTTAATCAACTGATGCATTTCAAACATCGTTAAAAGCGTTTTGATATGTTACTAGTTTTTTTCTGCCACGTCTAATTCACTTCTTTAAGTCTGCATTAAAAATCATATTCTCGTTAATTGACAAGTGTTTTGAGTGGAGATGTTTAATTTTTATTGATGTTTTCATGGCGGAAAATTTTGTATTATTAGACAAGTTACGAATATCAGTACGGTTATCAATTGTTTCTTCAAAATCGTTATCATTTTTAGTTTCCGTGTTACTTTTCCCTATTAATCTTATTAAGGCCTTGTTTAAAAATATCTTTTTCTTTATATTGATTGAACGTCAAAACTTTATTGCTATCTTTTATTATTTTTAAATTTAATCTTGAATTGTTTTTATTAATATTTATATTATTGATATTTTATCCAATATCAGTCTGATTTGTCATTGATGTATACTAGCATAAATTAAAGTCATTTTTAGTGTCCTTTCCTGCAATTAAAATGTTAGAATTTATACATATATCTGCTGATATGCAAATAATTATCTTCTTTTGAAATCTTTTCTGATGAGTCCAAATTTGTAAATACATCTTTTTTATCTTCTTTGGTTTGATTCTTTAGTTGATAGTTATTTCGGGAAATTTTTTCAATTTTTTCAGAAAAATGTTTCGATTTCATGTTTGATATAGAATAAACTTGTGTTTTTGTTTTTGAAAATTTTAATGGATGTAAGTACATTTGATTTTATATAAACACTTTTCTTGGCCTCTCTTGATGTCTCAACTAGATTTTCTGTTTTGGATTTACTTGGTATAAAAGTGAGGCCATCTTTTTTTACGTTTCTGATTTGTAAGTCGACATGATCGTAGTCATTTACATTAAAAGTTATATTGATATTAAAAGTCAATATGTCTCTCTGCGTTTGATTTGCTTTGGATTTTAATGAATTTTCATATGATTTTCTAAAGTTTATGCTATTTTCTCTTGGATTCTTCTTTTCCTCGAACGATGCCTTTTGACTTTCAAGAGAGTTCCCTTGATGCTTCTCGTAGTAAGGCGATGCGAGTTCATGCCTGTCACGACTCCATTTCTTGTCTTTTGCTATCAGCTTTTCGATTTCGGTTGCATCCAGCTCAATATCGATAACAATTTCCTAGAGTGGGTTTTTATAGAGTCGACAATCCCATAGCGATTTATTCCTGAATTTGATCATCTCAATTTTTGCGATTGCCTTCTGAATTTCGATGATCAGTGCACGAAGATATAATATTTTAAAGAAATTTCGTTGTCAGGAAACGTCAAATCGAAACTGACTTTGAGTTGCCACTGATGAATATTTACATTTTGCTACATGAAATAAATTTGTACATAAAATTCTATTACGTTCATAAATCTTTTAGCCTCATAAAACATAATATTGTAATCTAATAAACGAGTGCGTAATTGTAATTTAAATCATACTTGTCAAACACATTGATATGCTTTAATCATTCCAAGTTTTATATATGTGTTTATTTGAAAAGTTTTCATCCGGTTAGTGACCGACTAATTTTTGCAGAAAATGCCAAAGTAGATAATTTTATTCTCAAAAGGGACATAGTGCGATAAATTCAACAGTCAATTCGAGGTAGATTATCCTTTCCAAAATCAATGGGATAGAGGTACAATAGAGATCGAGTAACATCATTTTAAAAGATCTTTTGATTCTTTTACAACCGCCTTTTTTTAGTAGTTACTTCCCGAGAAATCGCATTGGGAACTTTTAGATATAAAAAAATTTGAAATATAGTTTAAAGTACAATTTATTTATCTTCCAGTTGAATTTATTGTACTCATATGTTCCTCTTGAAATCAAAATTGATCTCCTTGGCATTTTTTGCAAAATTTAGTCAGTTATAAAATAAACAGAATGGAAAATTTCAAACGAGCATCCTGTACCTATATAACATATTAAAAGATTTTTTCTTTTTTATTACATAAAAAATTTTATTACGCTAAAAAATAAAAAAATGATTTTTTTATATGTAAAATGTTATTTTGCTTATAGTGGAAACAATTCTAACAAGTATAATACGAAATTGTCTGTGTGACTGGTGGTAATGAGTTTGATGTTCTTGATTTAAACAGTAACATTTGTGCAATAGTTTTGAATATTGCAATGATAAATGATAATAGAAATTAAATACATACTATTGTTCTTTCTCCTATTTATATACTAAATAAGATTTAATTAGTATGTAAATACATAATTATTGAAAAAAATTCAAATGAAATAATATAAAAAATATTTAAACAAAATTTTATTCCTAATTTCACAATGTCAACTTTTAAATTCTATTTTACTATGACTGGAATTTTGTATAAATTATTACTTACGCAAGTTTAATAGAGAAAAGTAACAATAGAAATATCTCTCGCCTGAAGTTATGTAAAATAAATTCAGTTTGGAGAATAAGTTGTTACACTTTTTGGTTGATTATTTACTATGATCGAAGGAAAAGCTCCTTGCGCGTTAGGATAGCCAAGTAATTTTGCTGCTTCGATTTTTTAGCAAGATATCGGAAGTTTCCGCTGCTGCTGTCGGTGACACTCGATTTTGTGGAGGCAAACTTTCTATCTCTGCGATGCAGGAAACCCTGCAAATTTAAATTGGATTTCATTGTAATGACACTTATTGAGCCTAAATAAATTAAAAACACGTAGAGACTCTTAGTGCAGTTAAACGAGGAATTAACGTATAATAAATATCAATATATTGCCACGCGAAGATAAATTTGTACACGACTTTCATAAAAGATAGGATCCGAGTTTTAAATATATACACACGATGTCACGAAATATATTTCACATGAAATTATATATGTATACATACTTTATTTATAATTTTACTAATTTTTTTATATAATTTTTTAAATAAATTTTTTTATAAATTGAATATTTGTATATAGTGATACACTATACAGAATTAAGAATAAGATTTTACGAAACGTTAATAAATAATAAATTGTTTATTAAATAACAGATATATAATTTTACTAACCTTTGAGAGAATCATTGTAATGTGTACCATGTGTACCATGTGTATTATGAATATCATATGTATGAATTGTTGCTGCAAATGAAATTACATATATTCTACATTTTTTAAGAATCACGCACAAGAATTTTTTTGTTAGGTAACACATTTAATCTTTAGAGCCGTGAAAATGTTAATAGTGTTTAAATGTAAGACGTGTATATATGCAAATATTTATTTTATAAATATATTTAGACAAATTAAATAAAAACAAGTTTTATACTCACTATTCTCATACAGATCATCTCCAATCACACACATTTATATCTTCGTCATAGAGTTTACTTAACTGCACCATATATTACTGAAACATTGAAGAGTGTTTTTATCCATCCAAGGGCGTCTATTCCCTGGAAAAATACAGAAAATCGGGAATATTCAGGGATTTCTTTGTATCTGGAAAAATTAGATGGAAAAGTTTCATGGAATTTTATTGAGATTCAGCGAATTTTTTCGATTTTTTTAAATATATGTATATCATTTTGCTTTTCATCTTGCAAACAGTCAGCCGTATGTGAAACTGGTGTCTTATTTTGTAAACTCATTAATTCTTGAGTTTTGGCTCTACTTTTGATAGTTTTTTAGAGTTCTTGATAAGGTTAAACAAATAATTCTGACTATTAGACAATAAAAATGGCTCGACACAAACTGATTGTGAGATGTCAAGTTCACTGCATCTTGCTTTGTTTATTGATGATTTTTTTAGCATTTTTTATTAGGTTTTAAGCGTTTGAAAATTCCATAATAGTTTTATAAAAAGCTCTATGTGTAAAAATTATTAGAATATTAATTAAACAATTAAATTGTTTGAGATACCGGACATATAAGTATTGAAACGCTCGTATCTTTGCTCGTTTATAATAAATTAATTGTGCATATGTAGAGAAGGTGTTATTAATGCCTTTAACAAATGAATTTATGCACATATTAATACACATTTATATATTTTATACATACATATATGTGTTCCAATATGTGCATAAATGACCCTTTTGGTACAAACTATAAAAATGATAAATTATATATTTGTTTTATTGTTTGTTAACGGTTATTTGTTTATATTAAAATATTTGAATAATTGTACTATTCTTTCGTAAAATAGTACTCGTATGTAATATTCGTTTATATATTATTGAATAAAAATATTGCGCGTGATTTCTTGTATATATGTTAATATATTTCACGATTATAAATATTATATATTCTAATTTTTATTATTTTCTCCGCGTTTAGAGAAAAATTATTATTATATTATTTCGTCGCGGAGCAAAGAATACAGAGAATAAACACGTGCACTACGAAGCGTATTACAAGGAAAAACATCGCGGACGACAGTTGTTACACGCAACATAGTCGCGCAGTGATACAAGACACGCATGCTAGCCCCACCTCATGACCGCTCTAAAGGTCAGCTCTACTACTTGCGCGGCATGACTGCGGAACCGAGCTAACAATGTCGAGACAAGTCGCGGTTTTCGTCAGTTTTGGACAAATATCGCGTACATCGCAAGTGGAGGTTTAAGTACTCTTAAGGGCCATTGTCTCGAGACAGATTGTTTTGCACGCAATTGTCGCAACTGATGGTGTTTCGCGATTTTCGAAATTATTCAAGCCTGCAACTTCGTCGTTCCCCTACTATGTTTTTATACGCCGTTGCTTTTGCGCGTATTTTGACAATATTTGCTTGACTGACAAACGTTGCGAGTTTTGTAACATTTTGGAGAGCATCGAATTGTCGACGGATACGTGAGTATCAAGGGAGAGATTTAACAATCGCAATTTCGTCGGAAGCGGTTTATTCGAGTGATTGCGAGGGGGAGGGGGAGGGGGAGGAGGAGTGGAACACGCGCGCGAATGAGTGTCGGGAATGCCGAATTGAAGACCAACGTTCGTTTTATTATACGTGTCTATTAATCCGCGAAAAAGTCTATTAACACATTAAATTTTTTGTATATATCACGCACGTGGTGATTTTGTTATTTCGGGCGACGACACGTAAGGTATCGAGGTAAGATAGACTTCGTGTATCAATAAACGTATAAAAATCTGGAGTGTCGTGCAAAATATCGCCAGAGTGTTTTGCGAGTGCTTAGGAGAAGATGAGTAGACTTGGGATCAGATTTTGTGGAAACAATCAGATAATTTATTACGTATGAGATAATTTATTACGTATTATTCGCGGAATTAATTTTTTGTCGCAGTTATCGCATAGCATATTTCGTGCAATTCTATTTGAGTGGGTGTGAAACTGGCATCTCATTTCGTGGAAATTCATTGAGTTGAGAGTTTTGACTTTATTTTTAATAATTCTAGAATTCTTGGTATATAAATTAAACAAATAGTGCTGTCCATTAAAAGAATATTAGACCGAGAATACAGATTTTAAGCAGTTGAGAATGGTACAATAGTTTTAAAAAAAGTTTTATGCGTAAAAATTATTAGAATAATATATTAGATAAATTATATAAAGTAAATCGCCCGAGATATTAGACGTAAATGACATTCATCGGCGTTTCGATATTTAATTTGTTTAATAAATATTTGAATAAATTTTACGCATATCGAGAACTTTGTTCAGAAAGTATAAGTGATTACAGAACGACACAAAAAATAACACGAAATCTCATTTAAAGTCGATAGAACATTCGAAATATGACTAGCATCTCAGCGTACAATCAATACTTGTTTGGTGTCTCCTAATTTAATTTGTTTTATAGATATGTTGTAATAATTTTTATGCATAAAACTCTCTGGATATTAAAAGTGATTATATACTGATATAAAATCTCATTAAAGTCGGTAGAATTATGATTTGAAATAACACCAATGTCTCATCTCGATATTTATACGTTTGACATTTCGGGCGATCTATTTTGTAGTGTGTTAAATAAATATTCTAATAATTTTGATGTATATAACTCTCTCTCTTTCTCTCTTTCTAGAAATTAAAAATAATTGCAGAATAACGAAGAATAACACATGTCATCAATCGATAAAATTATTGAAACATGATCAATGTTTTTTGGCAATTTAATTTGTGTAATTAATATTATAATAATTTTTACGCATAGAACTTTTTATATAAGTATTGTGAACTCCTAAGCGCTTAAAATCTGATAAGAAATGCTTTAAAAATCGTCGGTAAATAAAGTGAGACAACGTAAACTTGATGTCTCACAATCAGTTTGTCCCATATAAAAAAATATATATATTTTATTTATATTCTTAATATCTTTACATAAGATTGAATATGAGTACGTACTCTTTGTAACTTTTAAAGAAAAAGAAATGAAAATTTTATATAAATGAAAAACTATCTTATGAAAGTTATTCAGTTTTTTTTAGTACATTTATAAATCTAACATTGAAACTTAAGAAGCTCCATGTTTTTCCTTCGTACGAATGAAAAACATTAGAAAGTGCATGTAATAAAAAAAATTATTTTGGAGAAAGTTGTATTAAAAAGTTTTGAAAATATTCTTTTTACTTGGAATTTTGAACAAAAATACCTGGAAAATCAGGAAATTTTTAGGGAATTTTTTTACAAGATTTGCATAGACACCCTGAATCCGAAATATATATAAAGAGAGAATATTAATTTATATATATTATATAAAAGAAATTTAGCATGTGCAAATTTTTGCATTATAAAAAAGTATATTAGTATAGTATAAAAACAATAGATTTAAGACAATTATTCGGAATTTCTAAAAAGTACATTTAGAAATAGATGAAATTATTTGATATAGCTTTAGAATGAATAATATGCTACCTGGAATTGTAAGATCGCAATAATCGCCATCACCGAAAAGTAGGTGACTGTCGTGACAATATAAATTTGTACCACTACGTGTGTGTGAGATTCGCTTATATTGCCATTCGAACTCACAGTTATTGTAACATAGTGATGCAGTTTCATGGAATTAAAGCTACAAAATGAATTTATCAGTACAATTTTCGTCGTTTAGCAAAATCATAAAAATCACGTTTATTGTTGCGAGCGCGAATTGATACAAGATGGTAATGGAGGTAGTGTGCGATATTCTTTTTTATCGTCATATAACTCATGTATATGGGCGCACATGGATATCCGATTTATACGAAGAAACTCAAAGTTTGTCACTTTGAGTTTTCCGCTATGATATATGAGCGATTTAATTTCGTTGCAACGAACGATGCATTAAAACTCGAAGAGAACGACCACCCGTATCATCGGCTTAATATAAAAACCTGTTTTATTTTTCAATGCTGTCGTCTCGTTGACAGTTTTCATTAAGTCTCATAAAATATTGACTGTGGTTTGGCCTGATCTGAAATTAAACAAATGGCTCGAATAACAGTCAACGATTCTTTGCCAATGCATCTCGATGATAAAATTTGTAAGTGGTAATCGTACAAAATATGTGGCGCGTTAAATTGTCTAATGGGATCGAATGTAATAATTTATCGAAATTAACTTTGCGAGATAATTCGACCGCAAGCGACCAAATAGTCATGATGAACGTATGTAATATAATTTTCAGAAAATTAACATTATCACTATTCTAGTGACTGTTTCAACGTCATTACGCATATAATAACCATTTATACTATATTAATACCACTTATATATACTATTATATATTAAACTCAAATATCTTATGTAGCGAGAAATATATAGCTACATGCACTTGTAAAAAAATATATATATACATATATATATATATATATATATATATATGTATGATAATTATTTTATAATTATTTTAAATAAATTTAAATATTTAACTGTTAACTGAAAACATGATAAATTTAAAAGTTGGAATCAGAACGTTTTACTTACTTAACTGTCATTAAAACATATATATGTATATGTTTTAATTAATTATGTTTTAATGACAGTTATAGTAAAACGTTCTGATTTTAACTTTTAAATTTGTCACGTTTCCAGTTAACAATTAAATATTTAATTTATTTAAAATAATCATTTGTATGGAAATAAGTAGTTGCATAACTTGTTATTAATACATATAGTGAAAAATATAATACATGTGAAAGCGAATATATATTGCAGTTAATCATATATTTTTATTTAAAAAATTACAGATTGTTGCGAGTTATTTAATTGCAGTTCTTACAGTATCATTTTTATAATTTTTTGTGCTTATATTTTATTTATAAACATTTTTATTTTCTTAATATATATTGTATTATGTTTGACTGTTGTTTTATTTATTTTAAATATACTGTGACCCCGATATGCTTTATCTGTTGGGAACAATTAATGGTCGCCATATGCAACTACGGACGAGATGTCAGCTTGAATTTATGAAGCGCCGTGATTTTACGACGGTATTCTGTAATTTACAGTTTTACACAACTGCACTATAACGTATACACCTCGATAATTTCGGCCAAAACGTACGCTTACTCGTTAGTTTCGGACAGTTAACCAATGTTTCATATACAATCAGTTGCAGTTTCGTACAACAAGATGTGCACTTGCAACCTCGTGTCTCCAATATAATTATATGTAAAAATTGAAAATTGTATGTAAATTTATGGACTGCAAAGAGAGAAAAAAAGAGAGAGGGAGAATTCTCTTTCTCATACTTGCTTTGCAAACGATAAAAAATTAATTCGAGTTGTAATAGCGTCTCGACGTGATTCATGGAGAACCGTATTAATTATGGAGTGTCCTTTTATAAGAATTTCTAGCTTAGAAGGCGAGAATTGAACGAAAATGTGATTGTATAATGTAAATATCATTTGTAATTATCGAAATAGGAGAAACATACTACGATATTAAATTCCACAGAGAATTATATATAAGTCAACTATATTTGATTATTTAATATTAATTTAACTATAAAATTATAATTATTATAAATTAATTCTTGTGTTATTGTATTTTCTAATTATCTTATAAAACTAAAAATTAAATTTTTATGCTATTATACTCATCTTTTTAAGCACAGATATACACTTATTGGCTATAAATACATTTTGAATTTCTAATATTGATTTCTTTCTCTTTTTTTTGCGACATTAACTTTTTTATCATTTAAAATGTCATCTGTGACCAAATAGATTTCGTTAGATATTTCTCTTAATAATAAATATCACAATATTTTTACAATATTTTTATATTTTCAACATTAAATTTTAATTGCTTTGCTACAATAATAAGGCAACTGACGAATGCTATTTCTTTTTCAGCCAACTATTTTCGGAACAGTAGCCTCGGATCTGAACCCCAAGGATGGAAATAGCCGAAAGGTGAGTTATTTTTTATTCTATTTATTATGTTATTAGCTGCATTAATGATTATTATACTAAGAGAAAACTATCTAAAGAGTGGTGATAGAAAGTAACTCTTCTGTTAGGCAACGATTATTGGCGAGAAAGATTTTTATCTTTTCGCGTTACATCATCTCAGAGGGGATCTTTCCGGAAACCTTAATGAATAAAAATTGTTGCTAAGCTGCTGGCTCCACCCTGTTAACCATTTCGCAATAGAGCGGCTAGCTGCGCTAATTAAAAGTAACAGCGCTATCAAGTGCACCCTATCCGGTAGTTCTTCTCGTGGGATTTAACACACTAAACCTTGCAAATTTCCCCATTTCTAGCTGCTTACGCGGCATCTTAATTGTGGAATCATGCATAATGTGAACAGTTATAACTATATTACTATTGAAATATTTCAGTCAAACAATTTAAAATATATTTCAAAAATTTATCGCACAAACACAAATAATAGAGCAATTAATGTTTTAAAATTTAATAGAGATTATAAAGATTATAGAGATTATAGAATTGATTATTTCATGAAAAAATAAAGTTTCGAGGAAGAGAGGACGGATTACATTTTTTTGAGAAAATAAATTTTTTTTTACATCTACACACACTATTAGATATTCATACTGTGTAATGAACATATTCGTTTTTGCAAATGATATAACAATTAAAAGATAAATATAAATAATTTTTCTATATACGTACTACTGTGCATATATGCAACCGTATACGCATGATCATTAAATCTGCTCTGGGCGAGATACTATTACCAGATGCAGCGATAATTCTGCGTTCTACTTGCACGTACGTATATTTCAATAATATGGATAGCAGCTAATAGCTAATTGATAATATCAATTAACCATTAATCGAAAATGTAAAGTAGTTTGCAAATGATTGTTAGAACTATTTCACATGTATTAAGAAAATAATATTTAGATATTCATGGCATAAAAATATTCAAGGCTTAAAAATATTAATTATATTTTTTCCATTAATTGGAAAATATGTACTTTGCATTAATTTATTTTTAGATTAAAATTTCTAGTATTTTAAAGTTACGTCTTTAAAAATGAACGTCTCATATAATATCGTATTTAAGTATGAAGGGCTACACATAATAGTTTGCAAATACATTCACTAAAAGTGTTATAAAGAAAATACGTCATGGATATAATAATATTGAAGAATTAATTACAGCAGGTTCCTGACTGCTATTCATATACTGAAAATTAATTACCCATTGCTTTATTACGAAGTACATGCTAATCGCTCCGTTAACTAGATTCTGGTCCGACATGTCATATTTCCTCGAAACGAGTCTCGAACATTTCATGATGTCTACTGAAAAGCATAAATACTCGATTATGATATTAATAGACATTTCCCGAGGATTTCGGAGTCGGTTTATGAATGCAAAATGATAGATTCGAAAAAAAATCGCGGCGCGCAGAGTTCTTTCGCAGAATTGCATCGCGGTATCTGCGGTGCGCATCTTGCATATATGTATTAATGTGGTAGATCGTTTCAGATTTACATGTTCACACGCTGTGATTACAGCCACGATACAGTAATACACCACGTAGCATATTTCGGCGGAATGTGTCCAGCATGATGGAAGAGCAAGCATCACGGCGGTCGCACGCGCGCTGCGTGCAACGCGATTAATACGGAACCGCCGAGTAATTTCGGTCAGATTTACTAACGCAGCTGTCATGTGGCGTGAAAAAAATTTCCGCGCGAACAAAAAAAGGACTGTGGTAGCGCACGCTTGGCATGTCTGAAAAAGCAATGCCGCTTTATTTTTGTCCGTTATTTAATTGTGCGTTTCCCCCCTCCCGCTGCTGTGTGAACTCAATTTATTAGCGTACGGGGAATACTTTGGATCGCGGACGGGTAATTAATCGCGTAGCCTCTGTTAATGCTCCTGTATTAATGTGTATGCCAATTAGATTTGGTGGTGGTAGTTCGATATATATCACTGGGCGAGGTATAAATCTACCGTAAGTTATGGTGTTCGTGTAATTTTCAGGACATTTTCGAACGATTCGTGAATGGTACGAGTCGGTATTTTATTGTCATTTAAAGTTTAAAGAATTACGTTGTCCATATACTATCAGAAAGTAAAAAAATCAGAGAGTAATAGAGAAAAAGAGAGTTATTTAAGCTTGACATAAATCTAATAAAACATGGAAATATTCAGCTTTTAAAATAAATTTTCTATTATGAGAAATTCTTTCTTTTTTTCTTTCTCACATGAACGCACATCAAATTAATTATTTAGTTTAATTATATATTTCCGACAATATGGAATATTTCCAAAACCATTAGCATTTCATTTTCATGCAGCTGCAATTTTTCCTTTGCGATCCACGTAGCGAATTTTCGTTGGTGATTCATCGTGTGCCGTTCAAAGGGCTTTTCTGTCGTGATTGCACGAAAGTCACCTTGTGTCACGTCAGTTGCGAGGAATTCTTTTATCTTTGCAGTTATTGATATAAAGATTGAGATTGCCACATGATGTTAGATGAAAATAAGAATGGCAGGAGTATCGAGAGAAGAGCGACAATAGAGATGAAAAAAAGAATAAAAATGCGTGTTGAGTAGAGTAAGGAATTCAATGAAAGATTTCTATAATATTTACTGATATCAAATATTGCTGATAGCACAAAAGGAATAGCGATGCTTGATCATAAATATAAATGTCTCTCTTGATTATATATCACTTTCGTATATGACAAATAGAGAGGCAGAGAAATCATACACACATATATCTATGCATAGATTTTATATCTATGTAACATGAATGGTTAGTTTCTTATATTTTCTAAAGGAATATTAATTTTTTTTAAACTCGTGATAGCAAAGATCGTTCACATAATATTATTAAACATATTTATATACTATTTATACTAATATCAATTATTCTTGTAATAATTTATATGTATCATACGTATGTACGTATAGAGAAATTGAAAAAAAGGATAATATCTATTTAATATCTTTATATATTTATAATAAATATATAAAATTGAGAAATACTTAATTTTAATTAATAATAGAGAAAAAAAATTATTATTTTTTTAAATTTTATACTACTTAAATTCATAGAAGAAAAATATTGGATTAGGCAAATATGTACAATATATAGTAAATAAAATATTAGAAATAAGAATGTTGAAACTTTTAGGAATATCATCGGCGATATAAATTGAAAATTTAATTCCTTTATTTTTTTTTTATATTAGTACATTACTTTTCATCCACTTTTCTGCAGTTTTTCATGAATTTTAATGTTAAGATAGCGAAATTAGACAAACTCTCTGACACGAATAAACTTTTACAAAGTTAATTAGTTTTGTTTAACTGTAAACTATTACTACATTTAGCAGTATTTTGATATCTGTGTAATTATGCAATATGGGCTTATATAGACGGAGCAATTTAGAACTTTTAAGCGTTAAAAGTCGTTTTAGTGAATGCTAGAAAGTATAAATGGATAAAGAGAATTGGCCGATCTACTATTATATATTATATTATATATTATATATTACATCAAATTTGTGATATACATTATATCGCTTCAAAATTACATTTCACACTTGGTATAGTTATTCAAGACATCTTTAGCAGAATGCCAATTAAGACGGGAGCATATGGAGAGAGTTAAAAAACAAGCTGAATCTCTTGCATTGTAATAATTATTCTATTACGTTAATTTAATACGCGTCAAAATGTCATATTATAATTATTAACACGATCAAACTTTTTTTTTACAGCAATACTTTTTGTATATTAATGATTTTTTTTTAAATTTGTATTATTTTAATATTCTTGACGCTTATGAATTTGAAAAAAAAAAAAAAAAAAAAATACAAAGGAGTAATGCTAAAAAAGTGCAAGAATGAGGATATTCTCCGAGTATTCCGATCGTGGAGATGGATCATAAAAGCCGCTATTGTTCACCGAGAGCCGAGAGCCTCGAGATTCTCGCAAACGTGCGGCTGGCTGAATTATCTTTATCTCTTCCATCCAATAACAACTCGGTATGTTCAGGAATTAGAATGGTAAACGCATTGGGAGGTGGTAAAACGAGCACTTTAGCACTGTCGATGAAAAATTTCCTGTGGGCGTCGGACTTGGGTCACATTGCCGGATGGCACACGCGAACGACAACAATAGAACGACCATAACGCTTTAAGAGCTACCTTTATGATCCGCATAGAAACCAGATAAACCAGCATGCAAAGTGCAGTAGTAACGAGTTTCCTAAAATTGCTCCTACGATGTACCGACAATGAGATATCCGTTGGTTATCAGACAGTTAACAGCTACAATGAAAAGATAAAAAGTTACTGAAAATTTGAGAATAATATACGTACTAGAAATGCTTCTTTTTGTTAATAACTGTGTATTATAATAGTCGTGACTAGCTGATGAGATTACCTGACATTGGATTGGCGCAGAAACGTCGAAAAGGGGTAGTTACGGATATTTTCTCCGTACATATTGTTTTATGCTTTTATCGCGTAATAAACGGACGAGCAAAAGATCGATGCACCGATATGTTCTCGGCGTTATCGCACGCGGACAATGGCCCGATTGGGGGGGAAAAATATGCAGCGTGCTGGAATGGTCGTGCGTGCTTGTAAATTTTCACGCGAGCGATATAAATTCACGGGACGTCGGAAATGGTGCAGTCTCGCTGGCGCTTTTTTGTTCGCTTCGTTGATTCTTATTTAATCTCGACTACCTTGAGAGGGATATGTGCGATTTTTTCGCACGATCAAGGCATCTTGCGGAGTTTTTCTCTTAAATTTAGTCAGTGAAAATTTGCTAATTAAACAGACAAAGAGACTTTACTGAAAATTAGTGAAATATTTTTGCTCTTTTGCCTCATGTTTCACTGATTTATGGCAATAAGATTTCACCGAAAAATTAATAATTATATATATCTGCAAGATGTAGCTTTTAAAACTTTTCTTTTCTTTTTAGATTGCTACATTTTTTAGCAAAATTCGCACATATATTTAGAATGAAACATGTATAATTAGCATTTAAATACTAAATTATATACATTATATATATTTTTTATTTTTAACGTGGATAAATCCATAAAAAATGAACCAACTCAGATATTTCTGATAAAATATACATATATAACAAAATATACATATTGCTATTTTATTTCATATATAATATTATAATATATATAAGAGTATTTTTTAAATATCTCTAAATGGAACAATTACTGCTACTAACTGATTCCTTCAGTGAGATTTCATTGATTTGCAGTCCTATATATAACTGTAATTATTAATAACTATTCATTATTTATCAGTGCTATATTAATTCTTTCTAAGAGAGAGAGAGAGAGAGAGAGAGAGAGAGAGAGAGAGAGAGAGAGAGAGAGAGAGTTTACATTAAATATATTTTCTTTAATAAAATTAGAGAGCTTGTGCATTTTTTTTTTATAAATAGCATTCAAAGAGGACGCAAGAGAAATATTTCGTACTAATCATCGACATCGTTATCATAATCTTCGACTTTGAAAGAATAACGTAAAGCCATTGTAAGGTAAACTCGGGTAAGATGGCGATAGTTTTTTAAAATGCAAAAAACATACTTTTATTTTTGTTATTTTTTAATAGTGTTTGACATATTATCTTCACTGAAGTTCACATAAATTACGTAATATTCTCGAAATTAAAAGGAAAATATTTCATAGAAATTTTATATTATCAAAATAGGACAACATAAGCATTGGCCATCTTATCCAACTTTTAAGAAAAAGATGACCATAGTGATGGAAAGATGGCCATCATACCCTAGTTTAATAAGAATTGCTCCAGAATCAAGAGCATATTAGCAAACAGCGCCAATATCAGTAGATGAAGTCAGTTTTTAATCGGCCAGTTTCGAACAGTACAATCGATACTTCCCTTAACACACTCGCATCACTTTAGGTCAACGCCAAATTTGCATTTTGAATATAGATTCGTTTCACGTTCACGCGAATGAGAAGCCGGAAGGTTCGTTCAGACTTAATCGCGCACACATATGTATATGCACGGATAATGCAGGCTCTTCATGTCGTTACGCGCACGATGCGACTGCAGGGGTACGATGATGATGGCGACACGATGGCAATGATGATGGTGATGGTTACACCGGTTTAACCACGAGGAACGGGAATTGTGGGTATGGAGAGCGGAGCGTCAATCACTGCATTTGATATCATCATTGCTGGCGGCGACCTAGGCGCTAGTCGGCTCATAGATTACAATATGCCACACATATTGTAGCACCGATAGAGAACCGGAGAGAGGTTTGTAGTACGGTACAGAGCGAAATCGGATGAGAAAGGGATGAAGAGGGTGGGAGGGGCTGTTCTCTGTGCGTATATTGCGCACGACATAAACGTGCGTTTCACAGTGTTGCATAGCATACATATATTATATATACTATGACGAGAAAGTTTTAATCATTATCAGGAAATAGCCCGATGTTGTGCCTTATCTCAACGTGACCGGTATGCTTCTCGTTTGTCAGCACATTGATCGACAAATTGTGTCGTGTACATCCAAGAATGACGATAAGAAATAAGGCAAAAAGTAAAAAAGTGATGGAAGAAAAAGATGGATGAGGTTGTACTAACATACTGTGATTCATATACGCGCTATTACGACCCTTTTGCTAAGCGCGATCATTTAACGGACGATTACCTACAGCCTCGTCATCGCGATATTCATTTGCAAGTTCTTTGATGCTTGATTCTATCTCAAGTCCAATTATATATATTTTTTAATTGCTATAGATGATATCTCATTTAACTCTTCTAATCTATTCTATGGAGAATTTTTTTAAATTTTACTTTAAATATTTAATATTTTTAAAAATACATAAACGTTACAATAATATGTAGTCATTTAATTTAAAAGCGCCAAAATTTTTAATTCTTAATTTAATTTGGAATTTTTTGACATTTAATAGGATTAAAGAAAATATCATTGAGAAATAATATATTAATTTAAAAATACTAACACGGTTATTGATGTATACTTTTGGATATATCAATTATCTTTATCGAATTTTAGAGTGTATTTTTTTAGATCATATTTAGTAAGATATTTGTATCTTGTATCTCATATAAAAATATTTTATGTTGCTATTTTTTATGATTGTGCTTATTTACTATGTATATCTTTGCGTATTCTCCATTTATTATTATTTTTTTCTTTTGTTTTATATTTACATTTGTCTTTAGTACAGAATATCACTACTATAAATTATCAAAAATTATTGTATTATTTTAAATTTAGTATTATTAATATAACTTTATAGTTTGCGCCGAAATTGTTGAGAAAATTCTAGTTCGCGGATCGCTTACGACGACATAATCTCTTCTTGCTTTTCGTGTGAGCGAGAACGTTATTTGTTCACGAAGAATTCCTAACGTCAGCACGTAATGTCTCGTCCTGTGGGAAAGATAGATCTCGGCAGCGATATAACTTCTCCATCCGTCAGTCTATCCATCCGCTTTGAGAAACGAGCTTCCCCATCACGCGAAGTAATTACGAATAACTAGTCTAGTCGTAAGTCGTAACTAGTAGTAACAGTACTCGCGATGATAGTGGTGGTGAGGGTGGTGGTGGTGGTGGTGGTGATGGTGGTAATGGTAGGCAAGTGATAAATCGCGTCTGACATAGAGAGTAGTGTCATATGTTGCGTACTCGCGAGCGTTTGCCAGCTGTGCGCATGTAAATGCACGACATATTTATACTCGTACGATCGGAAGCACTCGGCCGGAATGCAGTAATCGTCGAAAGGTTATCGTTAGTCGCGTGAAGCTAGCTGGCGCGTTTAATACGAAATGCCAGAGCCTGGTAAGGACTGGTAAAGCTTATGCCAACCGCGAACGTGCTGTATTGCGCTCAATATCGTCGTTGTTGTAACGATTTGTTAAAGCTTTTAGTGCATCGTTAAAAAAATATCGACGATACCCTGTGGACTACCGCTCACTAGCCAGGGTGATCGTAGCACATGACGATATTCTAGGTTTCTGCACGATATATTTTTTTTCAATTGATTTTGTAAGTTAATCGCGCTTCAAGCTCGCAGCGATTTTCCGCTATTTTCTCTCGAGGGAGAATGCATTGATCTCAAGCCGATTAGTCGCCTTCTAGGTCGCTTCGAGCTGCCATTCCAGCTACTTTTTGCGCAGCCATAAAAACTGATTATATCGAGCACAAATAAAAAATGTCACCGAGTATCATCTTCTTATACGAAACGCGAGTCTTTCATTTCCTGCTGCTATTCCTTCGGGAATTCAATCGGATCGAGGAGATTTCTCGGCTGTGAGATCTTTTGATCTCGCTTCTGGTTTCGACGTTTTTATCAGGTTTAATAAAATTTCACGGCTATACCGGCCGATTAAAAGGAAGGTTATAAAGTATGTGCAATTTTATCGACCTTGAAGTAGAGTTCTCGTTCGCCATCACGTACAAAAGTATCATCGTTTCAATGCTCGGGCCTGTCGCCTATATTCGCTTGGTGGGCTTTGCGGCCGGATATCGAGACGAATTTGCATAATCTCTGGTTAAAGCGGTCGATGTTTCGACCTAGAAACTGCGCCACACGGATTTCATGTTAGTATCGACGATTTTACTGATACCGTTATCGGCTTTGCTTTATGCAACATTGTTGTTTCTTTATACAATGCTCTTGCATAGCTTAATTTACAAATTATAATGCTTAATGACAATTCAATTTGTTATACTGTATATCTTATATTAAGTAAAGAAGATATTGATTGTTTTTTTTTGCCATAAAAATAGAAATATGATAATTCTACCAAAAAGAAAATAGGCAGCGATTAATATCACATATCTCGAAAAATTATTTATTCGTAAAATTTCAATATATATATATATCGGAGAACTGTTTGAACAAATGGAATTAAACATAAATTTTTAGCCAGTTTATTTTTTTTAAATATGAAACTTTGCAATATATTATATGTTGGATTTGTATTATATAACGTATAGACAAATATATCAAAAAAATTTAATTAAAAGCAATCTCTATTTGATATGTTGTTGAAGACAGAGATGAAAAAATAATTGACAGATCGCATAAAGGTAGAATTTAATTAAATATTACGGCTTAAATAAAAATTTATGGATATTCTGTTCTTTTATTCGCTATTTATGTAAGATTCGTTTTCGATGAATATTTGATAAATTTGATAAAGTGGGTCTGTCAACTTAATAAACATTAAATTTGAACTTTTGACTAAACAAAAAATTGTTTATTTTATTGGATGAAACAGGACTATTTCATCCAGTTAATTAGCTTGCAGATTTTACAATCTTATAACTTTTTTATTTGCTCTCTGTGTTTATCATACATTTGTCTTGATAAACAAATAAATCGATGAAAATTTACAATTTTCGTAAAATAAATACAGTTTTTAAAGTTACAATAATTACTTTTTTAAATTTAATTAATATTTTCGATTAAAAGAGGACATTTTATTTAACAAGCAGAGATTTGCCTTTGAAAACGTACGAGCAAAATAGTGAGCCAATCTCGCCAATCTACCAAATCTATTCGCCAGCCATCGGCGGAATCACGTCCATGGAAACGAACATCCGTACAACTTGTTTTGTTCACGCATGATACGGCGAGCGGAAGTTCCGTTCGCGGGTTCGTCATCGGGTCGCGGACGGTACATGCCGCAATGGTACACCAACTGTACCTGCCAAGCGTGCCAAGCAGCCCGTACCAACCGCGTCCGTGACTCGAACGCCGCGCGCGTCCAGGTAATTTGTCACCATCGTCCCCGCGGCGACGGTCGTGGTATCGTTCGCCCTCTTCTCCCTCCTTCCCTCGATGGGCTTTAGATTAATTACTCCTGTCCGGGATACATGCGCACGGCCAGGTGTCATAGCTTACGCACGACGACTCGCATCGAGTCTCGGATCGCTCGCTTAATCATCAGCGACCTGACGATTCTCGAGAGTTGGATAAAGAGGAACAGATGAGCTGTCGTACACCGCACGTAGGTGTTATGATTCAAGGCATACATTATGATTATAATAATATGGATAAAAAAATTCCTGCCAACGTTTATCATGTCAGATTTTTTATTGGCTTTTTGAAAATAAAGGGTAAACTAGGATATGATGGCCATAGGCTGTAATTTTTTTAATAATCGCTACATAGTGCGTTTTTTTCGTCATTAGCAAAGATAATCGATATTTACAGTAGTTTATCTGCATACATTGTTCGAAATAACGATATTGTGAATCTTATATCATATTTTTACTTTTAATTACCTGCAAAGTTTTTCATTCGTTCACTAAAAACTGTTATAACGTCGAATAAATTACAGTTAAGCTATCGTAATCGATGTTGGACATATTATAAAGATATGTAAATTGTTATATGACCTATAATTTTTATTTTCGTTTTCACTATTTTTTTTATAAATACTATGGCCATCTTTCCTTAAAAGTCACTATGGTCATCTTTTTCTTAAAAGTTGGATAAGATGGCCAATGCTTACGTTGTATTATTTTGATAATATAAAATTTCTATGAAATATTTTCCTTTTAATTTCGATAATATTACGTAATTTATGTAAGCTTCAGTGAAGATAATATGTCAAACACTATTAAAAAATAACAAAAATAAAAGTATGTTTTTTGCATTTTAAAAAACTATCGCCATCTTACCCGAGTTTACCTTATATTTGTATCTCATTCGTAAAACCTTGCATTGGTAAAAAAACTGATTTCGTATCTACTGACGCAATTTTTAGTTTTGTCAAAAATTTTTATTTCTAGAGAAAATTTAATTTTGAAAAGCTAATTCAGTCATTTATGAAGAGACTAAAAGCGTATCCTGTCAATAGAATCCTAAAAATCCGACTAAAGTCATTTCTTTTCCTCTCTTTCTCTATTTTTCTGTATTTTTTTTAGTTCTCGATAATGTACACCACTAGTTAAACACTGTCTAATTTAATCCTTTTAACCGGTCTAATTTCGCACTACCGTACAAATAAATACACCACGATTGGTTGCACATCACGCATCTATCCCTTCTCCCCCTACTACTTTCCCATCCCCATCCCTATCCCCATCCCTAACAACCGCTCACGTCGCTAGTGGACACGGAAATTGCCCGATCTAATTTCCTCTCAAACGTGCTTCCACTTTCCGAAGCTTTTCGACATGCCGCGGTACGAAACGATTTTCCGCTGGGACGATAAATAAAGACCGATTCGATGAATGTTCGCTAACTACCGCGTTAAATGTCCGCTTTACGAACGATGCACCGCAGTACTATCTTGCATTGATTTTACATTAAAGAACTAATTTTCACAAATCACATGCAATTGTAATTTACAATATTTTCGCCAAATAGTACATCGATTTACAGTTAATTTTATAGTGCATTAATAACGAAATCCGAAAGATGGTACAAATATATGTCAGATACGCGTCTAACATCCATAAATTCTAAATAAATTACAAATTTTGATAGATGAAAAATTTGAAATATTTATGTATATACATATATAGTAATTCTAAACGCTTTCATTGCTAAATTTTTCTGCAAGTTGTTTTCATTTTAATCATAGTTTAATTTAGTCATGCTGTTAACACGCGAGTTTATATGTCATCATTTTTATAAACAGTATATATAAATTGTAGATATAAATTGATAACGTAACGTATATTATCAGTCAGCTGATAATCTAATACGATGCGTCGGTTATATCATGACCTATTACCATGAAAACTTTTTGTACGTCTTATGGCCCGTGAGCAACAGCGTAAAACTTTTGCTGAGAATTCGAAGCCAAAGTTTTGCCGTCGCAAGAACCAAGATAGAAGAGACATCACAAGTCTCGCTTCATTATTAACTCTACCTGAAGTAAAGCGGCTGAACTTCATTGATCTCAGAATGGTGCATCTAGTATATTTCTTTTGTCTTTCTCAAGACTAACATATCGATATCTTTGTCTTAATGACCAGAAAAAATAATTATTGTGAATTTCTTATAAATTATATTTATATTATTGAACTATTAACATTAAAATTTTAATACGACGCGATTTTTATTACAATGTGACAAGAAGATTATTTTATATTGACAAAACATTTTTATTTTTTTTTTTTTAATTGTATTTTTGTACTTCTATAGTATCTATATGATTCTTTGGCAATTTAGTTCCTCTCGATGATATAATTACTTTATAAACTTTTAAAAATAAAGAGATTTATATATATGTATAATATTACGATAGAGAAGAGACACGCAGTGAAATATTTTACATTAAAATCAACAAAAAATAAATTTGCGGTTATTTTATTAATCATATACATGCATCTGATCGATCGAGGCTAAATACGATATCTATGAGTGCTTTTCTGAAAGTACGCATTTACAAGATTAACTTGCTTTCAGACGCCATCAAATATTTAACGTAGCGGATGGCAACGAGTTCGTCATTCGCCACCTCGTCGTAGTACTTCACTCTCGGCAGTCGAGACTTTGTTTTTGCAGGCACGTTATCGTTTTGTACTTTTTTTTCATTTATGGGATCCGCGCTGTGGCATCAAGTAGGAAGGTCTGCTTCGCGTCTCGTGATGGTTTGTAACTTTGAAATGTGATGCATGACTGGCTATTGGGAGAATGCAAATTGAAAATCAATATTCCTCAAACCACGAGGTACGAGCAACGACGGTTCCGCAGGTTGAACGGCAAGCAGAACTTTCGAGACGGAAGAAGAACTCCGTGTACTCTCGCGCGTGAACTCCACCAACTGAGAAGAATGCCTTGCATCTGTTCTTGCATCTTTGCCTCTCGTCCTCCTAAAAACTGACACTCGAAGATAAATAGAGAACTCATTCTTGGCATTCTTTGTTCGTATCAGAGGCATTAGATATCGATCAATTGGATATATTAATTATTCCAACGTAGTTGGTGTAGTACGGTCTTTCCGAGCACTTGTGTTCACCTTTTTCCAAAAGATAAATACTATTAAGAGATTGCTTTTTGCACCATCATATATATCTAACTTGAAGGTTAGATCTCGTTAAGGAGGAAGAAAACGAGCGATTTTCTATTGAGCACGTTCGCCGTTCCATTTTTCTTGGACAATCAATTAAAGGTTAATCCCTTTGCAATCTCTTTTAAAAAATTTTTCTTTTTTTATCTTGCAATTCTTTTTATTAAATCTTGAACCTTTTTTTTGGCAGAGTTTTTTTTTTTTTTTTATTGTAGCACTAACGGATTTAATATATCCCTATGCGCGCATGTTAGGTGCATCTTTATACCTGGCTTGTAACGTAATGCTTAACTTTTATCTAGAAAAATTACATCCGCGAAGTAAAAAAGTTTTGAATTTTGTTGCGGAAACGCAATCAAGGCGTGGCAGGCAACTATCGATAGTTAGAACGAAAAGTTTTGAATCAAAAGTAGATTCGATCTGTTCTCGGTATCCAAAAGGAATCTTTCTTCATAGTTCTTTCTTTCCGCTGCTATACTCTCTTATACTTCTAGGTTGATCAAAACTCTTGTTTTACAGTTCTTATTTCTTACATCATCACTGCGAAAGAATGTACAAAAATATATTATTTCTTAGAAAACAAATCTAATTAAGGAAAACATGCTATATTTTACATATGACTGACAAACTTTTATATAATGAAATTAGAAAAACCAGATTTGATGCACACATTAGATTTAAATAACAAAATCTACAAGTAGGATCTTTTAAAAATCTGATTTGCAGAGTATGCACTTTAGCATTATCTATTGATATTTTAGAAAATTAAAAAGTATTAGCTTAGATTAAAAAATTTTTTTTAGCATAAATATATTGAAATATTGAATTATGCCGAATCATAATATTTTAAACAGCTTATGATTGATTTTGACAAGCAAATGATTGACAAGCAAAACGACTTAACAATAGAAAATATTATTTTACACGTTTTGTAAAATGCTTTTTCTTCTATTGTACACATTTTGTAAAATGCAATTTTTTTTAATTCTTTTTCTCCAAATCTATATTTTTTTTATTGACAAGATAAAAAGTAGAGAGAGAGAGAGAGAGAGAGAGAGAGAGAGAGAGAGAGAGAGAGAGAGAGAGAGAGAGAGAGCGAGAGAGAGAGAGAGAGAGATGTTACAAATCAAAACAATTAAAAACAACGGATCTTCTATTTGGAAATAATATGAATTATGATTTAATTAATGAAATGCATATATTCCATAAGTTGTAATCATAAATCTTGAGTACTAGATTATTAAAAAAGCGAACGCCGGTAATGAAACCATAATCCAGAGCTAATTAGATTGAAAATCGAGAAAATTGACGACGCACGCTCTCATACAAAATTTGGTACTAACTCGTTATCATGGCTTTTAGCGAGATTACATTCTCAAGTTTATTAATTACGAGTCATTATTTTGAGATTTTCTCTTTTACACTGAACGACACCCCTTTGAATAAATATTTCCCCGACATAATTTGCTTTATGAGCTTTTATTAATCATTCCTTTTACAAATTAATTTTTTTATCTGCACTTGTAGTTTGAAAATTTACAAACATTAAAAAAATGATAATTTAGAATTTCTGCTTAATCGAATTTCTGCATTCTTGTTTGCAATTTTTAATTACAATTTCTCGAATATGTTATACATGTAAAATCTATGACAACTGAAACATTGCTTAAATGCTGTCTTTTCATTATTTTTTTAATTTAAGGGCATGATTTTATCAGTATTGTTTTACTAAACTTGTTTCACGAATCCTTGGTATTAGATTATATCGACAACCACTATAAAATTCCTGACTATGCAAGGCCGCTATGGAATTCTAGATAACATTTTTGATCGAACTTTCCCAAGATCAGAAAAGCAGGCCGTCAACATAATAGAATCATAAACAGAGACGAGAGTTTCTGACGGTACCCTTCGTTGTCGCATTTGTTTATCTCCTGGCTCCTTAAACTCTTCCCGAGTATACTCTTATCTCTCCATGCATTAAAATAATCGACTCAAGTTTTGCCAAAAGTTGGCAGCTAGAATTTTGCGCTCATTCTCTCTCGCACTATTTTCTTTATCCTTTGTGTCTCGTGCTATCTACATCCATCAGACTGTTCATTATATATATAATTATTATGCTTTGTTGAAGTTTGAATAAACCCAGAAAAAAATATTAGATATAAGTGGGATATAATATATATATATGAAAAAATAATGCGAAAAATAATGTTAATTAATAAAACGATCGAGAACGTACACTCTATTTTGCGATAATATATTCTCCTTTCAATGTTTTTTTTCTGAAAAATAACTCGTGTACAAAATATACATGCAAATAGCCCGATTTTATTCAATCAAATATAAAACTTTTAAATACAAGCGTAAAACTTGCGGAAGAATTCTTTGGAAATTTCAATTTACGAGATATATTGGAGATATACCGCCACTACTTGTAACCGGTTACTAATAGATTACAAAGTAATCGGTGGTATACATTACAGGAGGTATATAATAAACAAGATAAATTTGTCATTTGATTTTTGCACGCCTTTTTACACCGTTTAAAATAACGAGGATTATGTCAATAACAATGTCCAGAACATCAAAGAAAAACATTGAAAACTACAATAATTATCGGCCAACAAATCTGTTTTAATTGTGCAAATTGGTTTTATGCTAATTTTGATATAGCATAATTTTGGCAATATTTTTGTATAATACAATAAATATAATTTTTAAGTATTTTTAAGATTAATTATTAATATTGAATGTCGGTATTGATAAAAATATAATAATATACATATATATATATATATATATATATATATATATATATCCATATAATTATGAATTATTATTGTACAAATAGTGAAGCTTCGTCAATTTACTTGCGATTTTAGTGCGTTGAGCGTAAAAGCAAATTTAAATACAGCATTGTTTTTCATTGCACTTTCGGAAGTTTATATTGAATTCCAGAATAATCCTGTCCCAGAATATGAAGTAACTTCTCCCATTTTTTTCAATGTTTTATACAAGTTTAGTTTTGTTCGTTACAATGTGCGGTAGATATTTTGCGGTCTTACACATTCACAATAGCTACGATAGACGAAATTAGATCCAGACTAAATTGTATCATTACATTTGTTATTTGGTAAATATTATATTATATATATATATATATATTTACTAATATACATATACTTAAATATAATTAAATATAATTAAATATTATATTATTTACTAATATACATCAGATGGTCATAATTATTATAGGATTAATATTCTGGAAATTAGAGAAGAATTGAAAATGGATCACGAGATGATAATTGCACGATAAACGTTTATAATAGTTACATTATATGTAATAAATAAAATTTATTCCAATTTGTATATAACAATTAATCGAGATATTTGCAGGACGATTTCTCTCTCAAAAGATTTCTCTCTATTCAAAATTTCTTAATTATATAAATTTTGATCTTGCATGATTTTTCACATCTGCATTAACACATAACGATGAATTGATTTAGTAATTATCAGTGATGTATATGAAAGAACAGTTTGGATGAAACTGTTACTTTAAAACGCAAAAGCTTCTAAGTAAATAAGAGAAATGAATATAAAGTTTCGGACACGAATGTGGCCCCACAGAAATTTCAAATGCTTCATTCGATCTCAGGGGACAACAATTTCATCTCGGAGGTGCAAGTAACTTTGTCCATTTTATCACTAGTTCATGAAAGTTTTGTCACAATTCGTGGTGGAGCATCAATTCGTTTCTCTTCCATCGATGTCTCGCAATTTTTAGAAGCTAGTGGAAAATGTCGACTATCTTAGTTTTAAACTTCTATTTGTATCTCCCCAAATAAACATAATAAATTATTTATACAAAAATGTTAAAAAATAAATTAAAGTACGATTAAATAGCGATATAAAAATTATTAAATTAATTTTGAAACAATTAATTGGAATACATTGTATACCTCAATTTCGTTTTATGTGTTATTTTTGTTGAGAAAATTGTTATATATCGAATATTTTTATATTGAGTTTTAAAAATTGTAATTTATTTTTAATTTTTTTGTGTTTATCTTAACGTGCGTTCAAATCATATTAAAAAAACATACTTTATTTCGCTACGTATTTTATTACTAAATATTAGTTAAATATTAGTTTACGGTTATTTTTTATTAAATATTCTACAAAAAAGTTTTTAATAATAATTAATTACTTGAATGAAGTTGTTAGAGAGATATTTGTGATACGTCTAACAATAAGATGTCAAACAACTGAAAAGAAATAGGCCGTTGAATATAAATGACTCATTTATATACGGATTCGCTAAATATTTATATTTGAATGAAATTTAATGAAAATAATTTAAATGTTTATAAGGATATAATTTGAAATTTTATATTTCAATATTTATTATAGATATTATAAAAGTTTCTTAATTTTAAAATTTAATATACATGGCATATATATGATATATGTAGATATGCATGTAATTTAAACTTTTGAGGATTAAATCGCTCAAGTGATTTTCATCTTACGGGGTTAAATCTTCTCATCTCGTCAACAGTTTTTGTTCGCTTTCCCCGTTCGCTTTTTTATCATCTTGGAATCTCGCCCGTAATAACGTCATTTCGTAGCGTGTTTCACACTCAGCCCGAGAAGACGGCTTGACATCCACCAGGCGCCGAGGCGACGTGGATAAAACGGCGAAGTTGTTTCGTCTAAGCCATCTTAGACGAAACGATGAAGCAGCCAACGTATTCACACACGCGAAGTAGCGCGGACTCGTATGCGCGGAATTTTCCCCGTTGAAAGTAATACCGTGCCGATGTTATATCACGAGTCCTTATCTCCCGCGGAGAGGCGATATTTAACTTATGAATATTTGCCGACGTACGATATGAGGTTTGCGCTTTTCAAGCGCTAAGTATGACAGGGGAAAACGCGGAATAAATGCTGGGGACAGAGAGAAAAGAGCGGAACTTATGTATTCTGTAAAACTGAAATATATGTGCCAAAAATGTGTCTTTTAACGACGTGCTACTTATAGCTATATTTAATATTAAAAAAAAAAAAAAAAAAAAAACGCTGGTTCTGTATTTTGGAATTTAATAGTAACAATGCCATAAAATTGTTGAACGTTTATTTTCTAATGTTTTTATTGTTATTGTTGGAGTGTATCGTACTTGTAAAATGTTGGGCGATTCAAGTCATAGTCAGGCACCAAAAATTGTTTAAATATAAATATATACGCGAATAAGAAAAATAATAGAGTATTCCAATATCCAAAACATTTCGCAGCACTATTCCGAAATGTTGCACATATGCGAAATTGAATTAACAGCGTTCGTTATAAATTCAGCGTTTGAAGTATACGTTTTTCATGCATATATCTCTCCCGAAATTTCTCCCGAATAAACACTTATTTATTTGATCTTGAAAAAAAATGTTATAAATATTAGAAAATATTTCCTCACATCGAAGGGTTATAATAGATGGAAGAAGACGACGTTATCGGAAAATTATGTCACTGATTATCGTGAGCGATTCTTTGAGCCTATGGGTATAAATGGCCGAGAATCCTTTCAACACTAAAAATTACCCTACTATTCTTATACCGTCTTTTCCCATTTTTCTTCTTCTTTTTCTTCTTTTCCTCTGTAACTTTTCCTACCATCGGCCGACCGAGACGACGCCGCAAACGAAAGAGGACGGGGCGGAGGGGAGGGGTCCTTCTTGATAGAGCTTTTCTTTTTTCCTTGCACCCTCCCGCGCGTTCTCCATTCATCTTCAAATCCCCTCTCTTCTGCCAACTCTTCTGCTCTCATCGCCTCGCGGCTTAACAGTTCGTTCTGCTTTTGTTTCTTCCGCTTTATACGTCGGGCTTCTGAAAAATTTCACGCTGACTTTCATGCTTGGAAGAAACTTGCAACACGGTGGGTGGAACTTTTTAAGGGAACTCTATGGAGCTTATTGGAACTACTTTTATAGAATTTTTCTCGGATATGTAGTTATATCGATAATTAATTTATCGATAATCAATTGTCTTTTCTTCATTATTTAAAATTTAAAGATATCCAAATTAAACAAATAATACATTTTCTTTTTTATATATTTTTATACCTCGTATATCGATTTGTTTGATTTAATAGTTTAATGATAGCATAAATAATAAAAATAAAACAATATAGTCTTTGTATTCCAAGTAATAATATTTTGATTTCAATAGTTTATTAATATTGATAAAAATAAATTATGTAAAAAAAGTTGGTTGTGATTAAAGAAGATTATGATCAATTGCAAATCATAATTAATATATTGAGCGTTATTGGATCAAAATGGACGCAAGTGTAATTTATTATATCCGTATTACATCCATGGAAAATTATATGTGTTTCTTTTCGTGCGTCGGTCATTTTTTCGTGTTCCGAAAAAATTTCCATTATTGTCCTCGTGAAATTACTCTTTCGAAAGCCGTTGAGTTTTTTTATTTCCAGACCAAGAGATTTCACTCGGTTGGTTAACAAGGTACCAGACAATAGATGTCAAAATATTTATACGTACCGCGTCACACAATGAAATCGCGAGACTTTAAAGTACAGTATTTTAATTTAAATTATTTTCGATCTTTAAATATTTTTGTTGAAATAATTATAAGTAGAAATTAATAAATTGTATGTAAATGTGCTAGATTTTTCTTAGCTTCTTTTTATCACAAGTATCAAATCACTTCGTTATAGTTTCCCAATTGGCAATTAGATAAGCATACATTTCTCATACAAATCTTTCTGCCGTTATTTTTTGTAGTTTATTAATTTGTTAAATTCTATTAAACGACAAAAAAATCAGCAATGTATAAATCTAGTTTATAATCTATTGTTATCTATCAATAGTTCGATTGACATGAATGAACTTTCCTGATTTAACAAGGTGAGTCAGATGTTTCAGTTATTCCGTTAGAGTCATCTCCGAAAAAGCGGTAAGTGCTCCTATAGTCCGTCAAGTGCTATTAAGCGAATACGTTACATTTTTAACTCTCTCGGTCGATCGTTTTGACGTAATATCGATAACGGTTATCGTACTACTGATATATAGATAGACCGAATGAAATTCATTTAAACTGGCTCTGCCAGTGAACTCGTATGAATGTAACGAGATATGCGATCGCGATTAACTCTTTGACGTGTTATTAATTTTACTTTGTTTCAATATTAATATAAATTATAGCAATAACTAAATTTTTACATTTTTTTTTGCGATGTAATCTTATCAATACAAAAAATATAAGAGAAATACTAAAAAATAAAGGGAAAAAGAATATAAAAATAAAGTCTAATATTTATTTGAATGGAATAAATTATTAAATAATGATACAGATTTTATACGTGATAAAGTAGCTTTACAGTGAATTATAATTAGTCAAGTATAATTATATATTGAAAAATTATTAACATGATTTAGATCAGTAGGATAATATTCTTTATGAAAAAATTAATAGAAAAATATTTGTATTATTTTTAATTAACATTTTTGTAAATAAATGCATGTTGTTTAATGAGAAACTTTTAATTCTTATATGTATATAAAAAAAAAAAACATGTTAATTTTGAGGCTGTTTATATATTATAGATATACACATTTATCTCTTTTTTTTTTTTAATCTATAAAATTTTATTTTTTTTATTGAAAATTGGTTCTTTTTCTCCATAATTTCTCATTACCAAATTATTTCTGTGTAGGACATGTAGAAAAACATTTCCGCGTATCACGTATCCCGTCTTGTTGAATCTCTTTTTTTAACTAATCACCGATTTTAGTGCTTTATTAGTCAGTCGGAATAGTTCGAATAGTGTTGTTGCTCTACGGTCAATAAATGGTACATCAGCCGTGCCGGTACCACAGATAACAAGCTTCATTGCAGCAAAGCGAAGTCAGATTCTCCGCTGCAGTGCACCTTCATTTTCACGTGTATATATATATATATGTATGTGTATGTATGTATGTGTGTGTGTGTGTGTGTGTGTGTGTGTGTGTGTGCACACGCTCACAGGTGCACGCACCCCTGTACGTACAGATAGATAAACGGAGCTGCCCATGCAGACAGATCTGGAATCTAGAATGTTCAGGGGTGTATTGTTGATTGTGGGCAACGATCGGAAATGAACCGATCATCCGGTGCACGGCGTGCTCGCCGTTTGGCCGTGACGTACCGTGCAGTCGATAGAAATCTACCCTTCCTCGTTGTCTACCTTTCTCCCTATTTGATGCGGCTCTTCGACCCTCGCGGTTCTTCCTTCTCTTCCACTTGTTCGCTTTTTATCGTCCGTCCGTTGCGTCTCTCAGGACGCAACAAGCTACTACAGATTATACCTCTCAAAGTGGACGGATACTGATAATATAGAGCCCATACACAACACATGTTACGAAAGAAAATCTTGCGCATCTCGTACATCAAAATCTCTTCAAATTAAAACAATCATTATTTTTCCTTAATATTGATAAACAAAATTAGAGTTGCAATGTTCAATAATTGATCTACGATTAAATTTATATGATAAAATAGAGAACTTTGAATAGGTGTCAAATAAAACATGTGATAAATATATAATCAGTATACCTTAAAAAAATATTTATTAAACAATCTTGAAAATTAATATATAAAACATAAATATTATCATCAAGTTAATGCGATGAATATGAAGTTTCATTACACGTGAAATAAAGATCAAATAAAGCGTGAGTTATGCGAGTGAAATGCAATAATATTAATATTAATATTGATGCAATATTAATATTAATATTACAATTGTCTTATTTGATTACATTGTAAATGTACTTTTGCGTCAAGTTTACAAGATGATTTGTCATACACAAAATATTTGATAATAGAAAATTAAAATAGCATCTTTTAATAATAGTAATAATGTCTCTCATTTAAAGTTTTGTTACATAAATACATTATAAAATATTTATTAATAATGTACAGTATAAAAATATTTTTACAATTTATGATTTCCTTTGATAAAACAGTTATCTTATTTGTCCACTTATACGATAAGAAATATAATTTTAAGCAATGTAAGTACAAGACAATACAGGTTAATGAAGCGATCATGCAGAACACTGGCGGCCCATCCCTTTCAACCCTTTATCTTACCTAGAGAAACCTCTCTCTCTCTCTCTCTCTCTGGATTTCTCTCGACTTATCTATCCGCCTCATTCATCTCGTGGGACTGAGTGCAGTCTGAAACCGTCGACCTTCCATTACACCCGCGAGCATAATCTTAATCTATTCATTCCGATAAATACAACTTTGAGGAATACTTTGCGGTGGAGTTTGTGCCAGCCTTCGTTCCACGAGTATGCTTTAACCTTCGTTAATTTATCATAGCCACGACGTTATTCCGTTTTGCTGTCATATATATATATATATATATATATATATATATATATATATATATATATAAAAGAAACAGCATTTTATCTAAAATATTTGCTCCGCTGTAATCCAGAACTTTCATTATTACTGCAATACGATACACTTATATATAACTATCTATATATATATATTAGTTTTTATTTGTGAAATAAATTTAAGCATGATTTTCTTCCTCTACATATATCTCTCTTCTTTCATAATGGAAATGGTCAGACAATATAGCTCAAGTTATTGTTCACAGATATTTTCGAAGCACAAATGTAGTCTATTGTGCAAACGAATACCATTTGCTTCGATTACATCGGGATTAGAAGTATGCAATTACTTCCAATCCAATTGCGCTTTTTATCCCGAAACGAAAAAATATCCGGCTAATAAAGTGATATCGGGTTGGGAGGAAAAAGAAGCTTCTATTTCTTTTTCGACTTCTATTTAACTACTCTCGATACTGTTCGAACATCGAGGAGAAACGGAGAAAGGGAAATAATTCGCCTAAGGCGAGGTGGATAAAGGAAGTTCGATTGGAAGAGTAACCTCTTGTTCTCGTCGCCCCCGCCCCCGCCCCCGCCCCCGCCCCGCGGCTGGTCGGCATAGCATTCTGCAGGAAAATAATAAACAAAAGTTTGCACGAAACTTTGGTTTTAAAATGATATTAGCCGGCGGGTATCAGATGCGAGCTGTTGCGGTAATGCGGAATTTTCCGATGTACGGGTACAAAGTAATGATAAACTTTCGAACAAGTCCTTTCACCGACTGCTCGCGGGTCTTACCTAGTCTTTTTCAGTCCACCCTTTCCGTCTATTTTCCTGTGTTCTTATCCTTGTTACCTTTTTTTAATCTTTGTAATCTTTCCTTTTGAGTCTTCTCATTCCTGTTTAGTCTTCTCTTATGGCGCAAGATTTGTAACAACTTTTGTTACGTTGTAACGTTCCATGGAAATTCAAAAATCTTTGTAAAGAGATATGTGTTTTCTTTCTACCGATAAACCAGCATGAAAAAAAAATTTAATTTCTTACCGATAATCTCTTTGTTATAGACTTTGTTTGATTTTTTCTTCCCCTCTTATTTCGGTTTCTTTTTCTTTCTAAAAGCGGTTGGTTTTTTTCTCGATAAAATGTATAAACGTATACACTCAAACACATTATTACCATTATTTTTTTTACTTACACGTTGGCAATTTTATGTTTATAAAAAGCAGAAGTTTTCTTCAATTTAATTTTTTACCTCGACAATAACAGGAAAAATTCTTCTAATACGGAAAACTATCGAGATAACAACGAAGAAACTTCGATAACCAATCGATAACTTTAGTACAACGACGACGACAAGATGTATGGGATTTTCAAACTTTGCTTGTGATTGTACAAAGCAGTGATAAACTTCCGAGCACACTTTTCCGTCAACTATCTCTGGATTTTACAGCGTCTAACCTTTATTTCTCGTATTCTCATTTCTTTATTTTTTTGTTTATTCTATTTATCATTGCTTGCAACTTTTTCTAATAGCGAAATAAAGTTTCGTACAGTTTATAACATTGCTTGGATTAGAACTTTTTTTTTGACATTTCGACAAATACTAATGCATTAAAAACTTTATTAAATAACGTGAAATAAAAAGTACCGTAAATATTTATTAAAATAATCAATTCAATTTTAATTAAAAAAAAGGAGAATCAAATATATTTTTAAAAAATACTTTGAATTATTAACAAACAAAAAAATTTATGTAAAACGTTGAATTTCTTTTGACAAACATTGCCACTGAAAAAGTTTGGAACGGTCTCGTCTCTCCAACATGAAAATGGAAACGTTTAACATGTTATACTATTTATTGCGCATTATTAAATTGTATAATTTGATCGTTTAAAGATTATAAACTCTGTCGCTAGAAAGAATCCAATATTTTTTTATTCGAAAAATTAGTAGTGTTTCATGATTGCTTTATCGAATTTATTTATTTATACTTTAGGCGTGCAAAGAGCTTTTACCTCTTGAAAGTCTCACGAGAGGTTGGTCAGCCCTTATAGGATTATCTCTACTGTATCCATTACCGCCGTACTGGATGTTAGAGCGATTCTTCTTACTCGGTTGCTTCCGCTTTCTCGAAATCCAGTGGTTACTACGAAGAGCTCAGCGAATACATTAAATGCTAAACATTTCATCGTACATGATGTATGCACATAGTGTTATATGCTGATGTAAAGGAAAAACTTTGAATAAATTTGACAGACAATTAATGGAGTTTGTTATGGTTTTTAAAAATACGACAAAAATGGGTTCGCTTAAATATGAAAATTAATGAAGCACCATATATAATTAGTATAATTAGCAGACGGAAATGTGATTAAGCATATTGCCGAAACGAGTCTCATATTTTATCACTAACATTTACGCTAACGAGGTACTTGGACGACGACAACTATTCCGGACGAAATCCTGTCAGACTTTCAATCATTAGTCGTGCATATTCGTTGGACGAATGTCGGCGACGCCGACAATATGTAATGAGTAATGTTCCTGGCACTTTGCTAATTGCATTGTACGGGTCGAGAGCGAGTTCGCTTCTGTCTCGCGCGGTATCGTTTTCCGCCAAGAACTGGCGTCGCTATTAGCTCTTTTCAACAATGTAAACGATATTTTCATTCGCCTGCGCCTGTGCGCGAGGTACTGCTATTTTTCAGGCTATTTCGTCGATATTTCAACGATGAGGTTTTCGCGAAGGATTTGCATATGTAAATACATGATAAATTCAAGATAGACGGCACGATTGAACAATCAAGTTGGTTGAAAAAATGAAACTTCATAAAGATCAACGCAATTTCCATTTCGGTTCAAGGACGGTATAACCAAACAATTGTAATTGTTTCGCTAATTGAACCGCATCGTATAACGAGTTTATCTCATCGGATTGTTGCGCAATATTGTTTCAACAGTTTTTCCCGTCTGCAAAGTTCCAACATCTATTACCGATTGTTCCGTAGAACTTAAGTGGAATGTACTTCTTTACATACATATGTATATTACAACGGTCTGTCGAGTATTCTTGTATACGTAGTGTTACAAGAAACTTTGACATACCTACTTTTAGTTTATTTAGAATTTTAGCTTGCAGCATCGGCTTTATAGTACTTGTAAAAACTTTATTGAACAAATTTTTTTTTTTAATATATCGCTATTAATGCGGCACTAATGACTGAGAGAGTTGATTTTTTAAAGTAAAATTTAAACAAGTATTAGAAAATTAATTACATAAAAGGTACATAATTTTTAAATTAAAAGATTAGACCATCGTCAATATTTAATGTGTAATAACGTTCTCCTTCTTGCGATTATAGTGCCATCGTATCATTTATCATTTTACCCTTTGTATTATTTTGCTAAGATGTGACACAGTTGTTCAAGATATTGGATTTATTCGATTATTGCATTTCACTACATTTTGCGAAATGATTTTCTGTCATTGATTTATTAACGATAAATGATAAAATGTTACATCTTCGATATAATATATGTATACATATACAGCTTACGCTATCGTATAACCCGATATAAATAATAATTTCTTATTTCTCATAAATTAATATCTTGAAAAGCTAACTTTGTCGGAAATTTCCGCCATCGAAAATTGCAACGTGGTTTTCCAAACACCTTGATGCAAAGTGAATGGCATGCAGAGGCACTATATACTCAAGGGCGCTACTAATTAGGAAACTTGAGTGATTAAATGTGGCTAGGTCGCGAAGACCGTCTCTGGAGACAATCTTCCACGTGATCTGCTCGATCTAATATCTAATCTATCGCGAATCTATCGTCTCAGATTCAGGCGATCCGTTCGCTTATAATTTTGAATTACGATGTTCCGTGACGCCGCGGCCGCTACGTGACTGTGAAATTACCCCTCATGAATCATCCTACACCCTGTCGCAATTCGCTAAATGCGAGTTCAAGCGTCAATTGGAATTATTCTGATCGATTTGTAGCGCGAAACTCACGGTGGCACTTATTAAAGAGCTCTCATCATGTTCCAACATTCTCACGCAAGCGATATAAACTTAACAGCAGTTTCATTTGTTTAATATGATTTTTATAGCACTTTAAAAATTGAAATTGGTAATATACGAGAAAAAGAGAAATACAATAAATATATATATATATATATATATATATATATATACATGTATATTTATTTTGAAAAAATTCTTCTGAAAAGTTGCGGCGAAATTTTTTGACTATTTAATTATTCGAGAAACTTGACGCAACGTCGTGCAATGTAGATAAGACTTCGAAATTTGTCGTAACTTGAACCACAGTTAAGTGGTCTCGGTAGCAATATAAGTTAAAGCCACTTTTAATATTAAAAGGTCTATAAAATGATTATGAAACTGCCTCCGCCCGGTCGCCGATTTCATTCCCCTTCCGCGGATCAGTTCACGATCCGGGGAGGACAATTTAAAATTCAAAATGTCTCCAACTTGCATAGCAAAACGAGACATTTTCTTTCGAAGCGCTCGAGACGATCGATCGCAGCTACAGCCGCGTTGGATTTTTCACCCTGCACCCCTGCCCCTGTCGGGACGTAACTTAAATTGCGACACCCGAAATTCTCTCGAGTTGCCGCTTCTTGCATCTCGAAACTTTCCATCGATCAGTCTTTCGTACGACCTGTGTATATGGCACGCCAGGGCGATCATGTCGTCGATATATAACGGATGGAATTGAATTCCTGAGAAGTGCAAGGCAAAGGGGAGAGGTATCAACGCGATGCGTCGCGACAAGGCGCCTTCGTGTTCGCTCTCCTCCTTCCCCCTCTCTCTCTCTCTCTCTCTCTCTCTTCGTGTCGTGAATAACATATCAGGGTAAACCTTATCGATCGCGGTCAAAATTGTGAAAGTTTTGCAGTCGCGTCCGTCCGTTTGCGTGCATGCACGCGCGTTACTTGGCGGCGTACGCGCACAACTCCTCATATCCCCGCATATCCCCGTATATCCCCGCATATCCCCGCATATCCGGCCGTCTGGTCGATAGTATATTTCTGGCTGGCATACACGGAACCGCGCGCTCTAGTCGAAGTGAGGCGTTCCACTTTTCTACATTTCCCACCAGCAATCCCCTTTTGCCCTCCGCGCGCCATCTTTCCTGCTGGTTACCACCGAAATTTTCTGTATCGTTTCTTTTTGCCGGGGGTTGGCTCACCGTCGCCGTCGGTTGGTTCCCTCCCTCCTCGGCCATCCCGTCGTTCTCGCGTCCTCGCGTCGTGCGTTTCTTTTTCTCTTTAAGCTCGGCAAACTTTTTCCGCGAGCAGACAGGATTGAACTGATAGAAATGCGGCCGGCGCAAAAGATCGATGAGCATCAAGCTCTCGAGGTGGATGGGGGCGCAAAAAAGAAATTAGCAATGTCCTATTCGAAGCTGATCTCAACTTTCTTCGAGTCTCTTCGATGTTTTTTCAACGATATGAAACTGTGTTTCCCTCGCTTCTACATCTCGAGTTGTCTTGTTTTATCGCATCTACCAGGATATATTTATTCTTATTATTTTGTGCGACTCGAAAATGATGAATTTATTTAAAGTACCTCGATACACGCTTCTTCACTCGCACCGTTGATTCCGTTATAATGAGCCATTATTAACGTGGATGGCCGCCACGTTTGTCGGCACTAATAAATCTCAATGGCGCGAACGTGACAAGCCAGCCAAGGCAGTCTTCTTGATCCCGTACCATCGATCCCGTTTGATTGGAAACCCTGGGGCTCGTCGGCAATCTCGCCTTTGTTCGTCAATTCTTTGATTAATCGACGGAAACGTTGAGGACTCGTTGAGCCAACTTCTCGATGAGATTGTATCGCCGGCGATATCCCGATTGCGTACCCCTTAATTGTTTCGCTCAGCAGTTCTTGGTCAGTGCAATAAGCTTCGGGGAGCCGCGTCAAGTATAGTCGGTAGCGTATTTTCGCGCTCCCTCGTATTTCGCGGTGTTTCTTTCATACAGCTAAATAAACTCGTCGTACGTGACAGGACTCGACCATAAGTCCATCTTGCAAAAAACTTGCACGAACGCGGGAGGTCTTCTCTTCAACCTACCGACGTGAAACATCCGGTACTTTGCGATGCGACATAATTGCGACTTTGCAATTATGTCGGGGAAAACTGGCTGGCGGCTCGAAGAGAATGACACAATCGGACTTTAATTAAAAACTTAACAAAAACGAAATTTTTCATTTCTTTTGTAAGGGATAAAATTCGCGTAGTTGGAGTAACGGTTAAAATCTCCAATGGCTCTTTTGTTGAGAATATTATACGAAACGATATCTACAAACATTTATATCATAAGAATCATTGATCGCATTGATATCGCGTTTATCGTATAGAGTAAGGAAATTTCATAAAATTCGATAACAAGATTTGTAAGCGGACGTATCACGACACTGGGACAATTCAAAGTAGCCGCAATACAACCGTTGATTCATGATGGGTGGAGCAGGACATTGGTCTACCTGACGTAGATATATCGTACGGCCTACATTTGCACTCTCGGAATTACGTTTCTGCTCTGTTAGCTGTGTTTCCGAAATATCGTGTGCTTAAATTTATGCGAGTATATATCTCGCATTACTTTGAAATATTTACACGTACATCTAATTTACATATACATATTTATATATATATATATATATATATATATATATATATATATATATATATATTTATACATTCAAACGTACGCGTATTTTAAAGTTGAATATTATAAAAATTTCATACGTAACACGTAAGACTTGAACACTTTTGCCATACCTACTACTTATACGTGCATACTTTTAAAAGAAATGCAAGGGAGAAGCATTACAGTAATTACTAATAATTTGACGACGGGAATGCAGATAAAATACGAATGACGAATTCTTTTTATTTTACGAAAACTTTGTATCACAGAACGATTTGTTAAAGCAGCAAAATATAAAATTGACAAAAGAGGACAAAAGGAGCAACGGAACAAAGGGTGAACGAAGCGAAAAGAGTGATTCAAAATATGCCACGTGAAAGACGTAAAATTCAGTAATTTAGCAGTTACAAAAGCGAATAGTTTAGTCAAACTCTCTCGCTCGTAATTTCGAGTTCAGGATTCCGGCTGATGGTAATTGGAGTCTTTTAACCACGCCTCGACATAGATTTTAAATCGACACTCTACGTCCGGTTTTTTATTCGAACATTGACGAGAATGAAAAGAATGACGAGATGTAATCTCTAACAATTTTTTTATTTGTTATACGTATGTAGTGAATAAACTGCAGCAAAATGTGCAATGAGTAAACTAATATAAAAACATATTGAAATTTATATTTGATAAAGCAATTTTAATAATTAAAATATGAAAAGTAACCAAATTATTTTTTAGAACGATATTTGCAAATCCGGGTTTTTACGTATCGAATTTTTTCCGCATCAAAAGTTTAATAGCAATTTAAAAAGGATCGCCGAATAAAGTTTCTTTTAAAAGTTCCTTGGAAATTTATTGTATTTTTTCTCTCAATTGTTTCAAACTACTAACAATAAGTAAGAAGTATAGCCATTTAAATTAGGCTTGTATTAAAAGTTTTAATATAATTTTAATAATACATATCCGATATCTTTCCTTTTAAACAACCAACAAATTTTTTTGTCTTTTCCTATCGCTAAAGTCTTAGGAAGCTGTGAACACTGCGATTTTTTTTTTATTTGGACAAGGAAAAAGTAACAAAAATACAGACAGCACAAAAGTGCAGTATGCTCTTACGTTCACAGAGTTTGTCTTTCACTGTCTTCCTAATGCTTCTCCTCGCTGTCTTGAGAAAAAGAGCGTATCTTGTATGGCGACTTTAATGTCACACTTTCCTATGAAAGGACAGAACTTCGCACGCTTCTTCTTTTTTTTTTATTTTTTTTTCCCCCAATGTACGTACATTCTTTCCTTCACAATGATCTTCTTTCTTTTCAATTGGCTCGTCCTTTCCTCGGTTTTTTCTTACTCCTTCTCCTCTCCTTATCTGAAAAGAAAACGCAACGCGATTCTCCTTGATATTTCTCCTTTTTCATCCTTCCCTCACGTAGTCTCTCGCATTCATCCATCTCTCTCTTTCTTTCGTGAGTTCTTTCCTCTCCCTCCCCTCGAACCACTCTCCTCCCATGTGCCGTTCTCTTTTCGTAAGATGCGCAGTGCAGTCGTGCTCTAAATCACGGGTCTGTTCTTGTTGGTCTTCCTCTATCTTCCCTCCGGCTTCTGGATCCTAGGATTCCCTGCCGTAGGATCTCATGGAACCGGGAAGAAGGACAAAGCAGAAGACGAAGACCGAAGGACGTGGCCAGGGAAAACGCAGACCTGTCCTACCTCAACGTTAACGATCCTACGTTGCTCCATTCTTCCTCCTGCCTCTTACCATGCCTTGTCACACAAAGACAGTAAGGTGATTTTCGCGGTCCTTTGTCAAAGGCTTACGCATACTGCCCTGTCATATCCAATCCCTTAGTTTCATCTGTACCATCCCTAAAATTTTATCTGAGCCGCCTCATATATTTTTACGTTATTTTTCTCTCATCTTGAGTATTATTGTAATTCTAAATAACAAAGAAATCCCTCGTCTCATATAGCGCCATATTTTTGCCGGCTTGCCTGTGTGACAGTAGATATAAGGCGATTTTTCTCAACGGACTTGTTACCAATGATTTTGATAACAAGGACATTCTGAAGATTCTCGCGATTAATTACATCATTTTTATGTTTTCATCTTATTTGAATGCAAATGATTTAGCCTAATGATAATATTTATCGGAATAGATTCCTTTTCAACAAAGATTACAATCGCGAATACCAGCTAATTAATTAGATTGTTTATTGAAACGATTTTTCTTTTTCCTATAATTTAATGCAGTAGTGTACTTAAAGCTTAACTTTATTTTGAACGAATTATCGTTTAAAATTAATTTCTCCATTATACACATCGTATTTTATTTTATAAATTTCGCTATGCATTGTAATAAATAAAACAAACTGTGGACTTTGCGCATTACAACAATGAATAGCATAATTTTCCCATTAAATTTTTAATGTTTGCCGTGCATAATTCATATCATAAAAAACCCTCAAAAATAAAATAAAAAGCTTTTTTGTTCGTATGGGTGGTATCGGTCTAGCGCAGTTTTGCAAGCTTCTGTGATTCCCGTCAAACCCGCGGTCGGTTTAAAAGATTAAAATGAGCTAGAGTCGGCTAAAAGTTACGATGACGAGGTGACGAACGCGGGAAAAGTTTAATGGAAAATGTCGCCCCGAATGAGGGCTTCCTTTGCCGCCGTCTACCTCCATCGAAACAGTCTGTGCGAAGAGTTAATTCGGCCCAGTGAATGGCCACTATCTCTTCCACCTTCGAGGGCGGTTAAGTCGCCGATGAGGTCGGGGATTTAACGATCCTGCTCGAACTTCTGACTTTTCCGACTAGGATCGATCGGTGCTAAACCGCTAGGATCAGTTTCAGATGTTTCGTGTATTTCTTTATAGATAGAAGAACCGCGAGGCAATTAAAGCCTGTCCCTTTCTGTCTCTCTCTTCTTTGAAATATTTATCGAAATTTTATCACAATTCCGACGACACAAATGACATTTTGTTGCGCTGAATTTGACAATTACGATATTGAATAACAAAACCAAAACGTTTAAAATTGTTTAGGTGTGTTTATAAATAGTTGAGTGAAAGTTTTTTGTCAATTATTGTGCAATTACTTCCTCTTTGGTAGCAGTCTTTAATTTCTCAATATTTTCAACTGTCGACTGTGACGATATTGGAGTGACATGAGGAATAGCGTTGCGCACAGGGGCAGGATAATCGAAGGCGGCAAATGCAATTAATTAAGCTCGATTGCGCGCCGTTTCGCTAAGTAACGTTACCTAATGGGCGAAATCATTAGCGGCATGAAACAAAGGTCGGCTAGCTCGCTCCCGGTCCTATACCAGATTTGCTATCTCGTCATTTAAGACAGAACGCATTTATTCTCTTACACAATTATATTTAATTACGTCAAATTTAAACTTTCAATGGGGTTTGAATATAAATCATTTACCCTTTCGCAAATTTTACTTTATCATCATAGAACGTCGTCATTATATTATTTATTTAATCGCTTACGTCATTCAATTGATTAATAATTTTTAATTAGTATTACGAGAAACACTATTCATAATAATATTTTCTACATAATCCTGTTATAACTTACAATAGATTATTACTTTCTGGCTTTACTCACCAAGAGAGTTTTCTCTGCCATTTTTAGATTCACAATACACTGCAACGAATTATACATTAGTTGTAAAATTTAGAATTTTTATTTTTACGAAATTATGATTCGAAGAGTATATGACGTATTGACAAGAGTTTAATTTTACGATGGAAAATGCGCGTATATTATAAAATGTTTAACCCTCTCTCTCTTTCTCGCGCACGTATTTTCTCGATACATACAATCGCAAGAATCGCGATAGGTTTTTCACCGTACTATAAGTCGCAGTCGCGAGAAAACTCGTCACAGATTACGCCTCATCGTTTCGAGAGGTACGTAAAAGTCGTCTTTTACGATCTTTGTCTTCGGCACGTTCCAGAAATTGTTCAACTAAGCGATGCTATTTTACAGCGACTTTCTTTAAGACGATCGTGGCTTCGGATAATAATAATATCAAGTATAAAGCGATATTACGATCGTACAAACCTCTACGAGGATCTTATTTTTATGTCTTGGATTATGGTAAAAATAATCTTTAATAATTTCAGTGATTGTATATCCGGCAACACGTTCGATGGCATATGTATCTTTAATCGTACCAATTTCCGAATTATATTAATGTTGACTAATGTTTTGAAAGGACAGTTATGGCGTATTAAAGTCTTGTCATTATTGTATTTACAGTATCGCTGTTGGATATGATCAATAGTTTATACATGGTCGCAAAAATATATTTTTAATTGTAATTATACTTAGCCTGATTATTACTTTCGATTTTTCAACAATTCATTTTTACATTCATTTTCATCTCCGTTCATTAAATATACATCTACGTTTAATTACGCAAAGATTCGGTCGTGCGAAAAATTTACGACTGATGAGACATGATGTCAATGTGGAAAATTCCACTGTGGAAGAATTCTCTAGGCGAGACAAAGATCGATCGATAGAGTTTCCTTCGATGGTTGTGCTGTGGTAATCGAATTAACTCGCGCTTCCATAAGTTACCCATCGGCATCGGGAGGAAACATCTGGATACACTAGGGACTGTTGATTTCGGAAGCGAATTTGCAGCGCAGTCATTGTCGTTAAATGTGTATTGTCGATAAACGATCAGATAGAAAATAACAAGCGTCTGTCAGAAGTTATAAAAAATAATCAATATAATTTTTTATTCTGCTTTTCTTATATTGTTTTATAACTTTGAGATATTTTTCAAGACGCTGTAGGGCCAATAAGGACTTATTCTCACTATAGACAACTTCCTTGCATCAACTGTACTATAGTTTCTTGAAGCTGTATGAGAATTCGCTTTGGAAATTCCGCGGCGTGTATCCAACCAGGACTCAACCACGAATTACACGTTCAAAGAGCGATGGTTGATTCGAGCAACCTTCCGAAATTCCGAAATAACCTGCGATACAGAACCTTCGGTTAATATCCATGGGGTGTAGCCTTCATTGAAGAGCATATGATATACATTGCCTGAGAGATCGCTCACCTTATTATATTCCCATTTGTGTCATAAATAAATCAATATTTTCTATTTATTTTTCTACATTACTGCACAAATATTTCAATATTTATTCTTAATCTTAATTTTAAATTTGTACATTTTCAATAAGAAATTATATGTATATTGATTAACATTAGTTTTGTCATATTATTATATTTCGATACGTCTTATTATTATTATAAATATATAAAAAGCTTACACAATCATGATTATAATTATTTGAAAACTGAAAAGAATGCTTTGCAAATTTTGTGTGTATTTTAATATTTTTTCATAAATTTTTCAAGACGATCTTTCTTTAATGGAAATTAAATTCGATTATGAATTTTTAAGATTAAATATGCATAATAAGCTTTTAATCTTTAGATTAAATTTATATGTAATAATAATAATATATGTAATTATAATAAAAAACAATTTAAATTAAATAGAAAGAAATTATATATTTTTTTTTTATCTATATATACTGAAGTTTAATTCATCAAAATTATTTACGATTCATGTTTTAATAATGAAATCAACCTCAAAAGTATTAAAGCAAGTTTTATTTGAAATTATTACTAGAATAGAACTAATTGACATAATAGGAAATGTAGGAACTGATGTTCATTGTATGTACCATACTATGTAGTTTTAAAGTTTACATAGTACGATCTAAACTACTTTTTCCCTCTAGGGTCTTTAGACTTGCATAATCGCGATTAAAAATTTCTGAAACAGCTCATTTTCCAACGATGCGTTTGGAGAGTATACATTTACACTGAATATTCTTCGTTCTATTCGATATTTATTTTGAACAAATTTGCGGTTATACGATGAAGGAAGTACGGTAACCAAGCAACCAGTCATGCTCGATTACATGACTGTCTCTCTCTCTCTCTCTCTCTCTTTCTCTTTCTCTTCTTCAAGCAGAGCGTAGAGTTTACGACACGATGCTTTTAACGTCCGGTAACAGTCTGCCAGCAATCACATTAGTCGTCCGGACCGTCCGTTACCATATTTAATGGTGGACCAAGTTCGAAAGCGACGGATGTGCGGGTCATTGAACCAATCACGCCACCTTTTCGCCCCCAAGCCCTGAGCGAAGACTTGTTAGCTACGTGCAATTTTCACTCTTCTCAACGCTGTTCCTCCTTTGGCTCGGCGATTTTCGGGTTCTATCTTTCTCTTTCTATTAATTGTTTTAATGTTCCAATTTCTCGTAAATTGCTCGGTAAAATATTCTATTGCTATTGTCTAAATATGGACGGCAAGCTACTATTTATATTTTATTAAATGATATCAATTGATTTTAGCAATTGGCAACTCACAAGTCTCTTTTATTCTAGGATGGGAGTCGAGAATTTAGATAACTAATAAATCGTAATTTTAGAAGTGTATAACTGTAAATTATATCTAAATATATATCAATTTACTGTGAAATTAATTAATACATTATTAAATTAATTTATATGTTATTTAAACTGTTTCAAATTACATTATTATTTCAATTATTTTAAATTACATTCAAACTTGTGCAATCTTACAATTTACTTATTTCATCGTACTTTTTTTTTTACTTTGATTTCCTCTGCGCAATTTATTTCTTCAGTTTGTTAAGAAATTACCTCGAGCTTCTCTCTTTTTTTCTCTATTGAGTTATCAATTATATTAATATTAAAATTTAAACATGTAAAAATCTTTCACAATATTCTATTTCGCGCAATGTATCATAAATATTATCTTTTGATTATCTCAAGCGGGATTTAGAAATCCAATCTGTGTACAAAATGGAAAGAAGTAAGGCTTTACCGACTCCACATTTAAAGCTGATATACTACTAAATGGTAGGAAAAATATCTAGCAATTGGCGAGAATAAATTCTTTACATCTGCTTTGTTCACTCTCAACATTTTTTTCCATACCTATCTCTTCAATGGATAATCGAGTTCTGTCATAAAAAGAAGAAATAATTCAAAATTTCTTATTTTATCACGTATAATATTAAAGTTTGCGTATTTTTTTGTTAGAAATCAACAACAACCAAAAATAATTTGTTTGCTAATATTTTGATTATTTTTAAACACGAATAATATTTTTATTTTTTTGCTAACATTTTTATTATTTTTAAACAGGAGTGAAATAACATATGACAAATGCGTGCAAAATTACATTGTTTATTGTGTGAATATGTAAACTGATACTTTGTTAAATAAATTAGATATGGGATAAGCCGTGTCTTTCACACACATACAGATGCAGCTGTTTACCTGGTCAAATAAATTGCGCAATTAAACACAGCATAAATTATTTAATGAGGTGGATGAGCATCTCGCTGGTGGAAAATGCATTCATTCATAAGGTTAAATGTGATGAGCGAATTTGACATTAAATGTGGATTCTAAAATCTATGTAATATAAATACATTTAAACTATAATTTACAATTTCGGGATTTAATGTACTTATGTTATTTACAAATAAATTTATACTACTATTAAGAGAGAGAAAAACGGAATAATATAAATACATGTAAATAAATATAAAAAATTGTGATTGTAAAGATATGTTAATATCTTCTTTCAACATTTGCTTTTGAGAAAGCAAGTAAAAAACATTTGAATTTTGATGAAAGTAATATTTATCTTCTTTTAAAAAAGAATATGCTTTAACTTTAATACATCATTTATATGCATATTTATATAAAGTTACAAATCTAAAAGTACAGCATTTCAATCATTCATTTTTATCCAAACTCGATACATGTCTAAGCTGAATTTCTTCCGCTATGTAAACATAATTTTACGCTTCCGTCAACGCAAAAGTATAATATTTCCATAAATATTATGTATAATACGTCAAAAATATAGTAATGTGAAATTTCTGATTGTACTGATCAACCATATGGCTGATATGCTCTGTGGAACGAACGTAGTTTTGCGTCGGATTACAATCTACTCTGTGCGACGTAATGTTGCGCCCGCGAGAGCAACGAATGCCATTGTGAATTCTCGTCGTGAGCCGAATGTTTGCTCTCTTATTCTCCTGGCCAGCTCTCCGTACACTTCCGACCTTTACTTACCATGACCTTCCACCTCTGGCAGTGCTAACAATAAGGTATACCTGTAGTACAAAATAGAAAAAGAATTCTTTTATTGGTCAATTCATGACACTACCAATTTTACGGACAATATAATTAGACCTACCATAATTGGATATTTATAATTAGAAAAATCCATTTAAATATCTCTCATTCATTTCATTTAGTTATTTAAAAAATTAGGTAATCGATATGGTACTTAATTTCAAAAGACAAAATAATGTTGCAATATTTATTATTGCAAGTAGAGTGATATATATTTTTACAACGTGAAATTTTTGATCCTTTTTTTCCTTTATCCTAATGTTTTGCAATATTTTTCGTTATAATAGGCACTACTAAGCACTTCAGAAATTTATTTTCAATTTTTTTTTTAAATTAGTTCTTTGGATTACTAAAGACAGAAATCAATTTCCTTATAACAGGCTCAAAATATATACATAACTTATTTATAAATGAAAACTAATAATTAATTTATGTTAATAATTAGGTTATTAGTTTATTAAACTATATATAAAATTTTTAATACATCCTATATATAATATATGCGTATTGTATGTATGAAAGTTTAGAATAATTTATATTTAATAAAAAAACGAAGCATGATAACAGTGATTTAAAGGAAATTATATACATGTGTATGTACAAATAAGTATATACAATAATTAGACGTGAAAGAAATGAAGGAAATCAAAACAACGTTGCCTCGAAAACTCTAGAATTTGCTCTCATCAATAGCTGTTTTTCTACAGCTACTACAAAAGTGAAATAGGTCTCATGAATGTCATGTACGAGTTCTTTTAACACATCGTCCTCCGAAAACGCAGGGTGGTTTCGCGGTGACTGCTACCATAAATTCATAGATAATGATCGCAGTACGTCTGCGTCCATGGGATCTACGGTTCGCTATGGGACTCATAATTTATCCACTATCCTATAGACGCACCGCGTGCTGTACTTGTGTGCACAGTGATAATATATACCTATGGCACCTACGTCCTTCGTAGAACAAATCTATGGATTTATGAAACGAAAACGAATCGAAGTGGGTGGGCCATTGACGTATCTCGATCGAGATGAGTATCGCAAATCTGAACGCGTGAAAGAAATATCGCTCTTCAAATATAAAAGCAAAATGTTCTTTTCACTGCTTACAGAAAAATCTTATATTAGGAGACTATTTAATCTGAAAAACCACGATATGTTAATAATTTAATTAAAGGGACAGGTAATTAAATTTGTTGAAATTTGATTGTATGTGGTATATTATGTATATATTAACAAAGCTCATATATTAACAAAGTAAGAGAGAAAAAAGTAAATTGGTAACACAATATTCGAAGAATATTACGAAATATTTATGCACTTCAAACGTAATTTCATTGCAGTAACTGGAGGAATTTTTCAACTATAACAGATTATATTTTTATTTGATATTTGCTTATTGTTATCTTGCGAATTTCAATTTGGTCACCGATATATTTCATAGATTAAAATATTGTAATCTAATGATGCAATTAAATAATTTTTATAAATACAGTCTTTACTTTCATTACAGTTAATACTTATACAGTTTTTCATTTTATTTTTCGCAACATTTTTTTTATACATCAATTTTTGCATTATCTTTTTAGTGTACGTTGCATTTGTCGCACAATTAACCGCTTACGCGCATTAAATTGCGGTACAAATTGCGGTCGACATATTTCTCATTTCACTGGCGTGTCCAACGCGGTGAAACCCTTATGATATTTCCAAGTATAGCTGTGACAGGTCAAAGGCTGAGTGGCGCATACGTTGCCCGAAGATTGTCTCGTCATAGGTTGACAAACTGTCCCACAGGGAATAGCGTTCCTTTGGGATTAAAGGATTTCTGCTTTCACGTCGCTAGCGGATGCTCCTCGCGTTTGACTAGATTGTTTTCGTCGACGATACTTTCGAGATTGAAAGACTATATGTCTACTTTTAATTTTTATTAATTGTTTGCTCGAAAAATTTTTTTCTTATTAATATTTTAACATTTTTTTTTAATAATATTTATTTCAGAAATTTATATAATACACAGAAGGCGCGCGCGCGTGTGTGTGTGTGTGTGTGTGTGTGTGTGTGTGTGTGTGTGTGTGTGTGAGAGAGAGAGAGAGAGAAAGAGAGAAGGAGAGATTAATCTCGAAATATGAGATTATTCTTTAAATTGGGCATTTGAAGATTGTATAAGTTGTATATCTCGCACGAAATGAAATTCTCCTCTGAACAACTATAATGTTATTTTTTTCTGCATGTGAAATTAACTTTTTCACTTTTCAAACAATTATATCAGCACAAAAATTTATAACCATCATTAATTTATAAATTATTTAAAAATATAAAATATAAATAAATCAATATACGAATATTTTATGATATATATATATATATATATATATATATATATATATATATATATATATTTATAACTAAAATAAGCTTTATTTATATCGCAATTGATTGTCTTCATATTTGTGTCATATCTCAAATGAAAAGAGCGGAAGTTTAAAGTCTTGAAAAAGATTGCAGTTAAGTTAATTATAGTTTGCTATTCTGAACATCGACAAGTTTTTTAGGTTTATTACCTCGTATGGTTAAAAGTTTTATGTCTTTGTACGTTATCGTCTTACAAAGTTTTGATCCAGAAAAAGCGACAAGGAGAGACACCGCCTTCTTCATTTATCTGTTATCTATTCGATCAACTTTATCCAAATTATTTTAGAAAACATTTTTATCGAATCAAACGTTGATTTATATAGCGTAATGGTTTTAACGCATTCATATTTTTTTTCGATCGTAACAGAAATATTCATTTATTTTAAATATTGCAAAGTCATATTTTTAAATATACATATATATTAAATGTAGTATTTTAATTATAAATTTGGGACTCAAAAAATGTTAGAGGAAATGTTAACCAAATTCTATCTTTTATGCAATAATTTATATTGTGAATTTTATAAAGAATATAAGCACATGGCATGACATTCGATGGTACATACGCTTTGTCATATCTATTAAAAAAAAATTATACATTTAAATTACTGATGATTTTTTAAAGAGACGCTATAATAACATCGCTATAACATGCATCATAATTACGTCTTAACTTTTATGTGTCCGTTTCAGTACGATGCAGATTTAAAGCTACAATTTCTTGGCTTGTGTTCAAGCTGAAAATTAAATCTAAACAGAGGAAATTGCCGCATATTTTTCTCTCAGCAAAGTTTAGCTTACAACAAAAGCATAGCATAGTGTGAGTGTTCAGTTCCTGTGTGAAAACGGAAAAGTCGAGATTGTATCAAAAACTATAAGGAAATTTGCAAGAAAACAAAAAACTTTTCAAGAGAATCTGCGTGATTATAAATTTTACTTTTAACGCACTTAAGAACAACTTTTTTTTCTCTCGCGCGCTTCATCTTTATATTTTTCTCTTCTTTATATTAATGATCATTAAATGATCAAATTAGTTTTTCGAGATTATATATACTGCTTATTTTTGTTAATAACATCTCGGTGATTAAATCTGCTAAATTACTTCATTGGCAGTTAAAGTCCTTTCTAATTTTTCTCTTATTTATGAAAATGCTTATTATACGGTTTTTGCATACTTATGCAGTCAAATTTTTTGTTGCATTTTAATGTAACTTGTAAACGAAAAGGCAATTCGGAATACAACACTCAATTTTTAAAGGATAGACTGAAGGAACGAAGAGAAACGTTTACAAAGCTGCGCTATTTTTTTTATGATAGCAAAATAATTTTGGTGAAATGTCTAAAATCTTTCGACGTTGCTCAGCTAGTATTTACGATTATAATTTTTTACAGTAATAAAAAATAAAATTATTTTTATATAATTACACTATTTTTATAATAATTTTTAGAATCGTCCATTTTGTTTTACAATGAACTGTGATATGATATTGCACTTACCACTACTACTTGATTCAGATTAATTTTGTTTATTCTTTCCTATATTTTTATATAATTACTGAAAAAGAGTAAATACAAAGATATAAAGATTTATTTTATTAATCTGAAGATATCAGATGAATATATCAGAAATAGTAAATAATTATTAATGCGACTCAGTTTTACTATTTATTTTATTTAATTTTACGTCAACTTTACGTCAAAAAGAAAACGCATCGTGAACAAAGAGCACAATACAATATATGTATGCACGCAGACGCACCCAATCGGAATTCACGATGCAATTTCTAATTCATTGCAACGGACAATGTCGACATCGCCACTTATATAACTGTAGTTCTGCAATTTCCAGCAACCATATTAGCTAGCCCGCTCGCTTTTGCAGTCAAATTTCGGTTACGCCACCATTCGTCGACACGAGTCGTGGAATTGGTTACATTGGTCCCTCGTGTGGTAGAAACATTAGAATCTTTCTCCTCAAATCAGCGAGCTTCGTACATTGCTTTTATTACCTTTAATTTTGCCACTTTCCAGGAGACATTAACAATAACTACATCTCTCTTGCATAATAAGTAGGCAATGATTACAGTAATAATTATTATGTATGTATTATATACATATTTAGGCATACATGAGAAATTATTCATACGATTTATATATAAAAAACGACACAGTAATCCTTATGTGATCGAATCGATAATGATAGCATAATAATGTGTAAATCTACATTACACATTATTAGCAAATGGTAAATTAAATATTAAAACAAAATATTAAATACTAAATTCAATATTAAATACTTAATTATTTGTAGTACAAGTTTTATTTATTAGCGATTTATTAAAAAATGAAAAATAAATACAAAAAAGTAATCAATTTTTTGTACGAGCTAGTAATTGTTCTCTACTGGCTAGTATTCTGTTCTCTAAATATATTGATTCATACAAAGGCACTTGGGGGGAATAATTTCTCTTGAAATATGTCTCACTACGTTGTGGATATGCAACATTCGTATCGTATAACAAATGAAAGAAATGTGATAAGGTGCGAGAGATAATTTTACATTACGTTCGTATAAACATTTTTCACGTATTTTATCACGTAAATCTTGCAAAAATAAATAATAAAATATAAATTATAAAATGCAACGTACATATAATTATATACGTAGATGTGATTTTGGGCGATCGTTTGATCGATTCGATCCTAGACACGTGCAATATTTTCTCGTGTTGATTACAAATTTGATCGGTTTTCTGACACGGTTTTCTGACAAGGCATGTCAAGGGAACGGGCGTCATATGATTGGTTCTCTCGTATGGTTACAAAATCGCATTAGCTCGGGGTTAATAACCGCGGATATCGCGACCTCGGATCACCGGCCAATTATCCCGGTCTCACCAACGAGCGTCGACGAATCACCGGTGTCGGTGAGGCAAAATGTTCATCCTCGGTTCACGTAGCTTTATTGCAATTTTCCACCGCGTAAGAGCGCACCTCCGCACGCAATTTTCTTCTATACCTACAATCTCTTTGCGAATTTTTGTCACCGCAACGTCGCGTCAACCATCCATCCAGAAATTAACTAGGACGTGGATTAACTGACGTCGCCCTAAATTAATTTACATAATCTAACAAATGTATATTTCTGATTATTCCACAATATTACTAATATACCAATGAATTTTGGCAAACAGTATTTTCTTCTCATATAAACTCGATAATATTTGATACGCATGTTATCATATTTCAATATATTTTGTATTTACGTCTCTGATCATGTATAAAATTAAATTTGTTTTGAGTTTAATTTAATATAACTTGCTGCGCGTTTACTGTTGACACATTTTATCGACCATAGATGAAAACTAACAATTACTTTGTTATCCTATAGGTACATAATTATATTAGAATTAATTGTACATATATATATATATATATATATATATAAAGACGTAAAAATTTGATATTTTTTTCTTACAATCAGCTCTAGTTTTGTTCTCTTTTTCTTTCTTTTTCCTTTTCGTATCATCTGTCTACTTGTTAATTTATCCACGTAATTAATTGTTACTAATTAATCACTTTGGTCGTTGTTATTGTAATGGACGCGAGTATCAAAAACATGGATGCACCGCGAGAAAATTACCGTTTCAATAATTTGTAATGAAGACTCGAACAATGCAGAAGGAAATGGAAGGCAAACAAAGGCAACGTTCGCAGTGTCTCAATGCGTGCGCGCGTCTATTACACAAATCGAGCGATTTGAGACAGGGAGTGACAGAATGGAGTAGAAAGAGAAAGAGGTAGACACAGGGAGAGAGAGAGAGAGAGAGAGAGAGAGAGAGAGAGAGAGAGAGAGGAGGGGGGGCGGAGGGAAGGAGGGAAGGAGGAAGAGAGAAGGGTATGTAGGCGACGGCCTATTATTATGCGTTTGTTATGTTAATCGCTCTCTCGTGACAGATCCGCTGTGCCGTATAGGTCAATTCCGTTATACTAACTCGATGCTGAGAATGCACGTCGCGTGGCTATGAATCTATACGAGAGACAGCAATTCAAGACGGAGCACAACGAATAATGAAAATCCATTGTCAAATATTTTACCATATATTGTATATTTAATAGCTTGTAACTTTATCATGAATTTTTAACTTTCGACTTTCTTCGACATTTCAAGATATTTATTCTACTTAAAAGTCTGCAGTTTTTCTTTTATCATTACCTCGATTAGATTTATAGTAGAATCCCCTCTCCTTAAAATGTCTGAAAAATCAATAGGTCAACACTTAATACAGCGCAATCTTGTCAATTGTTGCTAATTATCTATGATTTGCAATCTCTTAATGGCGGCTACTTAGAGGTAAACCACGCGCCTCGGAATGTCGAGGAGCTTCGGCTCGCTATGCTCGAACGCGATGAAAAAAAATGCGGGCCATTGAACAAAGAGGAAACAGCCCCAGCTACGGGACAGGAGAAAGAGAGACACGAAAATGGTTATACACGCGCAGGAGCGTAACGCAGGCGCGATGGGCCACAGCCCCATTGCTGGGTGGCAACCCTCCGAACGGGTTGGCCGCGAGACACTCAGTCCCGTCTCGCTTCTCTCCGAAGAAAACCGGAAATGGTCGTAGTCTTGGCGCGCACTGGCGGGAAAATCTCTGCATACTTGTCGCGATCGCATCCTTGCGACTTTGGGGATTTCGTTCGGTGCTTGTCGTCGGAATTTTGTCCTCGTTTCTCAATCGTTGGATAATTCTTTACGGGTTTTACAGTTCTGTAACATTTCTCCGCTTGCGCGTATGTCGTAGATCGAATATGTGACAGTGGTTCTTTTTTTTGTGCACAAAGAAAATTCCGGAGAAATTGTGACGGATATTGAAAAGTGTTCAGCAAAGTTATCTATTTTTCTTTTTGGATGCCATTCTCCTCGACTATTATCGGAAAGGATGAGAATGCAAGGTATAGAAACGGATAAAGAAGAAAATCGAAGAAGAGATTCGTAAACAAGCGAAAAATAGAATAGTGATTTTTCAGTGAAAGTTCGTTCTTATCCAGATCTGCGATTGAATTAATTACAACATCGGTGGAATTTAATATGTTCGGACGTGATGTGTCAAAAATATATTAATCAAATGGTGATGAAAATAATTTTGCTGTCACGTTTATATTTTTCGATAGAAAGCAAAAAGGATTCGTATTCGTGAGCGTACGAATTTTATGCAAGGAAATGCAAGTACAGCATAGTCTGTACGCATATCTGAAAAATATCACTTCGAAAATGTAGAATAAACTCATTCTCGACGTAGTAAAATCTCTCGGATACAACGTTGACTAAAATTACCATTTCCGCTATTCCTTTGCGCGATAATGTCATTGATTAGATATAATTTCACAAATTCAGCGAATTTACTTTATTATACACCAAATTGCTATACTTTGTACGCGTTCTCTATGACAAAGACGAACAAAATTGAGACAAAATCTTGACGAATATAATAAAGATTTTAATATTGAAAATTATATAGAATTGTTTTAAATCATTCCATATAAACTCATATTTTCGTTCTAATAAAATCATTCTACTTCTATTGTAACGCACTTTATCGAATTAAGTTCAATTATTTAAACACAATATAGCATTTGATACATTCACTGTTTGTAATTACAACGTATTAAGCATAAAAACATAAAAATGGATAAGCAGATAAATATCAAAGGCAATGCGAATAAAATATTAAATTATCAGGGAAGAAATAAATGCAATTTAATTACATCAAAGAAATACGGGTATTATTATTAGTCTCATAATGAAAATTAAATGTTATTCAAAATTATAATATTTAATAATCACGCATTATAGTATTTAATATTCTCTCTCTTTCTTTTTTTCAGTTTTATGTAAATGCACTTTTTAATGAATTTTGTTTATATGAATTGATTTTCTTTTAGTAAAAAGAAAATCTGTCTGATTTTATTCAATTATATCTAATAAAATAAAAGAATTTTGAAGTGAAATAATTTTTAGCTGATTAGTTGAAAATAAAATAATTTTTAGTTAGATTTTCATTTTTTTTTAAATTAATTCCAATTTTAGTTTAATCTATTTTTTTTATTAAAACAATGTTTGATGATACATATTTATGATATTGAAAACTTTAATCAGAATTATTATTAATTTTTAATTTTTAATTTTGGTTAAGAAAGTGGCAGTTTCAAAGTACTGCTTATTAAATTTGCAAGTTGTAGCAAATGTGCAACTTTTGATATATTCTGTGTTGTACTTATTCGCGTATATACTTAACTTTTACATAATGACATGTATTTAAAGTTGCACTTACGAAATAGATGAGTCGCAAGCAGCATGTCAATTTAGTCACTTTAGTAATACATTTTTAACAATATTTATATTTAAAAATTATATTCACAAGCATTATTTGGGTAATTTATTTAGTCGGTTTAATAAAACGACGTCATAACTTACAACAATTTTGTTGAAAAAACATCCATGATTTTCTTGGTAGTCGAAAGAAACAACAATGTATATATTTTTTGCATTAAAACACATTAAAATACAAGCGTTGAAGAAAGAAAAATGAAGATTAAATTAATAGATTGCGTAATATAAATGTAATATTTTGATAAATCATCGTTATTCGTTTTAATTTCCGTTTCGCCTCGAGACTTTATGCAGCCATTATCTTTTTGAACTATTGCATCAATACACTATAGGTATACGATAAAAATCATATTAGTTATCGATTTAGTTATACGGTACTTTGCTATTATTGCGCTACGCTTTTCTTCATCTCCGTAGAAGGGGAACGATACCTTCTTGCCTTTTGCGACTCATCGAAGCTTTATTGGTTTGGCCATTCACTTTCTGACGAGGACCGTCGAGAATTACTAGATACCGGATATGCGATTGACAATAACAGCGACGCTGTTGGAAAGGCAGGTCGAACGTTTACACGTATAACGCGTGAAAAAAATAAGAAAAGAGGGAACTATAGAGAGAGAGAGAGAGAGAGAGAGTGAGAGAGAATGAGAGAAGAGTGTCAGGAAAAGTCGCGATGGCGAGACTTGCCATCGACTTAATACTTTAGCAAGAGACCTCGAGGGGCAAGGAGTTAGTCCTGTTTGAAATGCAGCCGGCGCCGTTGAAGAACAAACTCCCCTCTTCAAGCCTCCTCTCTTCATTTCTTTCTCGTTCTCTTCTTTTCTTCCTCTCTCTTTTTCTGTCGGTATCATCACCGTCGCCTCAACTTCATCGGTTCGCACTCCGGTGACTATCCTCCCGTCCCTTTCTCCGTTATCTCAGAAAATACAGCATGCAGTTTGAACGACGAGCTGTTTCACCTGTCTCTGTTCTTATTTATCTCCCTCTAGTTCTCTTATCTTTCCTACCTTCTATTCTTCTTACGTCAATCTTCGTTCGAGCCGCGTCCCGCGCATCCCTCTGTCACTCAACTCTCTTCTTAACAGAGACTGTATTTTAACATGGCACCGCAATCGCGGTGGCTGTTGGTGATTCCGATTGTCGGCTTTAACGACTATCGATTGGCCTACGAAGACGACCGATGTACTACTTCGGTCGATAGCATTCAAACAACATTTTAATTGCACGCAAAGTTTCGTATTGTTGCGGCAAAGCATCGCCATGTTTTCTGTGAATCTTTAATTTGACACTTGAATTAAAAAGAAGATTAACTATTCAAGAATTAAGAACTTGTTAAGTTCTATCTTGATAGCATTTTCTTCATTCAATGCAAGAAGTAATGGAGTAATTTCGTTTAATTATATTCTTATATATTATAGCATTCATTATAAACATTTTATTTTTCCCAATACGCGTATTTTAATATTCAAATTTTAATATTCGATAAATTTACTTTTGCTTGCATATTTTACGATTTACGATTATGTGGAATGTATAATAAAATTTTATTCACTTAAAATAGCCGAAAAATTGGTATTTTAAGAATAAAAGAGAGAAATAATTGAGAGAGAGAGAGAGAGAGAGAGAGAGAGAGATTGAATCGACAATTTCGGCTACGGGCACTTCGCGCCCCTAAGAACGAAAATAGAATCATTTTCGCTCCATCCTGTCGAAATTGCACGGCGGCAAACGTGCAAATAAATCTCTTAAAGTGTATTCGGTGCAAAATGAAAATCATATTCTTGCGAAACGAGAGAGCAAAAAAGAAATCTACTTGGTGGAGCGTGGTTCACCGCGAGGGTGTCGACAAGACTGCCACATCGCATAACGATTTGTTTTTGACTTACGAGGTTGACTCGAGAAAAGGGTGTCGTCAGAAATTTACATCCCCTGACTCGAAACTGAGAGAGAGAAAGATTCGATATGTATGTCAGTCGTAACGCGCGCTATAACGCACATAAAGGCAAGCCGATTTTACGAGTTCGTTTAACGTTCGCCTGCGAATCGAGGGGCTCGGCACTCTGAATAAATTAGCATTAACATACAGCTACTCGTACCTGTGATATAACCAACCTGGCAACCTAGATATGACCCTCGCCTCGGTAGATCCCGGGAGACTCCTACTTGCTAGGATATCTGACTCGACCTCGAAACTCAACAGAGGAAATAGACTTACATGGTAACTTTACGGGTCTCTTAATGCTTAACAACATTTCTATATTTTATCTAAGAACCATGCATGACATTAATATTACCTGTCGAATTTCTGCGCTTAGGGCTAAAAATCACAAAAACATGAGCTTGAATAGTTTTGTTATTTTACACATTTATATGAATAGTATTTTGTTAAAAATAATTTTACAAAATAATTTTATTTTTTTAATTTATTTATATACACGTATTACAGAAATAATTTAGTATATTAAAGATAAGTATATTTTAACAGATATCTGCAAAAATAACATAACCGTGCAAATTCATTTTTCGCGCAAGAAATAAAAACAGTATTCGATTCATAAATATGAGGGAGGGAGAGAGAGAGAGAGAGAGAGAGAAAAAAATACAAAAGAACAAGATAATATGTAACTATAATTCTTTTTCACACATTAGCTCGCAGAAATAAATATATGTATATTATATTCTAGATTTTCCTCGAAGCTTCGTTTAAATATACATAACATAAGTAAATGAAATCACCGATCAAATTATATATATATATATATATATATATATATATATATATATATAGAGAGAGAGAGAGAGAGAGTTATTATATACAGAATATATGTACTAAAATAACACATAACGCGCGCAGAGCTTCAATTTAAGCTGCATTGTTTTAGTTAAAACTAGGTCAAGCTGCATAACAGAAACCATCAATTACTTTGTATATTGATACACTAGCAACAATTAGAATTTACAATTCAATATTCCATATGGTGTCATGCCTGTTTTTGACATTTTTAATTTCCGTGAATATCGTTTATTTATAAAATATATTAAAATTTTTTAACTATTTCGTTTCTTATTTTTGTTGCTCCTGCAATTAATGTTACATTAAAAAATTTTTTTCTGTTTGAATCGACGGATACGCAAGGCGTTATCATATTTTACTCTCATTTAATCTTCCCGGAAGTAAAGCGTTTCGTTCGCAACCACGTATTATCAAGCACCCGTTATCGACAGCGTTATTTACTGCCTCAGCCAGTTTGTTTCCATTTAGCACTTTCCGATGCGATACGCCCCATGCTAAAACAATGTGAGAAAAAAAAACAATAATTAATATTTGATAAAAGCGCTTTGTAGGAGATATACATGATGTTAGTTATGTACCTGTTATTGTTCCAATGAAATTTGATTCTCTTTATATAGCGAAATTTGCCTTTTTACAAAAAAAAAAAAAAAAAAAAAAAAAAAAATAGATGTATAAAACAAAAAAATGTGTGTGTTGGCACGTACATTTTTTTGTGCAAAAATGACTATTTTAAAACTATTATTTTTTTAATATTTAATAATAATAATAATTTTTTTTTTTTCAATTGAGAGGACAATTTTCCGATTGAAAGACACAAATCACATTATTAGATATTTAATATCTTTAAATTGAAAATGGAGCAATTTAACAATTATAATTTTTGTGTCATTTAAATTGTTTAGAATATCATAAATGTATTTAAAGTATTATCATTGCGATAATAATGTACGTAACACGAAAATTCATGTTCAAAAAATGCACACAAGATCGTTATCGCAATAATTATTATCTTCATTGTCAGGGCACTTTAATCGGAGAACGACTTAGGAGGAAAAGTGGCGAACATAAAAATGGGAAGACGTATATCGCACGCATGTAACATTTACGACACGAATCGATCGTTAAGGTGCTGCTTCAGCGACTTTAATTAAAGGTGCAGGGAACTGCTCCGCAGCGACCTGCATGGAACTTTTACAATCTTGCACGATGCATTCGCGATGCGTGCGCGGGTAATGCGTACGATAAGGTACAAATAATGCGACCACCTCGTATCCTATCTACGTGCGCGCAAACACGCGCAGCGTGATTCGATAAAGCCTGCTTATCCCGCCACGTTGCCCGCATCGGTTTTTACTATTTTCCTGTTTAGCCACTGTACTTTATCACGCCACGGACAGCGCGTTTTACTCTTATTCCGCGATATTAATCTTTTTATTAAAGGTCGTTCTCGTGCGCAACGCCGTAAACGCACATGTGTGTGTGTGTGTGTGTGTGCGTGCTGCAAAGGACGCGTTAGCGTCGTTGCTTTTCTTCGCGCGGTCGGTGTACTTGCGAGTCGTTTACGGTCAATGCGTAATTACCGTCGCAAATGTACGAAAAAAAAAAAAAAAAAAAAAAAACAAAAAACGAAACAAAAAAGGAATATGTAATTCGCGTGCCCGATGCATGATTTTATAGCTCTGCTGTTTCTCGGCGGTGAACACCGATTTTTCCCTTGCAGTTGAAGTATCCATTAAGGCAGACCATCGCGCCGCGAAGCGCAGCCCTTTCTTTTTCTTTATAATTTTCTTTATAATTTGGTTAATGCCGAGAAGAGAAGCGTTCTGCGCACAAAGACGCGCGTTGCTCGTTTCAGAGAGTGCATCTTCAAAATCTCATCTCGTGATGAAAACATACTTTAAGGCAGATAATTATTTCGATGGGAGGTGCCTTCTCTGTTCCCGCGAGTCGCGAGTAATTCCAAGACACAGATAAGCTCTGCCTTGCCTTACGGGGTCTTAAGGAACCGGTACGGCTGATGCGACGCGACCATCAAACCACTGCAAACGAGGCTGCATGGTGATAGTGCGCAGTACGTAAGGAAAAGGCTTTGATAGTGTAAACCGCAAAGCGTAGCCTACAAGAGCAACACAGACTGCTGGCTAGCCGCGCCGCGCCGTCTCTTGCAATGGTGCATTCAGCAGAATTGCTGTAGAGAGAATCGACGATGGTCGATATATCTTAACGCTCTTTTAAAGTAATTGTGAATTTATTGCGTGAATTTTGTAAAACGAGATGATTCTGCGTTTCTCTAAATGGGAGGAGGTGTAATCTCTACGTCGGGATTTCTTGAACTGAATCTGCTCGTTCGAAATAACATCGTGGAAATGAATTGTATGCTCGGTGTCGGTGTATCTTAATTCCATTTGTTTGTAATAATTTATCGTAACATAATGTGAATTTTCCATTGCCATTGAAATTTGAATATTTCATACAGCAGAATAATTTCGTAACGGCCGCAGTGGAACAAAATGGTACGAAATGTTACGTTCTAGCGCAGGAAGCACGAAATCGATCGGAATAATTATTATAAAAATTTTGAAATATATTCTAGTGTTGTACACATTGTACATTTATATCACGTCCGTTTTAATTTATAGGCAAAAATATCGGTAGTAAAATTTCAAAAAAAATTGTTTTAATAAATTATCATTTTACATCTACATCTATAATATATATAATATATACATGTATTCTCTCGCGGTTATTATATACAAAAGAAACTAATACTAAGAAACTAAGAAACAATCACACAGAATAAAACATTGAATATATTATTTTCTCATAATTGCTATAAAAGAAACTGCAATCACGCAGAATAATACATCGCATTCTGACCGAGCAGCTATAAATTTCCAATCTTCCCAAACATCCTGTGTAATCAGTTAAATCAAATATTGAAATGGTAGATCGAAGCGAATTATATAACGGCATTACATTGATGTATGTGATCCTAGCTAGGTACTCTCGCTACATACTGATAAATATGAACTGCATTTGCGTACGTGTGCGTATAATAACGCGTGTTATCATTTTCGAATGGACAAGTTACATGAATATCCAAAATCGGACCGATAGACTTTTACATTTACAAAGATATTATCGAGGCTTATGAAGATTGTGTGTGATTACGTAATTGTTATGATTTTATAGAAATTGTACATGACAAAAAAAATTTAATTAGTTTTTTAAAAACGATATAATTTTTAGATATAAATGGAGATTTATTACTAGATATCTTTACTTATAACTGTTCTAAAAGAGTGCTTTAATTTATAAATAATTTCAATAATAAATCACAGTCTGGACGTGTCAGAAAGAGAGAGAGAGAGAGAGAGAGAGAGAGAGAGAGAGAGAGAGAGGGAGGGAGAACGAAACAAAATTTATAGATTACTATAAACACATTGTAAAAGAGATAAAACATATTCTATAATTGTTGTATCATAATTACAGACTAATATAATATTTTACAGATAATTGAAATTATATTTATAAATACGAGTAATAATATACAGAAATTAATAACAGGGTAGGTAATGATATAAATATAGGAAATTGAATCTACGCGTTGAATTAATAGTGTTGGATAATAATCTGTTTTACTTTATATAGTTAATCGATAAAATCCCTGCACCATGATAATTTTGCAATTGAAACGTTCCCGTTGAACTTGTGGCACATTTACTAAACGTAATATGCTATATGTTTTACACATCTACATTGAATATATTTATAATATTGATGCATGCGTGAACTCGTCTTTATACGATTTTGGTTAAAACTATTGATATAAGGTAGTCAAATAACTTCTTTAACATATGCACGTACGGCCAACTGTCCACATATCTTGGAACAGCTCCAAACTCTCCGGAAGTCGAACGACATATAAGCAACAAGTTTGCTCATAGGAAAAAAAGTCTCGTGTCGCATCTTCTTATAGATGGAAAATAAAGATTGCACAGTTAATGAAAATTGAAGGTCTCATCGCTGTTATAAAAGAGTTGTTGACACATTTTTCTAAATTAAATTAAGATTTGTAAATTAATTGTCATGTAATACAATATTATATTGTATATATTATGGAAGCAGAGGTATGTCATTTGAACCGGATAAAGACTTAAAAATTTTCAATCAGATATTCTTGTAACCTAATTTCACTGATTGCGGAAAATGGTAGTTTATATGCATTATAGCAATATCTACAAATTTTTGTTGGAAAAAGTAAATTAATCTCGAATGAATAACATTTGAATCGGATTCGAGCAATAGCGACCTCGACAATAAATGATAATATGAAATATGAATTCAAATATATACATATATTTTCGACTAGCACATAATAATATATGACATTATCCACATAACAAAATATAATTTTTCGAATGCAAAATTATAGCATAGCATATGTAATATGAAAGAGTCGTTTTATTGTATTTCAGGCGAATCTCACATCTCGTGAATCGCGTTGCACACAAACCGAATCCAATAATTTACGATGATGGAAAAATACATACGACTGTGTAAAGCCTCACGGACAAAAACAGAGTATGATCGCAATGTCGGAGCATCCATCGCGGTATCATTTTATGAGCCTTTGTAGCCATGTATCATGTAAAATCATATCAGTTTTGATATATTTGAAACAAAGCGCGCGCGAACAAGTATTGAAGTGACAGTAAATTTTTTACGCGGATAATAATCGATTATTCAAGCGCGGTTAAACTAGACCAACGATATTTTCGTCCGAAAAATATTCGCTACTATTATCAAAACAAAAAAAAAAAAAAAAAAAAAAAAAAAAAAAAGAGCCATAGCATCACGCGTCGCAGATAGGCTGCAATTACGATTAACGCGCTTCTCTCCGCGTATATCAATACATGATCCGTCGAGCATGCGCATTTTTCTCGCGACGGAATTTCAACGTCGACTCAGCGAACGTCTGAAAATTTATTTTCCCCAGGGCAAGAAGCGATATCGTGCCAACTTTGGCTGAAAACTAGGCAAGAAGTCTTTGAAGTTTAATGCTGAAACTCGAAAACATAATACGCTGGCAGTGAAGAAAATTCTACGGTTACCTCTATTCCCAGTTCGATTTCTTCTGTGCTATCAAAGGTTTCCTGCGAATTTTTCAAATTGCATGAAAGAACATCAATGGGCTTTCGTAAAATATAAAATCACTCGAACAATTTTGCACAATCTCTTGAAAGTATCGCTTTCTATATAATCTCCACCGTTGATTGTTTGCAAACTTAAATGAAATTAAATGAGAAATTAATGTACCTAATCTAAATCCTGGAAATTCTTTTAATCGGCCAAAAACCCGATTATTTATGTATTAAATGTAACTTTATATATATATATAGCTAGTACAATATATTTAAATGATATTCTTAATCTTGACGCTGAAGAATAAATCGCGCGAATCTGGAACATATGAACCCAGCATACATAAGTTCAAATAATTTCACGCAATTTTTCTCGCACGCGTGGTGCAAAAAGAATGGCGCGTCAAGTAAGGGTAGAAAACTTGACGGTTCCGTAACTAAAATTCACGATAAACGCAGCCGTCGCCTCTGTGTTTTATAACAACATGTGGTCCAACAGGCCAAAGGACCGAATACATTAGGAAAGGAACGACATAGGCACACAGCTCGTCGCCATCTGTCGACGTTTTCGGGTGTGCCTGTTTGCGCGATAGTTTGTCTAAACTTTGCCTTGCACGATATAATATTAATCTCGATTTTGCATTATTTATTACTTCACTGAACACGTCTGTTGGCGCGCCAAGAAACTGTGGCACATATATATCTAAGAAGCGAAAGTATTTCTCGTCAATTGTAAGTGAAATTGTGTGTATTGTTCTAAAGAGAGATACGCGCTGAGATACGTTCTCTTAGTTTTCAGACTAAATATTACATGGGTGGAATATTTCAACGTTTCAGTAGTTTCGCGATGTAGTTTGTGAGAACGTTATAGTAATGTAGACTCAAAAAGATTGTTCGAAATTGCGAAATTATATTCACGCATACAAATAGAATATATGCATATCTTGTGTTTCCTATCTCTTGCCGTTCAACAATAATATTAGGCTTCACCAATGTATTTCATGCAAAAAGCACGTCGAAAGTAAAAAAAAAAAATCACGAAATTGTATATTCGCTTAATTTAGCATCTGTAACTGTCCGTTTTTTTAATGAAGCATGTACTGACATGTGGAAAGGAATAGAAATTATGTCATGAATTTGACGAGGCATTGGATATTAAAAATTGGCAATTTAATTTATCAATAACTGTGGAAGAAAAATATTTTCCATTATTTTATTTCAATAGCCAGTCGATATAGTTCTTTGTTCTTATTTTGAATTTGTAATTGGCCATAAAATTATTATTACATATTGAATATCGAATATTACACGAAATGTTCACATATATGGAGATACATTTTTTTTTTTAAATAAATTTCACAAAATCAATAAGCAGAATTAAAATTGACATTATTTTATGATTTTAATTTTCAATACTACGCATACTATAAAAGGTTGTAATTTACATTAATTGTGTTTCTGTCATATCACGAAAGCAGAAAAATAATGTACAATATTGAAACTTGCATTCATTACGATTCTATTGGTTTTAATATCTCATCCTGAATTATAATTAAAAGTAAAGAAATATAAAACCACCTCGGTATTAGCAAGTGGCCATTCAACTCTATAACATGATAATGAAATTGGTCTTTACTTGCCAACATGATATCCAATTTTGAAATTTGAACAAACGCTCGCTGATCTAAACCACACACATCGAATCATACAGAAACATTGGTTATCGATGCATTTCCGACTCGCAACTAAACTAAATAAACTAGGGAATCAATTTAATTGAATCGCGGCAAGCACTCAGCAAATCCAGACATGCTGATGAGACGTTGACCGGTTGCTGACGCAACTTCAACAATTGTTACTTTAAGCAAATTACAACGTTCGCACAATATACGATCATCTAGCAACAGCGAATCTACATCTCATCAGATTCATCTTTCAATTTTTGCAACATTTCAAATAACCGTCAGAAAATTTTTCGAACAGAGATCCTATATGAAGTTTGTGATGTTTCTGTTGGCGCAATATAAACACAATAAAATAGCATCACAGAGAAGTGCTGCGAATGTGCGGACGTTGCAAAATGCAAGGGATGCGGAGAGAGAAGGGTTGGCCGGACAACAATATGCCGAGCGTGCAATGACGTCTATTGGGAGGTGGGTGGAAGTAGCGTTTCGACCTCTGTAACCTGTGCACTACTTCCTACCCGGAAGCGTGTGAACAGGCAGACCAAACTGAAACCAGCCAGCATCGTGTTTCCTTCCTTTCTGTGAACGAGAAACTCCATGTTCGAAATTGTAATCTTTCCGCTCGCGGCGCTCATATCATAGCCATATCTTCGGAAACTGCGAAGTTGGGATCGATTTAATTCCTAGATAAGCTGATAAGCTCGTTATGTTGGCGCGCACTGAACTTCAAATTAATGGCATAGCACTTAACAATCGATGCGATACATGATCCTGTGAAGATTGAATTTGACTCAAATAGAATAACCTAATGACAAGGTTATTCAATTCATTATGCTTTCTACAGTCTATTTCCCAGAAATTATCGAAAAGGGATCGAAACTCTTTACAACTAAATATTTTCTCTCTCTCTCTCTCTCTCTCTCTCTCTCTCTCTTTGAATGATAACTTGTACAATAAAATCGAGCGAGTGACAAGGTTTCTCTGTGTGTTATTCTTTTTTCTAAAAGAAAAATAGTGTCTGCAATATAATTCGTTTGATAAAAATATTCAGGAATTTTTTCCTTTCTTTTGACATTATTTAAAGGTGGATTGCAATTTTACAAGAAAAATGAAAAATATCTTAGATATTTGACTATCACGCATTTTAAGATGCAGATATAACGTACAAAAGAGCACCATCGGTATTCGTTATGCAAAGATGCCGGTCGAGGTTGCTGCTGAGGTAGAGATAGGAGACAAGCTCAAGGAAGGACGAAAGGCAGTAGGGAATGCGGTTCATGGACTGCTTTAGACGCTAATAGCTTTCCCAAGCGCAAAGCGTCCATGATCATGCTACGTACAGTTATCGGCAGTAATGTTAGTTATGTCAGCCTACAGAATTATATCTATTTATACTCTGAATTCTTCACTTTATTCTCTCTTTCGGATAAGCGCACGCACATATATACGCATATACATAGGTACACATAGGTACGCACGCATATACACGTACACAGCTCCAGATGACTCGAAAATTCAAAGATTACGCGGTGATTCATAAGCGATAGAATTATCGGCCGCATAAATTTTTACTCTTCATTATCAAGCGAACGATTGATTTTATTAACAAAACATACGTTTATTAAATCATGGCCTTGACTGAAGTCCTATAAATTAAGCAGCTTAAAACAGTGAATCGTTATACGTTACGCGTGCCTTTTGATTTAATAACAGAATAAATTACGAGAATGAATCATATTACTCAATTATATATACACATAACAAGAGCATTTAACGTTATAAATATCACAATTATACTTTTGTAATATATTATAATTTTTGTAATTAATATTCTGTACGTAAAAAATATTCTTTAAACTATTTTACCATCCTTTAAGATTAAAAGAAAAATAACGATTTTTCTAAATAAGACTTTATTACATTTTATTATTTTAATATCTAAGAATTTAGAATCATGCGTTTGTTTTAACGTTTAAAACTTTTTAAATCTTAATTTTTACATACAAATAAAATTATTTCGCACTTTAGCATCATTTACATATATAAGCAAAATTATGCATTTGTACAAGAATGACTTACGCATGTTACGTGTCTCTTTATCCGTCTCTCTCTCTCTCTCTCTCTCTCTCTCTCTCATTCATGTGATGTAGCCTGTCGAGATTTCCGGTATTCCTGTGGAGGACGAAAGCATATTCAACCAGACGACCAGACGTTGTATGCACGAACGCGACTATTAAGAGGAAAGAGACAGAGAGAGATTACAGAAGGGTGATTCTGGCTGCCGGTCGTCGCGTTCCAAAATTCCGTTTAATCGCTCCGCTAACTGCGTCGGTGCATCTCTATTCTAAGGATGCTTTTCGATGCTCAAATATCCCAGCTGTCAGTATTCCAACAGGAATATCGATTTGCTCTTTGCTCGATATTATCGGCAGCGTCGACTTTTCTAAAACGAACTGCATTCTACTTCTTGATGGGCGCATTAATTCATGCCTCTGGGGAGATCGCATTACGCATTCAGTAAATTATTATTCAGTCATTGGTTACGTGATATCGCGTCTATATCTCACAAACCTTACGCCGATAGATGGCAAATCTTTAATGACATATTAAACAGTAGTCATCTATAAAATTAAGTTAGAAAAAATGGCGAGTAAGAGCAAACGCTGTAATTAGGGCGCAAAAATTTTTTTTCTAACAATAAGAAACAAATTAATCTATTTTACTAACGTACGTTTCGGTCAATTTTATGAGCTTCTTCAGCGCAAAAGTACAAAAACATATGAGAAAAAGCACGGGTTTTTTAAGCCATATATTAACTGTACATTAACTTATCATTAAATGACACCAGCAAATAGTTGTACGAAAGTTTCCGGAAAAGTTAAACATCATTATTTAGTCAATCGGTTAAAATTAAACATGCAGTTTGATTATAAGAAGATGTAGAGTTGATGTGTTCTTCCTTTGGTTAGTAGGCCAAGAAGTGACCCATATGTTGACTCGTCAAATTGAAAAAAATAAAAATAATAGATTGCAAACCTATATTGAAATAATTCAAAATCAACTTACAATTTCACTAGTTAATAAAAAAAATTTTCAGAAGGGACAATGTGTTAAATTGTAACTCACATAATTGGGCCAAAATTTCTTAATCAAATAAAGAAATTTAACGATGGACTGATTTTATGATAATGGTAAAAGAATCGACAGTTATATCCTTAAAACCGTGACTAATAACAAACAAGACCGAAAAAGGTCATAAAATTGACCGAAGCGAACGTTAGATTAATTTGTTATTATTAGAAAAAAAATTTTGCGCCCTAATTACAACGTTTGCTCTTACTCGCCATTTTTCTAACTTAATTTTACATCTTTTAAAGAGCTTATATATTATATTGATTTTATAGTATTCTAATATCATCTAATAAAAAAATACGCACATTTAATTAATACTATGAAAAAAATGCAGAGAGGCATTGTAATAATAAATTCAAGATCCTATTTCGTCTGTCGCATTATGATTTTATGACATTGCAATTATTCGAGAGAAAATTGAAATACGCATTTTTTACATGGACCAATTTACTTTTTTATCGATCTGTGCTGCGCGGCCTTCGTATAATTTAATACGAAGAAAAACTTTAACGTTCTCGCGAGATGTCGGCTCGTAAACAAGGAAAGATAAATCTCTCTCTCTCTCTCTCTCTCTCTCTCGGCAAATCCGGCATGTCGAAAACTGCGCCAGCCAATGCCGTTATTCGGCTGACACAAGGTAAATAGATTTTTCATTGCGACTCAATTACGTTTTTCCTAGGTCGTAAATCCGTTACTGCATCGTGTACATTTGCGAAATCCGATACATATTACTTAAGGCAACGGGCTTAACAAGATTCTGGATTAATCCGACAAAGTTTTCCAGTCAGAAAACATGAATTTGGCTAAATGAGAATTCGTGAAATTCTCGAGATTATTGGCGAAGTGATTCTCTCTCAAGATTAGAGCAGTCCGTACATCCGTACATTCAGCGGCGAAACTACTCGAAGCGAACTTTGGCCGTTCTAAATAGTAGACACAACTACGTCTGACACTTGACCTTCGCTTGCAAAATTCAAATGTGCGAGGTAGTCGAAGTTTATGGAGCTCCGACTTGCTGCAATCCATAGCATTGAGAACTTCATATGTTTCCCTGACAAAGATTTATCGCGAAAAATGTTCATCCTCAATCTACGATGATCATATTTTAATATAAGTACTTTTACATGTTAAAACAAATTACATTAATTATGCAAATAGATGAAATAAGAGAAAAAAGAAAGATCTTTTCGATACAACATAAAATACATCACGAATAGAATTGCTAAAATCTAATAAAATATTCGTTGAATTATAACAAAAGGAACAAATAACAGGATTCATCTCTTGAAAGCGTTACATCGATTTGTACTTTTTTTTTTCATTTGTATAAAACATCGCAGTCCAATTACGATGAATATGATTTTAATGTCCCATTCGACGAGACTTCCTCGCATGATTGCATTTCCGGCACGTGATACGCTCCTGGAAAGGGATTAATGGACGAACGAGAGGACGCAACTGTTGGTAGATTTTTTGTTTTTTATCACATTGTGACATTAAAAGCATACGAGATTCTAACGGAAAGAAATTAATTAATACAAGAGACATTTTTGGAATATCTTAAATTTGCAAATAAACGTGTACACACGTATGTACGTATTTCATTTAACACATGAATAATTTAAAACTTATTGTTAGTGTGTGATATATGAATAAAATAATATTACAACTGATATGCAATCTAATTGCAAATCATTACAACTGATATGCAATCTAATTGCAAATCATTTTTTTTAGTTCCGTTGCTATTAATATTTATAATGACAGTCTATTATAATATTTATATTCTAAAACCTTTTTTTGCAATAATTATTATATCTTTATATTTCTACGCTTGCTTTTCGTTCACAGAAAATATGTTTTATTATGCTTAAAAATAGATAAAATAATTTTAAATATGTTTCAATTACATAAAAAAAAAATAAGAGTATATAACAAGAAAGAAATTGAAAAGTTTTGTAAAGAGTATAATATTCGTATATCTCTATAATAAATGCATAACATATAACATGATGTATAAAAGGACTAAATTTTTTTATGTTAGACTTGGTGTCTCTAGTATCACATTCTATGAGACTACAGAATGATTGAAAGTATGCTAAAAATGTTCGCGAGAAGGAGAAAACGTCCGTCTTGCAACAGTAAACGCTTTTACGATCTCGTAAAGATTAACCGGTGGAGAGTCGAAGCTACACTTAACAGAATAGAGTGTTTCGAGGAAGATCGATTTTTTTTTCCAAGTTGCTAATTGGTTTTACGAGAAAAAGAAAAAGAAAGCATTTTACAGTATATATATATATATATATATATAGTGACAGACTCTTGATGAGAAACATTATTAATAGCAAATCATCGATTAAAAATTAATATTGCATAAACAACACATAGAGTTAAATATTTTTCTATTGTATGCGTAATGGTTAGAATATAATTAAACTCTAAAGAGTTTGCAAATGTTTTCTTACAATTAAATAAAGTTTCTCTCTCTTTTTTTCTCTTTTTTTTCAGCAAGCTCAGGCAATGTAATAATAATTGTACACTTTACAATTTTCTTCATTCTCTATAAATATAACAACATTCATTGAACTACTACAATTCCTAGAATCGATAATTTCACTGGCTACTCGCAATAGGATTCAGAATTGGAAGGACAGTAATATAGAAGCGATTCCTTGGAAGAACTCGGGATATAGAAGCGGCCGAGTCGCGAACAGGACACGAAACTTCAATATTGACTGAGACAACCTCTCCGTGTTTATTCTCGGCGCCCTTTCCTTTATCGTTGAGGCACGAGCCGCAGGTTTCTCCGGTATTATCCTTCCGGCTCATCCAAGATTCCTCTTTAATATATCTTGCACCATCCTGGATAATCATTGTGGAGTGATCTCTGCCTTGCTTTGTTAATCGAAATAATTTGTAAAGAATCATGTAATTAACGCTGAAAAAATTGTAACAACAAGAGAGAGACTCGCAAGCTTATTGAAGCTTGTTAATAATTATAAAAAAAATTATCAAATAATAAAAGCAAAAACGTAACTCTTTCAATAATAATTTGTGGTACATAATGAAAAAGTATAATGTTTCTTATAAAACAGAGAAAAATTAATGACGTTTAATATAATAGAATTTTATTTTCTCGAATTACATACAGATTAAACATTTTCGTAGTAAAAATTTAATCCCTTTTCCACTCGAATTTGCAGACACAAAATTTTTTGTGCAATTTATCTTGGCTGGAGGGATAAAGTTTCCTAGTTCTTACAGTAAAAAATTTTCGTTCGCGTCCTGCTATATTTCATTCACATCGTCGCGCAGGCCCATCATTCGAAAGAACGAATTTTTCGTCCACAAAAGAATTTCTCTCTCATTTATGGAATTTTCTTGCCCGGTGAGTTCATTGGCGCAGCGCATTCTTCTAATTTACATCACGTCCGACAACCGATTGAAGTACTCGTGCGGAAATAATTAGGTGCGAATGGATAAAGCCTTGGAATACGAAATCGACTCTGTTTTATGTACTTGACAACGCGAAAGATTGCATAATTTTCTGGCTGTGTATTTGTAGGTATTATATTATACAAAAAAGCGTAAATGCATTTCACGAAGAACAATTTTTCTCTCTATTTATAACATTTTTCTCTCTATTTATAACATAATATAATTACTGTATAAATAATTGCACTCTTGTAACAAAGTATGCAGTACAAATATAATCCGCCGCTTAATTATTGAGTTTTTAAACAAAATGCAAAATATTGAATAATACGTTTTTACGCAACAGTATCGGAATAGCATATTCCTTATATTTCATTTTATACAGAAAAATTTTTATATAGTTTTTAATCAAATGTATGTATAATGCTATCTGAAACGTATTTAAAATTCAACTGTTACCTTCTGTTGACTTTAAAATTTGCAATCGTGAATATAATTCAATTATATTTAATAGTTTGTCAACGACATCTATTATTGATATCGACAGAATGGTTGTGACGCAATATCCGAAAACTGAATACCATTTGCCGAATTCATAGTAGAGTATAGTCAATCAAAAAGTAATTTGGTTTACAATCAGAACAAGTCTACTGTGAAATAATTTCATAAGTGTACACAATGTACATATGCGTGTAAACAATTGTAAATGTGTGTTTGCGTGTGTGTGTGTACGATAGTCACACATTAAATTTCGTGATAATTAAATATACTTTAGGCACTTTTACGCTGAGCTTACAAAACCATAATTGGAGGAATTATTTTGGGAAAAATATAAAAAGAGTGTTTATATTGTTTTTTGTTTCGAAATATAATTATATAAAAATATATTGAGAAATATTAAAAATTTTACAAGTAAAAAATATTTGATACATTAAGAAACATTTTCTTAAGGCAAGAGTGGCGCATTAAATTGCGCGTATTAGAATGCATTTTAAATTTTTATTAATTTTATACAAAGTTAGATGAAGAATTGTTCCTTCTTCTTACATGTTATATATTGTTTAGATATTTCTATTATTTGAATTTCTATATCGAATAAACAAAGAGAATCGCATATACATAAGAGTGATACAGATTTATTGCGAGTACAACCATTTCAATATTAATAACTTTCCCCTTTTTGACATCTGTCAAAGAACTTTTTAATTCTACTCATAATACTACAATACTATTAATACTCGTATGAAGGTAATCTCATTAATTCGACATTGCGTATTCTCGCAATGTCACAAAGTTTGAAATTTCAAGTTTTTCTGGTTGACACAATCCGACAACTCGCAACATCATTACAACAAGACGTAATATAGCGCATACACATACCATTTATGAAAGACTGTCAGCGAGTGTAGGGCGCCGCGGCATCATTATAAATTATTCAGACCGCGTGCCATTTAGTCGCTTTCCGCACCGAAATATAACATTAATCCGCGGTAAAACAAATAAAAGTTATACCGTGCATAACATGGGCTTATTAAAGGACTGAGAGCGATAACAAGTATCGTCGCATGTATGAAACGTGCCTGGCGGAATGGCGGCTGCACCCTTGTTCGTGTTTCGTGTCCGCAGTCGAATTTCTGGATGTATGCACCCCCTCACATAAATCCGCTTGTGCTCGGATCTGTTTCACCCTTTCTCCCTATAAGTACGTGAGTAGCGAATAGTTCGTTACCGACAGGGAGTACGTTTCAACGTGTTGCGCTAATTAGTAAAATCGAACGCGCGTACGCATTGACGACCACTTGTAGTTGCGACTAAACAGCCAAAGCGCGACCAATAAATGCGAATACGCACCGCGGAATGAATGGATAATTATTACCACGCAGCCAACTACTTCGATTAATTAATCAGCGCCATTAATCGGCACCGCGAGACGAGCGGCGGAAATGCATTTGCATCTGTTCTCTTTCTCCGGTTAACATGACACATGCGCGAATGTCAAACGATACCGGAAGTCCTCCGGGATGACGTGTCATTTCAGCTTGTTTTGACATTTATCCGCTTGCACGTCGACGTAATTCATACACCCGTGCATTGCGTAAATTTGTAACATTTGGTTAATGCGGTTATTGTTACTGGGATCGATCGGGTAATTAATGCTTTGGTGTCACGGCAAATATGTGTGAGGTATATGTATTGTGATCATTTATTTTTTCATACGTATATCGGCGATTATAACTTAATTAAACCTCGCAGGTTACACATTTTCTTGTTTTACTCCTAGTCAAAACGTCTTGTCGCAATTTTATCTGTCTCAAAATGCTTGAAAAAAAAGTATAAAAACTATAAAAAGTATAAAAAATTATATATATATATATATATATATATATATATATATATATATATATTTCTTGAAAAATATCTGTAGAAAATGATCATGTACAATAAAAGTTAACAAATAAATTTTAAACATTTTTTTTTTTTTAATTACACGAAAGTCGATAAATATAAAATATCGATAATATCAAAATGACATATGTACATGTGATTTTTAAGGATTAAGTATACAACGTCAGCGAGAATAACGCGCCCGATAATGAGTTATCGTCGGTAGCTTTCTGCACGAGTTATTTTCACGCTTAATTGACCTGGCCTTAATCGCGAAAAATTTGACAGTTTATGTAATTTTTCTGAATATACATCACAGAATTACAGGAATGAGTAGCTTATGTGAGATACACGAGGCTCGATGCCTGCAGGCACGCTAATTCAACGTTAATTAATAGTAACCCTCTCGATAACTCGATGAATCCTCGAATCTCCTCTGAGAGGACTGGCTAACCCTAGAATCCTCTCAACTACCTCCTCTCTCTCTCTCTCTCCCTCTCTCCCTCCCTCTCTCTCGCTCTTTCTCTCTTTGTGTTCCGAAGTTACCTCACTAAAATTTCTAACGCAAAGATCAATAATATTATGTAATTAATTGCCGATGATTATGTAGAATTAAATCTAATATACTAGCAATTTATCGATGAAATATTTTTTATGTATATATATCTTTTTTTTTTTTTTTTTTTTTTTTAGTAAACCATCTTTACTAAAATTACAATTATCTTTTATAATTTTGTATGCGCATATATTATAATAGTAACTTGCGCGACACATTATTGTTAGGCTAATATGTATAAATGACTCCATTTTTCTCGTAAGATAATAAGTTAGCGTCACATGAAAGAGCGCAGCATATATTTCTGTAGAAAATTCTCCGAGCACGATCTTCCGCCAGCGAATCTCTTCTTTCACGTGTTTTTCATCTACCTTTTTCATAATACCGTGCACCGGCCGCGGTGCGCTTGGGCGATTTCGACGCTCATTGTCGCAGCGAATTCTTGCCGCGCGATTTTCAATAACGTGTCTAGCCAGCTACAGTTTTTTACCAAGCTTCCGCGCACGTCGCACACATACACACATTATATACACATATACACACAGGTACAACACAAGCGCGCGCGTGTATGAGAAAGCAGGCGGACGAATTTCCAGCGACGTTTTAATGCTCGTCGCTTCGTGTGCTCCTGCAATTCGTTCGACTTTCATAGAAGGGAAGATTTACGAGGATTTTAGCACTGGACGAAGCCGTGTTTCGAGCACACGGGTGCGATCCTGCTTGCACGAACACACAAATGATGCTTCGAGACACGCGTCATAAACAACCCTTTTCCTCTCACCATGATAGCGGCCGAAAGCCTCGGCACTCTATTTCGTTACTCTCTTATATTGTCACTCTCTGGATGTTGGACGCGAATTTTCTGAACGAGAACGAACGCCGTCATCTCTGCACGATCGTATCATTGGACGCGAGCGAAGGATTGAAACGGAAGACACTGTCGCCGGACGACGGGCGATTCTGTCCTGTCATATAAAATGAAAAATAAAATAGAACGTTATTTCTATCTTTTCGTATATATCTAGAATTATATTACACCTCCTTAGGCGCCCATCAAACTTTTCTTTGTCTATATTCCAACGGGATTTTCTTATTTAAAGTTCTTCCAAACTTCTAGGGGGTCTATGTGTCATAAAGAATATTTAATGTTCTGCTGAGACTACATCATCTGAATTATTGTATAATAGCTTTCGTATTTTTCGTAACTTGTATGATTATCAGTATCATATTGTCTTCATAAAATCAAAATTTAAGAAGAAAAATAATGTTTTATTATCAATTAACATTTGTTAGAAATTTTTGTCTATAATATACATACTATAATAAGTATACCTATTGCTTATATAATATAAATATAATTTTTCTATAAATTTAAACAGTGATAAAAAATTTCCCGACAAATGTTACAAGCATGATTTTAAGCAACTAATTAATTTTGAATAGTTAATTTTTTATATTATTTTTCAAATAATTTGTGATGATTTAGTATAACTGAGTTATGATTGCTTTAACCAGTTACATATTGCCGAAGAACAAACATTATTTATTTAAATGTCATAATGTTTAGTTTATGTTACATATGCGTATTTGCATATACTATTATACATATATGTATGATCTATAAATATTGCCAATCACGATCTGGAATCAATCTTCACTTAATTTGGATTCGAAATTGTTAAAAATATTAAATATCTCTATATTTTTATAGCTTAATTATCAGCAATTTGCAACAAAGTTTAAATTATATTAAAATAACGCTAGTTGTTGCCTTTTAACATCTCATGTAACTCAAATATCCATGTGAAAATTGTCGATAGTACTTCATCTATATATACATATATAAGTTTCAATTACTATGCATTACTAAACTGTGGTACAGCTACGTACAAGTATACACATATTAATAGTAAATTCGCACCATTAAGATGTCCGCAGTAGTCAATTCTCAAGAGCAGCATATTGTGTGTGTGTTTGTGCAAGCATAAGACATTAAAGCACGAAAATTTCCAAGCATTTCATCGTCATCAATTAACCGATACCGTTCACACTCGAAATTAGTTTGGTGCGTCGCGGGTGAAATTTCAATGTGGGTGAACGATAAGAGTGTTGATGATAAGGGAATTTCGTCGCAAAAGTTGACATCGGGAATAAACGTCGGAGAAACAGCAAATGACATCGAAACCGTCGATCGACATAGATTTCGCCTCTTTGTAACTCGACAGAGTTTCAACTTCACGAATAGCTATTGGCGCTAAACGCACTATCGATCGTCATTGCTAACGTCAGTGATGACAGCAGTGAGGTGGCGATCGGGTCGTGGTGTTAAGCTCTCGCCGGATAAATGTGCGCGATGTACTACTACGCCAGCAAGCTGACTGCGGCGGCTTTAAGCGGCGGCGGCGGCTTCGTCGGGGGTGGTGGTGGAGGGGGCGGCGGCGGCGGGAGTAGCAACAGTAACAGTAACGGTGACGGTGGCGGTGGCGGGGTCTGTCGATGTCACGAGGCCCAAAAGGAACAGCGCTCCTCGCCGAGAAGGGCCACGACTCCGCAACCGGTCCAGCCGGCACGGCATCAAACGCCGCGCGTCTCGCGCGTTTATACCCCTACCCTCGGTCCCACCATCACCGAACACGTCGTCATCGAACATCCCCGGCCCAATCACTATCATCGACATAGAACTAAGCACAAGGTATGTCAGCAGATAACAGAAACTTTCCATGTACGTTATTTTTTACAAATGGGAATTTTATAATTTATTGAAAAAAAAAAAAAAATTTCAAAGTAAATTAAACAACATGTATGTAGGGTAAACTCGGGTAAGATGGCCATAGTTTTTTAAAATGTAAAAAACATACTTTTATTTTTGTTATTTTTTTAATAGTGTTTGGCATATTATCTTCCCTGAAGCTTAAATTACGTAATATTATATCGAAATTAAAAGGAAAATATTTCATAGAAATTTTATATTATCAAAATAGTACAACGTAAGCGTTGGCCATCTTACCCAACTTTTAAGGAAAAGATGACCATAGTGACGGAAAGATGGCCATAGTATTTATAAAAAAATAGTGAAAACGAAAATAACAATTATAGGTCATATAACAATTACTTACAATATCTTTATGATATGTCTAACGTCAATTAACTGTAATTTATTCGACGTTATAACAGTTTTTAGCGGACAAATGAAAAACTTTACAGGCAGGCAAAAATAAAAATATGATATAAGATTCACAATATCGTTATTTCGAACAATGTATGCGCATAAACTACTGTAAATATCGATTATCTTTGATAATGACTAAAAAAGCGCACTATGTAGCGATTATTGAAAAAATTACAGCCTATGGCCATCATACCTTAGTTTACCCTATAAGATTAATCGAAAAGCATCTAGATATCTTCTAAAGAAATTGTATAAATATTTTACCATAAATATTTTTTGTCTTTATTATTGTCTCGATGTCAATTTACGTGTGCTGCAAGTATTTATGTATTAAAAATGAATCTAGTTTAGTATTTCACAAGTTTTAAAAGTTTGTAAATAGTTTGTATATCGGAATTTTAATGTTGTTGAAACTTTAAATGCGAGGCGGTTTAAAGCTGACACATCACTATGTCGAATATTATTTATATTGGCAGTGTACGAGATATATGATTGTTCTATATTTACAATCAGTTTACTGAAGCATGGCTTCTTTATGAATTTCTGTGAGAAAATTCAACGAGATATCGAAAAACGATTCAGTTGCTCTCGATAATATTTTCGATTTAAGCCACGTTCACTAATAAATCCAAATAATCTGGCAAAGGATGCCGGATATTGCATTTCGATTCTATCAAAGTCCGCAAAATGCAAGAGAATTAACCGCAAATCTCGCGCAATTAAAGTATCAATTCTAACTATTATCGACTCACCACCTCGATATTGCTTCTGATTCCAAAATGCATTTCTAATCGGCAAACTTTCGTCTCTAGGTCGGTTAGAGTACTCCGCAAATTCGGAAAGTTTGATTGTCAAGCTTGATCGAATTTGCGTAGAGTTTCATGCATGCCCATCGAAAAGTTTTCTCGTAATTTCGCTTACGTGTATCTCCGAATTTGATTAACAGCAAACGCACAGTTCGCCGTTGCTTTGTGCAAAATGATGGTCGCAAGCGTTCGAGACGCGTCACGGAGATGCACTTGTAAAACACTAGATAAGGAAAGAGGGGCGTTGCATTTGCGCGCGCTAACGTAGTTAGAGGGGCCACTAGATCGAAACTGAATATCGATCGGGGCTACGTAGAGTTAATCTACATCGCGTCACGGACTCTGATAAACTCCACCCGGAATCCTCCATGGAAATAACAGATGCTCGGTGGAAATTAATCTCTCGGGTGAGGTCAGTGATCGCGGATCCAAAAGCCGGCAAGATGTCTCGTAAAGCCGAAATAGAGATCCTATTAGGTTCCAAGCTTATCTCTCTGCTGAACGAGAAGGGCTAAAACATTAATATTTCTTACGATATTCAACTCGTACGAGCATGAGATGGAATATTATTTTTTCTTTTCTAATTGATATTTATATTATAATACTTATTACGACAAACATATATATACAATGACAAACGTTCTATGCGGCACATGTTCCATGGCGCATAATTATATGATGATAAACTGTATAAATTTTAACAAGAATTGAGTTTTGAAATATATAAACATATATATATATATATATATATATATATATGTATACTGCTAAATCATCGTATATATAAATAATATAACATAAACAAGGGTATAAAGTCAAAGAGAATAAATTTTGCACTCATGTAATATTATGCATGCAAAACTTGTCATATCTATATCACTATCGATATCTCATGAATAATAAATTATTGTAATAAATATAATATATAGCGTTTAGAAATATATCATTTATCATTCGAGGTGTATAAATTCGATGAGAATTGAGAGAGGCAAGTTTATATATCGCGCATGAAATATAAATCGTTTCTCGCGGGACAATACGGATATTAAACACTGAATGGCAGCGTCAAACGTCTGTAATTAGCAGATAAACGATATCGATCCTTTGACCTGATGTGCGTAATAACATCTGCTGGGCACATCACCCTACATTTCCCTATATTATCACACATCAAAGTGTACCGACCGTATTCCCTGCGATATTCGGAATACTAGTCGCCTGATGTGCCGCGACAGAACTTTTAATTAAACGACATTTGACACATTGCGCGTCATTGCGCATTTCCTATTAGTACCGTTATCGCCGCTTTTATTTACACGCGAATATTACGCAAGAATTTACACAAGAATTTACGCAAGTATCCTTACACGAAATGTAACAGTTCTTACATTAAATTGTTACGATACATCTTCCTGTGACGTCTGAAATTCTGCGTACTCTCGCCAATTTTATCTTTGTTATTTTATCGCAAGTTTTTAATGAAGTACTGACGTGATATTTTTTTTCAACGTTCAACGCAGGGTCGACGAAAAAGTTTTATGCCTTCCGTGGTCGAGGGGTGCTTTTTTGAAGGAATGCGATTAGCGCGACGAGGCAATTAATTTGAATCGCACCCTCCCAAGACGACAGCCTCCGCTAATTTAATTTTAATTTCCACGACCCTTCGCGTTTGTTCCCTCATCTTGGGGTTGGATGACGTGCAAACAACTGGAAAGGTAATGAGAAATTATTGAGTTGAAAATGAAATAGCAAAAATTATATTTTAATGCATATTTACACGATATGTAAATTTTTTTTTTCTTTGCTCATTTGTTCCGACAATACTTCAAGATTTTCATTACTAATCAACACATTACAGATCCAATTCTTGTATTTTGTAAAAATCATTATTGTAATTTTCACGCGTCTGCAGAAAAATAATTCATTTAACAAATTGAATTTTTTGACAGACCATCCAAAGAGGAGATATTTCTGCAAGCATAGAACTTTCTCGTCGGCTTTTGCGCGAGAATCGGATGGACTTTAACTGCGATTCAAACGTAGATCAAAGAACACAATCTATATATCTTACGAGGAACAAGAAAATCTCACGAGAATCAGAAATACTATCTATCCTTTTATTTTTTTTATTCAAAAATCACAATCTACTAAACGTTTTGGGTTTTACGTAACGGTAATCCAAAAAAACTCGTAATTTTTTATAAACTATTCTGCAATAAAGATGTTTTAGACATTTTTGTGCTATATAAAAATACAAATAAATTTTACTATGAATGAATTATTGTCTGATTTTTATGGCAAAGATAAGACAAAGATAAAACAACAATATTAATATCGATTTTAATATCTATTGACAATGAAAACAATATATGCAATGTGTGTACGCGCATGATGGAAAAAGAAAAAAGTTTTTAGAAAAATATTCCAAACAGAGCCACATAACAGTGTAGTTTCGCAACACGACTAATTTTGCAGCCTACTATCATGCGCTGGCGAGTTTCATTATTACTAGCGAAAAAAGTGTGAATTAAAAGTGCAACGAAGAATAAAACGTAACGCTATCGTGTTTCTCGCAGTGTCACATTGGAAAATTGTGATTGTTTATGGTCACGCGAAATGCATATAACATATACGTTGTTGAAAATACATAATTAAAACAATATATCTAATAAATATTGGCTCAATCAAATCAAAATATTTATATTTATTTTATATCTATTTGAATAAAAATATAAGATTGTAATAATCCAATCGTTATAATTCATGTATAAATAAATTCGTGTATAGTGTCAAGTAACGTATAAAAAAGGTTATTATTTTCTATTCGAATAGGGATATTGATTCACTAATATTACCATCATCAACTTATTGTTACTTTGTTGAAAAAATATGTAAAATTAAAAAAAAAGACATTTTTATATTAGAAATGTGAAACAAAAAATATTATATTAAAAATACATATAAATATACGTAACATTATCTTACATTAAACTGTAGTTTAATAAGTTTCGAGGAACAGCTATATTTTATTTATTTTATTATTTCTCAACTAGTAACTTGACATGTATGCTATATGTCAATTCTACAAATTCTTCTTGAAAAGAATTATAATATTGTATATTATCATTGTTAATTTTCTTATTAATTTCAATATTAAATTTTCTATAAAATAATAAAATTAAAATAATTAAGCAATGAAGAGCCAACGCGGATGTAGAGCGTGAAGTAATTTCAAACGATAACTCAATTAATTATTTATTCAGGATCCACTCGTCTGCGATTACGTTACGGACTCCTTTCGAGCCTTCTTCAGTGATTTCTCAATCAAGATGTTTATGAGGTATGATTGATGAGAAATCACTAAAGAAGACCCGAAAAGAGTCCGAAACGTAATCGTAGACGAGTGGTTCCTGAATAAATAATTAATTGAATTATCGTTTGAAATTACTTTACGTTTTACATTCGCGTCGGTTCTTCCTTGTCTAATTATTTTAATTTTATTATTTAGTAACATCGAGAGCCTTTAATTTAATTTATTTTTCTATGAAAACTGCCGTTTTCGTGCAATATAAAACACACGGCTCAACATTTCCAACACGAGACATCACATTTCGTCGTCACATCGCGAAACGTCAACGTCATGGATCATTTTGCTACCGAAATATTGCGCTCGCGCAGAGTACTCGCCAAAGCTGCTCGAGTATGTCAGAAACTACACAAGTGTGCGCACCGAGGGTATAAAAGTTTAAGCAGAGACAGACAGGTCGGTCGACGGGATATCCGGTCCCTAGCGGTTGCCGCTATACCTCTGTTTCCTTTTCTTGTCGACTCTTTTTTACTTTTTTCTCTCTCTCTCTCTCTCTCTCTCTCTCTTTTTCTCTCTCTCTCTCCCTCTTTCGTTTCCTCGCCAAAGAAATTTCCTTTTTATATGTACATACGTGTAAGCGAAGCTGTGCATTCATACACGATTGCGTTACTACACGGTCTATGATGTATGATCATTTACTGGATGTTTCGGAATTTTCGGTGACAAAAGAAAAGTATTCAAGTTATTCCATCGCAATACAAGAGACTGACTTTTCATCTTTATACTTTCGCGAATTTATCATTATCCAAAATTGAGTCTGAAGATGAATTTCGAAATTATAGATTAATTCCCAATTCAAGAGCTATAAAAGTAGGAATTCGCGAATCATATATTGAAATACCACGGTTGTGCAATTTTGTCATTTCTTCCCTCGGCAACTAGTTTCCACAGAGTAGCGTCGAATCAAAAACATCCCGCATGCGGTTCGCATGTGTACTATGCGGGAAAAGCAAGAAAAGATAGATTCATACAAGCTGGAAACTCTCACAATGGCATCCCAAGCACAATGGACACAGATCGTGAGAAATCACGTTCCTCGTCGCCAGTTCCTTCCAGGCGAACGTTCAACGGATATGTACCAGATCCACCCCAAGTAACTTCATTTACTGTGCACATCATTTCTTTTTAACGAAACTTTCTTCATTTATTCATGTGTATAACTTTATTTTTTAATTTTCAAAGAGTATTAACTATTATACTTTAAATTAAAATTCTATTATAATTCTATTATAAAAACATTGAACATCTGAAATTAATTGAAGAAGGAGGTTTCTAATTTATTTACAATACATGTAGTCTTGAAACTTGAAAATATTTTACACAACATTTTTTTATATTAAATAACTTTAATTCGAAAAAAAAAGCTAATAAAACTTTACAAACTTTAATCAAACAATGCAGTAATAGTTAATTTCTACAAAAGTTTCACGGACGGTATAAGAAAAACTTGTTTAAATGCAAATTACCGTATTGCTCATATAAAGTTCAAAGTTACTTCGAGAGGTAACGTTACTTTAGTGAAAGTTACTTTAATTTATTGTACTATATACGTGTGCATTCACGCGTATGTGCACGCGCACGTAAAGCGAGTACGAATGTGCATGATATATATCGGCGGTTCCAGGTCGATCGAAGCATCGGCGGAGTTAATTGCTGGCTCGTTAATTACTCGTCTGGATTTAGCCGCCAAGAGTATGAATATAGCACGGGGTGCATCAATCCTGCGTCGGAAGATCTAAATTCATTAAATTTGATTAAAAACAGCAAGAAGAAACGGTTGTTCCGGCCGTTTTGTGTAAAGGGTTAATTATTGCATCAAGGTGTTAGAATAACGTATTTAGGCACTAATTTATCGATCGTACCGGTCTCATGCGGATATTAATCTTTAGGTATACATCTATCATAATTTCGAAATATAATATGAAAATTTATTTATTGTATAATGACACTAAAATGCAAAATTTTATTTCGTCATAATATATCATTATAACTTATGAAACAGATTATTATTACTATTTTTGTCTTCAAGTTGCATTAGTTTTGTATATGTTTTAAGTAAACATTTAATTTTTTTTTATTAATTGATGTACATACATATAAGTAATATCATTATGCAAAATAGAAGCTTATATATATTCTTACATCATTTGGCGTTGTTTTATTTAAAAAATTAATAATGCAATTAATGATGGAACAAAACAAATATAATGGCGAATGAAAAGCTTTCGAAATAGCAATGATATTGCGACAGCAATCTAACGATACATAACATTCGATGACTATTTGAAAAAAAAATAAAAAGTAATGTTGAAAAATGGAAGAAAAACGACGATTAACGAGGTATCGGAAGCGTTGTGCGTTCGTCTTCCTCGTTATCGTTACTGCAATGTTGCAGTTATGCCGGTAACAGAGTGGAATTGAAGTAGTAAGAGGATAATAACGAGTTCTAAAGCCCACCGATAAATCGCCTTGACGTTTCTTACCGTCCTCAGCCGCTGGAAAAAGTTTTAGATCGATGACGCGCGACATCGATGGCGAAATTTTCCTTCTATTTGCTTCTAGATGCTTCTGAAAACTGTTTATCAGGCCTCGCTTGCAAATCAAAAAGCATCGGCAATTCCTTCTTAATCTTCGGAAACAAGCAGCCGATATCCAATGAAAATTTGTTGAATAATTATACAAAAGTTTACCGAATGACGTTTAGAGTTTAGACGATGCAAAAGGACACGTTTGTAAACTCGCGCGCGAAAAAGCATTGAAACATAATTGGTTCGTATTTCTAAGGAAACTTTGTTTCTCTTATTGCCAGAAACAAACTGAATTTCAAGCGAATATTACGAAGTATGTACACGCCGCGTATATAACATAATAAAAAGTAGCTATTAATTATAGTCGATATGTTAACAAAGAAAATCTTTAGTATGCTGCAATACAAAATGCTTCTTCAAATTGTTGCAACTTTTGATATGATTCTAGCATCGATATTTTTTCAATCGGATATAATTATTTTATATTATTAATTTATTGTCAATATCAAATATTTATAGCAATTGTTAAAATTTATTTAAAATTCACGAAAGATCTTATTTTCTTTGTATATATTTAAAATTATCTATTTATATACAATATATATAAATTGAAATTTTTTTAAATTAGACTAGCCATCAAAGACTGCCGCTGAGAAAAAAATTATCATTTTTATTTATTTCAATGCAATTATATTATTCGCGTTTGTTTAAAACAGGTGTTACAGCTTTTTATTACAAATCACAGGCAATCTATTTCATTATCTATTTTTGTATCTTATATAAATTCGCAGTCGTCTATTATTTTTATTTTTTGTTGCTGTTGCGCACGTAAGCATGACTAATATGCGATTTGCATTTTTTCTACTTCAACAATGTGTCGTTCTTCAAGCTTCCAAGTCAAAATGGAAATTTTTATTCCTACTGCGAATAGAAAAGGATATGTTGCAAGCGGCTGACAGACACACTTTCGTTCGTTACATATTTTTACATCAGAATATATGACTAAATTAAACACGTAGTTTCTGGATAGGGATGCACGTATTCCGTTTTTAGGAAATATCATGAAAAGCCTTTTATAAAGCAAAAGAACAGAAAATGAAAAAACATTGACATACGTATATCTACTTTTTAATGAGATGTCTGTGACAACAGAATGCACTATGCAATATAGAAAACACACTTAAGCTATATCTAAAGCATAAAGAGTGGAAAAATACTATTATAATATAATGTAAGAAATAGAAAAAAAAATTACAACATAAATTAAATACAAATAAAATTATATAGCGATAGTAATTACATCTATGAAATCAACATAATTAATCTTCCTTTATGGAATGTATAATTATTACATTCTTCAAGGCATTGTAGATCCAAATATAAATTTAATTAAGTAAATTGCAGATGTGAATAAACGAAACGAGTGCTCTCTCTCTCAATGTTTTAATATCATTTTATATTCTCAATATGACATTTTCATGATAATGTAAAAAGATAGTGAAAATTTTTTTATAGAAAACTTATTTTTAAATGAAAAATATATTCAATGTAATATGTGACACTTTGTGTACTATATTTGCTACAGCATTGGTCCATCGCGAAAGATGTAGAAAATGCACTGAAGAAAGCTAATGTAATTAGAAGGTTAATTTTTCAATTTTTTCCAGCATTTACTTTTGATCACAGCAAAAGATTTTGTTGTCTCGATTGCGTATCACGATACCGCGCGTGCGCAACGTACAGGTGGCCAATAATTGCATAAGGGGTGTGAACGACATCGATGACGACCATAGGTAAAGGAGAGCTCCTTTGAGAGCGTATCGTACGCCCGCAGATACGACGGGCCTCGGATAGCTCGCTTTGAAGACAAGTCATTATAATCAAGTCGAGTGCAACTTAGTTAACAGTATCAAACCTTAGTCTCAATGGTGTCTTGTACACATATATCGACGTGAGAATGCGACGAGCGAGACAACCGACGCGACGTACGTTGCGATGGCGATGAAACGAGTAGCTTCGCCTTAAGAGACTCGGTCGTATGCAAAGTTTTGCCATTATCTCCCAAAGTATCCTACCGCCGACACTTCGGCGGTAGGATACAAAGCTGCATCCCGTTATATGTTGATTCTGACGTCAGTAGTGTCGAATCGCCTCGTCCATATTGTCTGCCGGATTTCGTTTCAGCGACTTTTTTTGTTACGTGAAGAACTTTTGATTAAATCTACTAATTCAATAAAGGAAGAATTTCCTTAAGTTTCTCTGGTCAAATTTTATCCAAACTTGTATAAATTGTTATTGTTCAATTTATAATGATTATAAGATTCGAAACAAATATAATGAGTTTAAAGCACGTTTCATGTTTTTTCACAAGCAGCAAGTTTAATGGAAAAGTAAGATGTTTTTAATTGACACACAAAGTGACATCTGATTTGTTGACAAAACCAATAGTAGACGCAATATTAATGAAAAATAATCCACCATACTAGATATATCGCCACGAAACGAAGAAGATGCTTGTAATCAATATCTGCAAAGTTGGTAGAGAGAATAGATAGATAGGTATTTGCATAGAACAAATTGCTGAGACGACAGATAATTTTCCCTGCAGTCACCATCTTTTCATTCCGTTTTCTCTTTAACTGGCGTTAAACAATACCAACTAATTAAGGATTCGATATTACCACGATAACGCCAACGTACCACTATGTCTTGAAGTGTTCGGAAAATTAGGGAACTCCCTGAAAACTTTCAATTGCTCTCGCATCCAATGAATAATTTCGCCATTCCTCTTTACACTTAGTAATTATCTCTTAGCAAGACTATAAAGTCAGTTAGACTAAAAGTACTGTAAAATCAATACTGAACTGTCTTTACTCACATTTATAAATGCACGCGATTTATAGGTGATATTTAGAGATTTATCTCTCTCTCTCTCTCTCTCTCTCTCTCTAAGTAAATAAATAAAAAATGACATATATACACATGTGCACGCGTACACGTGCTTATATACATAGGATTTATATGTATATAAAGTATTTCATATTTCAATGCTTTTTTTAATATTTTAATTTTTATTACACCTTTTATTAAAACATTTAAATCTTATTTACATAAAGTCTTAGAAAAATTTTTTAGATATATAGATACTATTTTGACAACTCTCCTTATATATTCACGCGTAATGGACGACTAGATATTTAACCGTTATTTATATTTGTTTATGCTGCAACTATCTTAATCATTGATTTATTCATTGTAGCAGCCTTTCCTAAAAAAAAAAAAAAAAAAAAAAATCAGTCGAGAAAACTCTGTTTCATCTTTCCCAAGAGCTAAATGTTTCCTCACTCACTTCGTTTTATCGATGCCGTACTTATGACTGTGAAAAACGACGCTACGAGGACAACAGAATTTTTAATCTAGCGATGGTGTTCAATTTCAAACATCGATGTCAATAGAGCAAACCAAAGAAGAATGCTTTTTCCACCGAAATTAAAGTTTGTATGTTATTTACATCGTAAATGCTTTCCAATCTTAATATTCTTTTCAATTCTGTAAAATGTTACTTGCGTCGTATAAAATACAAGAATGATCAAAATTAATTAAATATATATTGTAATTAATACAATATTTTTTGTCTATTCAAATATTTCAGAACAATTCTTGCAGTCACGATTCTCTTGTATTGACATTTTGTTTTAATATAATGATTTGCTTAAAATTTGAGCGGTTTATATCTTGTTAGTTTATAAAATTACAGTTTACCAGGACTCACATTTAATCAGTGAATATATTTCCATCATAAGTTTTTTGTTTTCTACAAATCTCTCTATAGAAAGAGCAGCTTACAATGTGTAATTTTAGTATTAAATTATTGCTTTCTTACAACGGATACCTGATTTTCTCCGCGCGAAATTGAAACCACCTATGTATGTTTTATTAATTTATTGTGTTGAATTATTGACGATACTTTGATATATAAATTATTGATTTTATTTTGTTTTGTGAATGTCTGAACTACAAATTGATGCAATGGTTGTAAATCAATGTGCATGCTGGATCGTGCGATCTTTCATCATACATATAGCGCTAAATTTTTGCAATTCATATTTTACGCACACGCGTTTTTTACGAGAGGAAGAAAGGGAACGAGATAAAGGTCGGTTCATCATTGAGTGCAGATTCAAAATCGTAGCAAAAAAATCTGTTACGAACAGTTGCGCGATAGCTAGAAGGCTAGTCGATCTCGTTGCTAGCAATACAGCCCAGTCGATTTTATGAAACGCATCGTAAATATTTGTTACTCGAAAGCGTCGTTGCGCACAGTAAAAATACAGGTGCACGAGTACCTGGGACAAAACTCATCGTGAGACCGAAAATATAACTTTCAAAATCTGACGAATATTATTTTACTCGAAGTCGTGACGCCCATTGAAAGGCTGACCAGAATAATGAAATGCAAACTGTCCGGTGCGCATCCTGCAGTTTATACTCAATATCATTAATTTACTGCAATTACTTGCAGAACTTTTGTTTCGTAGAACAAGGACAACCTGTCGGTCAAACAAAAACGGCGCTTATTATTATTTTTAGCGCTTCGAGAAATATACAATGCATATAATCTATCATGTCTACACATATACATATGTTACATATATACAAATATTTTAAGCCATTCAAATCTATTATTATAATCGATATATATATATATATATATAGTATAATGACATACAACTTACAGTTACATATCAAATCATATATATCTTTCCATAAAATATATAGAACCATTGACAAAATTATTAGGCACTCTTAAATTTTCCATATTTCTTATTTTGTTAATAGTATATAAATGCTAAAGAGATTAAAAAATTTTTAAAAACTATCGATAGCACTTTAAAGCTGAAATTTTAAGCTTTAAAATGTTTTTTTTAATTTTTCGTTTGCGATACTTTTTCGCCCAATATCGACAACATGTCTGAAAAATACAGATTTAGTTTCAAAATTATGTATCTCAGCCAAAAAAAATTGTAGGAAAGTTTAAAAAAAAGCATTTTGTAGGCAAAATGTTGTAGTTTATGGAACTTGACTTCAATTTTTTGAGGGAAATTTTTTTACCCAGTTGCAGAGTGTCAAAAATACAATAAAATTTTAAGAAAGAAAATTCTGTTTTCAATGTTCTTTTTTAAAGCACAGAGAACAAGGAAAATACAAAAATTTTTTTCATTATCGATTGCAACTGTAATGCGTTATCAGTACATTATAATTTTTTAATCTTTTTAGTATTTATATACTATTAACAAAATAAGAAATACGGAAAATTTAAGGGTGCCTAATAATTTTATCAATGGCTGTACAAGTATATGTGACTAATTATTTTTATAAAAGTTTTTTTAATATTGAATTGACATTATACCCTTGTCAAAATGTCGATATATAGAGTTATTTCGGGTCAGTGTGAGACGGAGGTTGCCATGATCGATCGATTTTCCAGACACGATGATAAATGGCAATGATATTTTTTTGATACGATGAAGGAAAAGGGACGATATATTTGATTTTCCTTCAAGCTTTACTATTTTAAAACAATCTTTTCAGTTTTTACAAAATGTACTTAGAAGATATTTTTTTAGACACGTTCAACAACCATTATTAATGAACAACAAGAGTTTTCATTAAAACGAATGACTTGGCCAATTTTTTCTCTCCTTGTCAGTTAAAGAATTGCATCAAGCTATGAATATCAACGACAAGATGACTCAACTAAGCGTGTTTTCTTTGATAATAAGAAGCATATTTTTTTAAATATTTTTGAAAATAATTATATTAGAACAATAAATTTCAGAGACATTTTATGGTATAACTGATAATTGAATTTCAGGTTTTAATTAATAATTGTATTTATTCGCTGTGAGAGAGAGAGAGAGAGAGAGAGAGAGAGAGAGAGAGAAAGAAAGAAAGAGAGAAACTTTGTAGTGATTTAATTTCAAGATAATCGAATTTCACAATGCACAAATAATAAAACATCAAATATCTTTTACCATCATTAGTCTGTGTAACTACGAAGTTTATTTTAGTTATACAAACATACAGCAATGAATTCTTGGGAGAAGAAGGTCGATCGATAAACGCGCCAGATGAATGCTTTCTACGCGTAGGGCGGCGTCGACTCCTGAATCTCGATTCAATATAGTATTCTGGCCGCGAATAAGAAACGGATGACGTGAGCAGGCGATCCATAATGTTATTTCGAGATTGGAAATGCGACATGAAAAAGTGAAGAAAGAGCGGCGAATGATTTGAATACATTTGCGCTTTGAACACCATTCAAACTTGCTATTACATTCATAAAATTTACTGTAAAAATCTTTGGAAGTTTTTAAGACTTACATACATACACTTTTCTTCATATATTATCTAGAGATTTTTTATGAAAGAAGCTATCTTGAAAGATATTACACAATATCAATATTTATTAATAATCGACATATGTAACATGCGACGGAAATAATATTAACAATACAAACAAAAGATTTACATTTGCTATAGAAACAAGAAATTTAATGAAGTAAAATTACGTATTATTATGCGAACATAACAGCCTTTTCTATATATATATATATTGTTACATACATATCGTTAATTATTCTAATTAATGGTTCTATAAAATATTGTTTACCAAGATATATCTGCGTAATATTGATTATTTACATATAAATGATAACATACGGCAAAATCATTTCATTATATCATATCAGTTATGTATATATTATAATACAGGATAATCTATTTATTGTATATCTAAACATTTTATTATACGATTACGTCTGTATGACAGGCACTGAATTTTAATAATTTGAATCGCAAATTCGGTCGAAAGGAGGACGTTTTGAGCTAAAAAATGCGGCAGTTTCGAAGCCGATAATGAGAGGCAAAGAAGACGCAAATTGCGGACGTCGCCATAGCATCTGTTTGCACAACAGACAGAGTGATGAGAAAAGTGGTTATTAAGAAGGCAGGAGGATTTCTCTTGCGGCAACGGAAGGGCTGCCGACGTTACTTACCGAGGAGTGAAAAAGCGGAGAGAGGCTATCGCAGAATTGGGGAGGTGGATGTCAGGAAAAGGCCGTGCGCTGCTATCGGAAATTAAGGTCTACCGGGTAGGAGAGAGGTTAATAGACACGTCAAACTGTCTGATAAATTGCAACGGTAAGGGACTCGGTGGCATTCGCATATTTAACGATTTTTCCGATTCTGTGCAGACGTTACGTTTCACGCAGATAACGAGTACTCGTTACCATTCAACGTGTATTTTTTTTTTTATCGTTACATCCGATTATTATTAATTATACAGTTGTCGTGTCGTTTGTTTTCCCTGAGCATGTTTTCCTTTATTTTATATCAATTTTCCATTTGTGTCCTACGTAGATAATTGTTTGCTGAATATTATAATTACATGGCAATTGCGCGTTATAATTGATAGTTTTTTCCACATTTTCAATATTTAATTTTCTTCACAAATATGCCAGTATGAGTTTATTATAAATTCTTTTTTTAAACATCAGATTGGGGTAAAAAATTGTAAGCGTCGTTAATCTTTGATCATTTTCTACTTAAATTTGCTTTCACGTTGTAATGCCGCTCATCGATTTTGGAATTATTTTGTGTTCGAGATTGAAAGACAGACGACGCGACGGACCAGTCATTGCATGATAAATTACATCCCTTCCTAGTCCAAACTTGCGAATGGCTAGTCCGCGTAAAATGGGGCACTTCCGACACTCCACCTCGCTCGTGAAAGCTCTTCGTGTTTGGGTGGTTCGAGGCGAAGTGGTTGGTCATGTCGCCGTGTTAACGATTAATAAGACGTTTCATGAAGCGCAACATTCAAACATTAAATTGAACAGACCGCATTCTCTCTACTCGTAACGCGTGTAGATCATGGAGAGTGTATAGTCCGCGCATTCTACATAGTCTCAAACAAGCCATTCATCATTTCCAGATACGAGATTATCGATCGTCAAGCATATCTCCCCGTATCTCATGTTTACATGAAATATGTATAAATAATTTGATTATTGTTATACCTTTATAAATGAAATGTCTAAATATTATTTGATTAATTTTTTAATAACTTTAATATCAAGATTATATCGATCATAATTAATATCAAGATTATATCGAATAATTTTACGCATCATAGATTTGGCATTAAATATAATATAAATATGTTGAAATAATAATATGAATAATTTCAATAGCAAAGATGTATATATTTTTTGACACATTTTAATTAATTGCAAAATAAAACAAAAAAATAAAATGTGCTGAATAATTAACAATTATCAATCAAATATACATATATGAATATGTAAAATTTAAACTATCTATAAATAATTATTTGAAAAAAAAACCAGAAGAAAATTGTAAGAAGAAAGTAAGAATGACTTTCTTGATTAGTTTATATTTTTGATTCTATTTGCATTCGCTAACAAGCACTATTCAACACTTTCCAGACGATGGTTTATTGCACAAATGTATTCATGCACAGCTGCACAATAATATACCAAGTCTGTCAGGTAATTGCCAATCTTGCTATATATATAAATATATATTGCCTGAAGCAAGAATATCTCGTTTGAAGGATCACAATTTTTTTATTAAACGCTTTTTCTCACAATGTATTTAAAGATCACATTATTTTATCGCAAGGTGATGAAACTTAATTAGTGCGATATTACTACGTTAACACGTCGATATATAGATGACATATCCCATCGAATGTTTCTATAGACGCTTATTCGCGAAGGATACCTCGCGAACACAGACAATTTTGACCCATCGCAGCACCCTCATCGTGCACTCTAGGCGTCCTCCCGAGAGATTAATTCATCGAGTCCCTTAGGAGTGCGCCTGGCGTGTAACAGGCGGCAGGCGCAATATACCATTATAGAAAAATATGCGAGCGAATTTGCATAGCGGATCTTTATTGCCTGGGGAACGCCGAGCTTTATTATCGCTAGAGGAGCCCGAGGCCCGAGGTGTGGCCGCGTCGTACTCTTCTAGCCATTATTCAGACTGTCATAACACAACCAGGGAACAAGTTGAAATATGCGGTCGGTCGCGCTTCGTTCACCTTTCTACCAGATACATGCGATGCCGCAAACGAGGGAATCACCCCAAAACAGACCGATTTATTATTCGTACTCCTAGGAACCTCCTTGACTAGCCCTCACCTTTTTCCACATTCAATGAACTTGACATAGATTATTATTCTCATTATGTGTTGTCCAAACATTTTCATTTATTTGTCGCTATATATTTCTGTATGTTTATGTGCACGCAATATATCATAGTTTTACACGATTTTTATTTCGCGAAAAATATTTATATATTTATATAACCTAGAAGATATATATAATTTGTCTTTTCTTCCTCATTATATATCCTTTGGCGCGTTTTGATTTCGTTACGGCGTGTGTAATTTTTACAAACTATTATTTTCCACAATTTCCTTGTATCACGAATAATATTTACATATTATTTCAATAATTATCTTGTTCCTGTTATATATTTTTATTTGCAGAAAAAATGAACACATGTTAATGTAAAAAAACTGCTAGTCGAATAACTTTGAAATAAAAATCTTTTTCTCCAAAAAAAAAAAAAAAAAAAAAAAAAAACCGCAAAAAAAAAATATACACTTTTTGTTCGCAATTGTAACAATAAACTTTTGCGCAATAAAAATTCTCTTTTTCTTGTCAGGTACATGTCCGTTAACATTTTAAAACATTTTTTTACTTTCCAACTAAATGTGTTCTTTTCATGCTTTCATGTTATATTATGCTCTGGGGCATTTTTATTTTTTGATTAAACATACTTGGTTATATGTCATTATATTTTAAAATTATTTTACCTTTTGCTTATACGAACTCGATCATGTTTTATTGCTTTAAAACTTTTCTGACTGATATGTCTCAATTCTTAAAATATGTGAAGAATAAATTCTGAGCAAAATTAAAATAACATAAAACCATGTATTTAAAATCAAAATTTCCTAAAAAAAAACATTTCGTTGTGTCAGCTGTAGTATTCTTAGCTTTATCTTATATGTTTATTGATTAATGTAATGCTCGTTAAATCTTAATTTGATCATTATTACACGCGCATTATATCTCGCTAAATTATCTATACAGGGTGGACCATTTTAATCCATCCAGTCGAATATCTCGAAAACTAAGCCCGGGAGAGAAAAATGTTTCAGACAAAAGTTGTATGGTTTCGAGGGGGCCATAAGATGGCACCATTGGTTTGACCTTGAAAAGTCATTTGAAGGTCACTTCAAGTTTTTTAAATGGAACACCCTATATATTTTTACATATTCTTGTAGCTCATCTCGAGAGCTTTCCAAAACACTTATGACAAAGTATTTTTCATTAAGTATTTTTTGAGTTATAAGGCTTCAAAGTTGCAGTATTTTGACATAAAATACAAGATATCTCGTAAAATATTCATTTTTTGATTATCTTACTCTAATACTTTTATGCACAGAATAATGAGACGAATCAATTGGTGTAAAGAAAACACATAATTATGTTAAAGTAAAAATGTGTAACTGTTAGTTGCAAATTCAGATTTTTACTTTAACATAATTATGTGTTTTAATTATGCCAATTGATTCGTCTCGTTATTCTGTGCATAAAAGTATTAGAGTAAGATAATCAAAAAATAAATATTTTACGAGATATCTTGTATTTTATGTCAAAATACTGCAACTTTGAAGCCTTATAACTCAAAAAATACTTAATGAAAAATACTTTGTCATAAGTGTTTTGGAAAGCTCTCGAGATGAGCTACAAGAATATGTAAAAATATATAGGGTGTTCCATTTAAAAAACTTGAAGTGACCTTCACGTGACCTTCAAATGATTTTTTAAGGTCAAACCAATGGTACTATCTTATGGCCCCCTCGAAACCATACAACTATTGTCTGAAACATTTTTCTCTCCCGGGCTTGGTTTTCGAGATATTCGACTGGATGGATTAAAATGGTCCACCCTGTATGTATAGCAGGTGCGACGTGTCTGGATTACATCTATGTTGTTTGAATCACGTGTACAATTATTTCATACGAATGCGTGTGTAATATTTACTTTAGCGTAGACGTATCATCGGACGAGGACCAGCGGGAACCATCTCGTCTCGTCCAATGGGGATGCTTTCAACCCGATTGGCTCGGCATTTCTCAACGCGGGCATTTCAGACGTTCGAGCCACTGAACCGTGATTAATATCATGTTCCCTTCGTGTTCCCTCGTTTTCAAGATATCGCGAAGAAAAAAAACTGTCGTCCGGGAAAAGCCGCTCTCCTCCTCTTCCTCCCTAGTCACACAATTTCAAAGAAAATATTATTTTACTTTATCGAAAATTTGTTATATTTTCAATCCATCTATGCTCGGTTCTCTCTCCCTTTTGCCTTTCTTTCTCTTTAGTTGAATCCTCTTGATGCAGGCCATTGCATCGTCAGCGTAACCAAAGAAATCTTTGGCACGCAATCACGACGCAGAAACGGAAATTAATTACCGGCATTTGGTCAAATATGATATAATTTAAGAATTTATTTGCGCACATAATGTTTAACCAATAATGTTTACATTAAAGTAATAGTAAAATTAGGAAACGTTTTATTATCATGTTGATTTGTAAAGAATATGTTTAAAGTCCCATCTTCTTTTGTTTTTATACACGTTTATTTAAAAACTTTGAAAGATAAATCTTAACTTGAAATTGCAGATACAAATTTTAATTCATGACGCAGATAAAGATAATTTTAATGTAAAAAATATCGTATGTATAAATGTACATATATTCAAGTTTGTTTTTCTTCTTTTTAGACAGAAAATTACATTGCGTACAATATTTTTTTGTCTGCTTTAAAAGTTTCAAAGATATTAGAACAAATCGTCCTACATGCAACAACTTTCATGAGGTATATTTTTATTGATACAATAAAAATTGTGTCAATATAAAAAGAAAAAAATTTTATATATATTTTGCGTGTAAAGATTGTAGATTCAGTTTACATATACCGTAATTAATTCAGGTAGTTAATATTTTAAACATTTTCATTATATTGAACGTAGCAATATAAATAAAAAAATTGGGTCGACTAGCGCTTAGATACTTACTAGTAAAGAGAAACACTTAATCCCTCGTCGTAAAATAATTTACGCTCTTCTTTGACCTCGCTTCTCATTACTATTGCATGACGTTATTAGCGTTATGTCTGAAAAATAAATTGCGCAAAGAGGTTCGTTCCGCTTCAAAAGTGCATTTCCTGTCATTGCAGATTTCTCTATCTTACGAATGTAGAAGGAAGCAACTGAAATTTACGGCCGCATAAGAGATGAACATGAGGAAAATATAATGCTCGAATAAGAAAGGTTCTTTTTGACAGTGGTCTCATGTCGACGGTAATTTACATATTCTAAATTAATTCTCATGTCTTTTGCCTGCACGATATTTCGCCCATTAAACTGTCGCTTTACTGTTGCTGCCTTCCATTTCCAATCCGACCTTATCATACATATCCTTTCAATTAATTAAGATACATTACTCTACATTTTTTAAAATCTAATTTATAATAAATTCAACAAAAATTTGCTATATTTAAAAATAAATCAAGCAAAATAATTGTTATAATTGTTTTTTTAAATAAATTAAACTCAATAAAGAGATATTGTGCTTCCTTCTTGTATAAAAAAATTTTAAACGTGTTATAAAGTAAAGAGAGAAATTTTTTCCCTGTTTAATATTTTATTACCAAAATAAAAAGTGAAAAAGTAATTATGAGCCGTGTCGTAAGAAATTATAAAATGAATGGATTCATAAAGGAATATGAAGAATCGACAATGGAAAAGATTATTATTTACTAACGAATGCAAATCACAACTCTAATTGCATAGATTGTGCTGTTAGTCATGCCAAGAGATGATCCAATGGAGCGGCTATATCTTTATCAGTAGATCAATAGATCAATAGAATCAGAAAGTAGATTCCATAAATTAGAAAAATATTTTGCAACGAAACAACTTTGCCGCATAATTTCGTAAAAAAAAAACTAATTGTAAGTTATTTGAAAGTATTTTTACTATTCGATACCATTATATTTAAGAATATTTAGAATACAAACGATTATATTGTAAATTATGAGAATTTTACGCACCTATAAAAACAAGTTTCTGTTTAAGTAGATTACCACCTATTCTCGAATTCGTGCGAATTCAAAGTTCATGCCATTTTGTATTAACTTTGTCACTTGCGCAATTCTGCAAACAACATTAGAAAACACTAGAAAAAATTCCCTTTGAATTTCGGTCCGATAAGTACGCGCAATCTACCTCTATCATGTTCAACGTTGATATGTAATTTCGGTAAAGTGGAGAAATCGCAGATTTGATTTTAAAGTGTTATAATAAAAATAAAGCTTCAATAAAATATTTGAATTATTTCATCTATATTTAAACCATCATACAAATATTTTTAGCATTAAATTTATATATGCAGAATTATACTAATTTGAATAAGATTATTAATAATAGAGATGCTTTGTTGATATTCACAATACGCCCAATTATCAAATGTTTGGAATTTTTGATGCGAAATAGTATTGGCATAAATTTACTGCTATACATTTGATTTCTCATACGTCCGCATAGAACTTTTTCCGATGAAAAACCGCGAAAACGCCAAGAAAGTCAGTCAAAGAGAATTCAAGGAACTTTACGATTCGCGATCATTTAACGTCCTTGTTCGGCGGAGGTCATTGCACGGTGCAACGAAGAAACGAATAAATGGCTTGTTTATGTCTTAGAAGGAAGGAAATGGGAAAAGCAAAGGTGGATAGATTTATTGCGCTTGGGAAAACTCTAGTTATTAGACGAGCTTCAATATTGTTTTCTTCTTGAAATTGATCCGTATGTTTCAGGTGCGGCTTTTCGCAAAATTTTTTTTTTTTTTACACAAAAAATTGAACGAAATGTTTCTAAATTACATTAAAAATACTTTTAATTTGCATTATATTTATTGATTATCATTTAAAAGATTTTTGTTGGAAAATAAAAATTTTTTAATGTTATAATATTAAATACACGTATAATATTAAAAAAAAAAAACAGTAATATATATATATATATATATATATTTATTCTTTCACTTTTACACTTATTTAAAAGGGCTTTAAGAATAATTATGCAACACAATATTAAGAAACTTATTTCCAAATCTGTTGTAAAATAACCTACGCATATAAATAAAGGATGGGATCTCAATTATCGAAATTTATTCTATCAAAATTTATTTTTGTATTACACTATAAAAAAGCGAAAGAATATACTTGAGAAATATAAACGCAAAAGACAATAAAGTGCAAAAGAATTATAAAATTATTTGACCAAAAACGAATAATCAAAAAGCAATGATTATAATTTTAAGCAATAAAATTTTTAAAAATTGAAAAAATGGTTTATATTTTTAAAATATTAAAATTTATTCTGGTACTCGAGAGTTGCATTGCATTTGAGAATTGTTGCCTCGTCCACACAAACGAGACATTTACGCAAAAAGATGCCTAGTAAACTTTCACGGTAACTTTCCAGATGTAGCTGCAAGTTTTCCGCGTAACGCTGTCGTGAGATTTTTACGACCCGCGATCGCGCTTAACGTCCCGATCCAGGCACGCCGAGAGGAAACAAAAAATTCACGAACAAATGGCACAGTTTTCGTGTACTGCAACACCCCCAGCAAAGTCGGGGGTTAGTTGAAAGGATGGCGGATAATATACGAGCCCGGTGTCACTGTGTTTACGAGTATAGGCGACGCGATCCTACGGAAGAAAAAGATGGGAATTGCGCTGTGCTGTTAAATAAATTTGTAATTCATAAAGATTTTTCCAAGAGGAGAAGAACCGATGCATCTCTTCATATTTGCGCGAATAGCAAATTGTATAGACTGTTTACGAGAAGAGACGGGGAAAATAATGTCTTCTTGTTTCACAGCACGCGCATATACGCATATGAAGATGTAGTTTTGTTACGAAAAAAATTGCATTATGATAATATCAGGAAAATTCTTCCCTCGCTGTACGAAGCGAGAATCGTGCGATTTGCATAGCGGCCGCTATGTTTCAGCCGAGACACGTCGTAAGAGGTAATGTCCTGCCGTTTTGCATTATCGCGAACGACGATCGCAGATTGCATGTGTTCGGCCGCGATAAGTGCCATGTCATTTCTTCCATCTCGTTTTTTCTACTTGTTTCGCAGCTTGGAAATTATACGGCAGACGCCATATAATTACATAGCTCCCCTTGATACGAACGGTCTCCTTGAACGATCGCCTCGTTTTTTTTTTTTTTTTTTTTTTTTTTTTTTTTTGAAGTCTCGTTCTCGCGAGAGGGAAAGTTTGACAGCGAAATATATTTTGATATATTATGTGCAAACTTTTCTCGCCCCTAAAACATCTCGTGTTTACCGCGATACGATCTAATAACAATCCCGCCCATTAAATTCTTCTTTCAACTGGTGCGACGAGAAGAACCTTTAATGTTTCGACGTTGCGCGAAACGCGAGTATGATGGAACACGTCGGAAAATGAAAGATAGATTGAGCTTTATTTCGCTCACAAAGGTTCGTCGTCGAACGAAATAATGAAAGCAACGACGAGGACTCATTATAAACCTCCCACAGTGGAGGCGCGCGATGACGCTTGGTGGAACTTTAATTAAGTCACAAAGAGTTTCGCAGTTGCCGGATGCGCGCGGTTCAATTTTATTACGTGCGAGGAAAACTCGAATTACTTATAATCATCTTAATGCAACGTCCGCGTGATGGACGATGAGGAAGACTATCTGCTGCTCCTTTAAGCCAAACAAAGTGCATTAAAGAAATGATCGCGCTTTCGGACCTAACCCGCCGACTTTCTACGCTGATGAATACAGCTAGAATGAAAGTTTGAAGCGTTAAAGAGCTTTAAAACTCGTAGCAGGATCGAACTTTATTCGAAGAGAATGAACGTTAAATTATTTAAACTGACTTTGGATAGAAGCGCATTTAACGAAAAAGCAAAGGGAATTGCAGTTTCTGCAGAAACCTTCATTTGCTACAAAGTCTTAAGTAGATCGACGAAAGATATTGGGATATCTTGATTTCAGATAAAGTAATTTTATAAATATATTCGACTGAAGATGATAAATTTTTTTTCCTAATCATTCAATATTGTATCTCTCGATTATTCTATATATAATATTTACATTTAAATGCAAATTATATATATAATATATTTTTCTTATATGTTATATATTCTGTAGACGAAAACCATTCGAAAATATCTTACGATTATTATCATCTTTCTAATCATTAACATAAGAATGCAAACTAAAAAAATGACAATTATTTCAATTATAATAATATCGATTTATAATTACTTTATAATTCGTCAAATTGCTAGTTTTCGTCAATATGATGCAATTTTTATAAGATAATTAATCAATGAAACTCTAATCGGTAATCAGTGTCTATAAAATTGAAAGAATTTAGCAGTCTCCTTTTTCATTGAATACGTAGTACGTAGTTGGAGGCGTATCACTTCTACACGAAGAACGCAATTGTCATAGTGGATTGTTTGCCCTCCCACCGTGATCACAGAGGTGGTAGAGAAGCTGATCGCAATGGAACGATACGAGTGTGTGAGCCAGATAAAAATAGAGGGATGCGAGGAGGGGGAGGGGAGGGGGGAGGGAGGGGGGAAACCTTATTCGAGTAACAGAGCTTGAGTGTCTGAAAATGCTGACGACACTGAGTCTCTTACCCTTTCGAGAGGTGCCTTTCGCACGTAACGAGGAAAGCATTCTCGAAAAGGGATCGAAACGAAGAAGTTCCGTAACGTATTCTTTTTATCGTAGCTCTTTGTGCTTTCACTCGTAATTGCACATCAAAAAGTACAGATTGTTCACAATTGTACATCGTGTAACCGTTTTTATTCAGCTATTACGATTGATGGTGTATCAATGACGTATACGTATTGCATTATACATTCCTGCCTTTTACCGATTAATCATGAATTAGGAAAAGAATTAAGACACGAGCGAATTAAATTTTTCAATAATATTTTAAAACAATTATTTACATTTGCATATCAATGCTATGTAACCTATATATATAAAAATATGTAAATATATGTAAATTGAGTAAGACGTAATACATGCGATTTCTGTTTGAATTTTTTAATGCAGATTATAAGAGAAAGAAAAATAACGATAGAAATTCGCGTAAGACCAGCTAATGAATAAATTTATTAAAATGCAATATGCAAAAATGCAATTCAAATGTGCAAGGAGAAGGGAAAGAAAAACTCTGGCGTTACTTCACTTTGTGAAAAGGAGAAATGAGAACGAGAGAAGTGCGGTTCTTTCTCTTTTTCTTCAACATCGTAGCGGTCGTCATTTGTAACGTGCGCGATAACAATATCTCTCAGTACAAATCTTTTCGACACCCGCGGCAGAGAGCATTACACGCCCGAGGTACGAGTCTTATCATTTTGCCGACGATGTTTTTCCAAGCGCGTATTTCCGTTCGAGTAGCCAATCAGCCGTCTCATTGTGCGCTTTACGATCGAAGTATATTGTATTGTCATGGCTAGAGCGCGATCTCGTTTTATTCCATCGTTCCATCGTTCCATCGTTTCTTCGGCAAAATCTCACCCGGTTGTGTTGTGTTGTGTTGTGTTGTAGTGTGGTGTGTGGTGTGTGATCTGTGGTGAAAATAGAAGCGGCTGTCACCTCTCTTGAAATCGGCACGTGTGCGGGATAGGCACCTGGGAAAAGCTCCCAGGCACGCAGCGGAGAATCGCGCTATTCAGCGAAAGGATACACCTAATGCGATTGCATTGCAGGTGCATCTCACGTTCCGGACGTACGGGGACAATGTAACGGAAGATAGAGAAAATCCTACCCATGACCCTAACCTACGATCTCTTCAACTGCAGCCAAATAATTCACCTGCCTTACCGAGCCGTCTCGAGGAACAAATACGCGCCATCGCTTTTCGCCGCGCTACCTTCTCGCACCCAATGGTGCATGAAACTTTTACGGATTGTCCTATATCAAGACCAGATGAGTCCTGATATTCTCGACGATCGTTGAAAATTGTGGTGCTTGAGAGGACGCGCGAAGGCGCATCAAGTTCTCTAAAGGGCCGCAATGTTCTTTCATATCGTATATAACGTGCGAATTATTCAATGACGCATATGAAGAATTGGATGAAACTTTATTTAAAATGTATGTGTAATGTACATTTTCCCTATTCTGGGAAATACAATAAGATATGTCACTTAAACGTCTAGGAAAATGCACGAGTATATTTGTATGCGCCAAACATTTGTAACTTTATATTCTATTCTTGATATTATACAAGAGAAACGCAAATAAGAACAGAAATAAATATGCAGAAATATCATGGAGACAATGAGACAAATATTTAAAAATACAACATAAACATTCTATTAAATTAATATTAAATTAACAAAAACAAAAGCCATTGCATAAATTATTTTTGGCTACATTTTTATAGATATATTATTTGACTTCTTTCCGATATGTATTTTGTTAATACTAATGAATTAATATATTAATTGTAATAATTTGCATCAAAATATTCTATGGCCAATTTGAAAATGTAAACTTGAAAAATTTTTACATGCATATAAAAGTATTTCTCATTAAAATTTCAATATTTACATTGCACACGTAACATTGAAAATACACAAATTGAATTACACATGATATTATAGTAGACATCTTTATATGAACATACAAGTCATACACACAATGAAATATTAAATATGTAAATTTGATTAAAGGTATCTCATCTGCAGATCTGTTTGATATAAATTCCGCTTGATGCATATGAATTGCACAGTGCGCGCAACGCGATTAATCACTTGTACATACATATGTACGTGCAAGTTAACACCGCGTCGCGTCGTCGTGTTCTGTTCTTCTAAAGAGGCTCATTTCTCTTGATCGATATGCGTCCTATTTCTCAGCGTTGCACTCCGATTCCGTTCCTTAGTCGCTACTTGGCATCTAGAAACAAATCGTTCGTGTTATATTGAGCAAATTCGTAAGCGCGATACGCTCCGCTTACAAATGCGGTAATAAAATTTGTCTTCTCTTACCGCCGTCGCTTTTTCAACCTTTACCTTACCCTCTTCGACATTTTACACTTTCCTTCCTTTCACTCGCTGCTACTGTCCTTTCTGGAGCTCCCTCTTCGAGCTTTGTACCGCCTGAAAGGTTTACCAATACGAAAAGTAAAATTAATTGTTTTTCTTCGTGGCAGTCGTGTTTTCCGGATTTCACTCTCTTCTCGTCTTCCATTTATTCCGATTGATGTTTTATCTCCTTTAATCAGAATTAATCGTAATCGATCGCAAGAACAATTTGCGGACGTAGAGGATCGTCTAGCGGACGATGAAATCTCAAGGATGTGACAAAGATTGAGAAAAAAGTTGATTTTCGTCTTTTGGAAGATGTAACGAGCTGTAAATAGCGTGGAAATGCTTTCCATTGCTTTGAAAAAGTAGATCAACGTTTGTCTCTCGACGAATAAAACTCTCGAGGGACATTAAAGTAATTTTTTATATTGCATCGAACAAGTTATCATAGAAAATGTTATGAGTAATGCTATTAAGTAAAATTTCTATATCGCTTCGCCAAGACTTGATTTATTATATTTACTATCAAATATTGTACTTACTATTTGTCAATATAATTTGCTATTTTTCTTTGATTACTAATATAGTAAATATCCTTAGACTATCTTGTTAAAAATAATTCAAATCAGATATTTGCGATTAGAATAATGAAGAAAATTGAAAAAGTACGGTAAAAGTTATAAAATATTTATGATATATTAATAAAAAATAGAAAAAGTATATATAACTGTGATTAAAATATCAGTAGAGATATGTGATAATTATCCAAATAAAAACAAATAATAGAAAAAACTAAATATGAAAAGGAGTTAATTAACTCACAAACGGTAAATTGTCTGACTGCCAAATGTAAGATAGATATTGACATGAGTTTTTTGAGATCTATGGATTTTCATTTTCATTCTCGAACGAGGATGTATAACATTTACATTTTTTCCTTAGAAGTGATACTACATTATGATTCAAAGAAAAAGAGAAATATAAGTAAAATATGTATATCAATTCTGTTTTAAAATAAGAAAGTACACATGGAAAGTTATCTTTTTTCTACTATATAAAAAACGTTACAAATATATTTCTCGAAAAGTATATATCGCGTCTTTATCTGTACTTACTTAACATCATTAGATTGTCGAGGATAAAGCAAAGGCAAATCAAACAAATGTAAATATATGTATCATTTGCTTGAAAAGCGCGTTGGCTCAGCATTATATAAATCTGATTCGAATGATATTGATTATTTTATATTTAACATAATGGACATTATCTGTCAACAAAGAAAATTCTCTCGAAGAAAATAACAACCATCACAAGAGAGAGAGAGAGAGAGAGAGAGAGAGAGAGAGAGAGAGAGAGAGAGAGAGATGATATATTTCTCAATCTAATAAGTGCACCATCTCGATATACAATGTTGTCCATTAATAATTCTTTTCTCGTACACTGTAATCCCTTGTAGCTATCGTATCCCTTCCTTTTATTTCTTCTCGACGCTTCATCAAAACTAGGAAGATAACGGCTCGCGTTCGTTTGTTTCATTTTAACCCATATAATGCGACAGAATGGAATCCATTGCGCTGACAACGATTTGCGGAATTGCCCAAACAGACCTTCTTTACTTAGAGCCACGGTCCTAAAGATGACCCCATTATCCTGAAAGGATAACTTTATCGTCCACGAAACCTACAGCGTCATCGACTAAATCTTATAGTTCCTTACGTGACCCGCATCGGTCATTAATTCCTTTTGCGCGGATCTGATCTCTATTTCTACCTACTCCATTTTTCCCTTTCGGTTCCATCCCTTCATGCTCGAGAAATCTTACTCTTCTTCAACCAAGTATCTATCAGGATAAACTTACGTCGCGAGCAGAAGAATCGCATTCGTTACAGCTTAGGATAAGAGTGTAACTCTCGGTCTGCTAGCCCGAGTTTTTTCAAATAAAGTCATCTTGATTACGCACTATCATTGTACATATTATCATGCTTACAAAGGCACATGGATGGGAAAGTTACTTTAAAAAAAAAATAACTAGTTACCGTTATTCGTTACTTATTGGCCGCGCTCGAGGAGGGCTGCGCTATTAGTGCAAAGAGCATCGTGCTATCTTTATTATTTATTCAAAGTTGAATAAGGACAGAACAAGTTTAATAGCGCTGAATAGTGTCTCCCCGAACGCACCCATTATCAAAAGTAACTATATAGTTATCGTTATTTAAAAAGTAACTATTCTTAAACTTTTTTAATGTTAAAACAAGATCACAAATTAAATAAAAAATATACTTTTGTAATATATTTTATTAAAAAAATTAATAATTAAAATATTTTTATATATTTTTTATTTTAAATTTGCAAAACTATAAATAGTAAGGAAAAAATTTTAAAACACTCAAAGTATAAATAAAAAAATTATGGCTTGCATTAAATTTATAATTATAGTCAAACACACATATGATATATTTATTGTACTCTTATAATTATGATCCGTATTCAGAACGCGCTTACAAAGATGTAAATACGGACCTATATGAATATTTGTTGATAATTGAAGATTGAATATACGAAAATAAAAAATATAATATGTTATAAATAGGTTCCATATACAAAAAGTAACGATAATAGTTAACTGTTAAATTCGTTACCGTTACTAAAAAAAGTAACTGTAACGGTAACAGCGTTACAAGTAACGCGTTACTTCCCAATCCTGCAAAAAAAGTATCACATTTATAAAGAAACTTTAATTTATTCTGCAATATATCTACAGCAAGAATAGCGACGCTGAATAAATAAATAATAACGATACAGACATTCCGATGACTTATGTGCTTTGCATAATTTTTTTATATCGAAAGTTGAACGTGTCGCATAATATTATATACTTGTGTCTATATAATATTCAGAAACAAGACAGATTTACAAAGTACGTTAAATGGCTGTCAAAGAATTTTCAACGGCAGATGGCGAATGTCGACGTGCCACGTTCGAGCGATAAACTCCGTTGCGGCATTATAGCCCGCGTCGGACTTCCGCGGAAATTTTAATTCAATTAGGAACATCGTGGTCGAGGGTTAAGGCGAAAGTCGGTATTTAACGTGGAATTTAGTTAAGGAGTTTCCTTTAACTCGGTTATAGTTTTCAAGCAGCCGCACACGGCGTATTTACTGTTCACGACAAAGACGCCTGATACCGCGCGCATGCAAGCAACCCTGACGAATAACATTAGTTACATGAGACATCGCAATTCCTATAATTTTAATAAAGAAATTTTGCTTTAAGAATTAACTATTATATATTGTCAAAAGTTGTTACATTAACTATTAAAATATATCTTGAATAAAAAAAAATTTCACTCAATCACTTTATGGTTTTCTTCTTTTATACTGTTTATTTATTATTTCTATGTAAATCAGTATTAAATTGATATTCCGAAAATATCTTTTTATGTAAAAGATTCTTTAAATTAAAAAAAAAATACTAATAATAATAATTTAAAGGCTCAGGAGGACTGCATTAAACAGTGGAAAATAAACTTGGCAAATAATAATCTAGGAACGCGATATAAAAACAAAGAGAACGTTTCGGTTTCTTTTCGTCACAGGAACCATCCTGAAAAACTGTCGAAAAATACATTAATTAAAGATTGTACATGAAACAATAAGAGCAAACGTAAAGTTGAATATACATGTAACTAATCACATGCTCCCATCCTCACCAAATCATTAATGTCTCGAAATTACAATGACTGAATATATCGTGTGATCCTCTTTAACGGTTCTCGTCAATAAGAATCTTCTATGATTATTTGCCTACGTTTAATTTCTAATAAAAATACTTTTCCTGTAAACATCAAAAATATTTCGATTCAATTCCGGATGTTATTCTGTGGAATAACAGTGACTTGTATAACAGCCTATATAACTGGGTCATTACGAGCGATTAAGCTCAAACACGAACTACAGATGAGAGCATCAGAAGGATAATACAGGGTAAACCATGATGTGTGTTTCAATCAAAAAGGACATTGTAGCGATTCAGACTGAAGAATATGAGACGATAGAAGGTAGATCGATAGGAAACGGTCTACATTGTGCGATCGAGAGATGTGCAAGAACGGTTAGTTACATTGGGCATCGCGAATCCGATCTCAATGGCCTTGATCCTGCTCCCTCATCGTCGTAATTCAAACTTGCAGACTATCAGAAATGCATTGCATACAGAATCATGCGCGCCGTCGAGTCTGTCACAATAAAGGAAGGATTTACACAGTAATGCTTGCAGCGGAAGTGGGAGCGATTTGCGTCTTCGACTCTCTATACGGCGTCTGCGATAACATAACATCACACGTCACGTCGAAATATTTCGTACATCTCTGTACGCATATTTTATATAAAAATATTTTATCAGAATTATTTACACAAAAATTAGATGAAGAGGAATTTAAAGCGTACGATATTTAAATAAAATTTATTGTCGTGTTTGAGAAATGATCATTTCTTTTTTATTCATCGCACAGATTAAAAGTCGTTAATCTCTATTGAATTTATGATGCAACTCTGCTTCATTTGACTTTCCAGCGGACTAAATTTATTTCGTTAATTTAGCAGACGTCAGAAATTTAACGATAAAATCAGAATATTTATTAGATTAATAAAGCTTTCACCAACTATCGGCTGATGTAATAAAAACGCACAAGTTCATTGATCATAAAAACTCTTTATTTAACGCTCTATTATATATATGCAACAAGACACGAGTCGGCACTTAAGCCATGTATTATGCATTTGCGTATCGCAAGTTTTGAAGCATCGATACTTATATATATATATATATATATATATATCTCACGAATCTCTTTGAATGCAAAAGTATATTCATAGTTTTGTCCAAGAAAAAAATTTTTCGTTAGATAGAAAACTTATTGAAAAAAAGAAATATTTAGCGATCGCACAAGCAATTTGACAATCAAACTAAAATATAATGACAATGAAACACTTATTCGTGGAAATATATTTTATATCGATTGTGTATAAAAATAAATGCAAACAATATATATGGTGTTTCTAAAGTGCAGCTGACAATTTTCTGAGAAGTTAAATGACCGTGAATACGCGGTCAAAGATTAAGAGCTGCCTTTTTTATATCCGGTAGGAATATTTTATCGACCACTTGCAGAACACGTTTTAATAAGCTATCGCGACTTCTTCGCGATACGGACAAGCTGTTGGTTTATAAAACAGATTTTCTGCATAAATCGCCAACGATAAGCACCGCTTTGTTTTATTGCCGCATACATTTAGTGCGAATACAGGTGAACTAGATACAAAGTGAAACTTTTTTCGTGCCTTGCTGCATGTCGCATTTCTGTCAATCGCATTCACATCAATGCAATGGACGAAATAACATCTCTTTTTAAAAAGACTTTGCGCGCGGCCGCTCGATGCTTTTACCAACCACGAGATATGGCTTCGACCGAATGGCTTTTATCTCCTACAAAAGAAGGAAATGAATCGATATTTCTCACATTAATTGGATCGCGAAAACGCATTGCAATATTTAATTCTTTACTATAGTATTTACTATAGTACATTCTATGTACTTACTTTTTTTATTTTAATTAAATGTAGATAATTCTAAATACAATGTAACTGAAACATTGAAAGCTGATTTTATGTATAGTCTGACAAATATTTTATAGATCTTTGTTAACGCAATTGTTAACGGTGACGATTTAGTCACATAATAATGACTTATTTAATTAGGATTTCAGAAAATATGATTATTATCTACATTAACGATAAGATGAGTGTATATGTATAGGTTTTAGAAGTTAGAATTTAATTAGATAAAATTAATCGTTTATGGTTAGGTTTAAAGTCAAAAATGCGATGCGCAAAAAAATATTTAAAAAATCTCTAATTACACATGAATGACAAAATCCGATGCAATGAATTAACGCGATATAAGCGTAAAACATTTTTGTATTACGGAAACAGGAATTCCTCGGAAAAACGTCTGTTCCACGAGCAATGCACAAATTTCTCTTACCCACCGCAACATCTGTCTTTCACGGAGACCGGAGTTACGGTGTTGTCAGATGCCTGAAGATAAACTTTTCAAACCGCTTCATGAAAATTTTCTCAAATATATTGTAGAAAATATCCTACTAGTTTACAGTTTTTTTTTTATAACTTTACATATAACTATTTTTGTATTGTATATATATATATATATATATATATGTGTGTGTAATATTTTATTTTTCAAGTATTATATTACAATAGAATCCGCATTATATTTCGGAAATTTACCAATCTTTCGTATTACTCCATAATGTATGTATCTTCTCATGGTTTTCTATGTACTTTTTTTCTTCTTCTCTTTAAGAATGTCAAGTACAAAAAATTGCAATTAAAGAAAACAAGTTTGACGAAAATTTTTTCGAAATTTTCCACATGAAAAAAGTACCCCCCAATCCCCAATACATTCCCCTTCAACCATTATTTTTATCAATAATATATCGAGTTTAAAATTTTAAAAGGGAAATATTTTCGATCCAGCAATTTTGTGAGCAAATTTGCTGCGTGTCGGGAAAAAAATAATTGCCTTGTGAAGAAACGAATTTCAGAAACTTGGGCGGGTTGCCCTTTGCCGGTTATCTTTTCGGCATGATATATTTCATCGGGCATAAAAGCTGCTGCGCGATACCGGGTGTCCAGAAGCAGACACGATGTGCACGGCCCTGAACGGACAATGGCCTTAGAATCGCAGATTTATGGAGAAACTTTTCCTCCGGGGCTGCCAGCCCTCCGTTTCCTCAGGCCGGCGGAACTCGTCGCAAAGAAGTATTATTATCGGCGCACTGCCTGCGAATATGCTGGAACGTGCTTCCACTTCCGATCACGCGCGTTATCGCAACAATGCGTGCGTTATGCCGCAGACATTTATCATTAGTGGCGCAATTCTCGAACGGAGAGGTCCGTTCTCTCGGCAAGAGAGCGCCGCGCCGGATTAAATTCAGCCATACGTATAATAAATGGCCTAGTTAAATACACGCGTGTGAAAAATTATTAAACGCGCCGCTTCCGCCACCGCAGATTATCGCGGCATTCTCTTTGCATTTATATTCCGTTTATCGAATAAAGGGAAACAATGCGTGAAATATATCACGATTATTATTATTAAAAACATGAGATATATAATACAAATAATTTTTAACACAAAAATATTAATTCCTATAGCCTTTTTTTTTTTTTTAATCTCTTTACTTGATGCACAAAAATCTATCGATATGCAAAAAGCTCGACATGTTTCGACATAACAGTAGCGACTAAATGCAGAGTATTTGCGAATTGAAATTAGGAAAGTTTTCCTGTCACGCGGTCAGAATTGGAAACAGAATCGTTATCCTGATTTTGCATCCACTATTGCCGCCGATTTTCCCGATCCTTTCACCCTGTAACAGTGCAATTTCATGTTTTTGCCTATCATTAAGTTTACGTCGCGAAACGTTGTACAACGTTGAATTTTTTGATATCTTTGTTTTTTATGTAAAATAATATTTAATATAAAAAAAGTATCGTTAACAATTATTCGATGGAATACAAAAAATAATTATAATTCGGAAATATCAAATTCATAATATGCTTAAAATTGATAAAAATAATAATGTGTTACATTGTATTGAGATTTAGATATTTGTTTAATATTATATATTTGATGTAATATTTTATTACAGCATACATTGCATACATTTTTTTCTAAACAAAATTTAATATTACATTGTTAAAAAGTTAATTCTCTTATTTAAATCTCGTGATACTCATAAATACAAGGATATAAAGGGACATAAATTATGAAGCTTATTATTTATAGAGCAGTCTTAATCGTCTTAAAAGTTTGAACAATATGTAAATTTTGTAAGTTTGATAACGTTCTCTATTAAAATTTGAAAACTGATTAATTCAAGATATTACAACTTCTTCGGAAATTGAATATTTGAGTATACAGAAAGATATTCTTTAGGAACAAGAGCAGAAGAAGAAGAACATGATGTGAATCTCAAATTGGTTCAGTTATAATACACCATTTCTATCGAGTGCTCGACGAACAAGGTGGCATAATTATATTACCGTTACTATACATATTATATATTATCTAACATACTAAAGAACTTTTAATTACTCTTAGCAAATCGCTGGATGCGTATCTGCAGCACGCAACGCGTAAACATTAATTGTACACTGCGTACAAACTACGTGGATATAAACGGTCGACGCTTTACGACCCGTTCAACAGGAGAAAATTGTACGTGCTTTCGAGAAAACTTTGAGTTTTGTGTCTATCGACGTTTTCTCGATTCTACAATTTAACTTTTATTTTTTTTTTTTTTGTCTCCGCTCGGAACGTTTTTGTCTTTACGTACCAATAGAAGAGCGAAATTTCGTCGTAAAAGCGACATACTCGATAAATTTCGGAGTCGAGAGCTGATAGTTCGAGAAGCTGATAATAATCGCACTTTAGTAAGTAATAAAGGTTTTTGACATTGCGCACGAACACACGCATTTTCATTTTACGACCGGAAGAAGAATAGGGATTAATGGCGTCGGTACGCGTAACGAGCTAGCGAACATGAAGAGGGATGAATAACGTCGCTTCTAATTATATTCAGAGCATTCGACACTATGATACTCTCCCGTAATACGTAAACAGGTATCCTTTCGATTTATGGCGTTTTTAATCTCACTTATAACGAATACACGAAAACTATTAATAACGCTCTTGACGTCTATTAATGACGATATTGTATGTAGCGACGATGCAAGAACGGTCGATAACTTCCTAATGAAAAGCAAATACTCGACTGAATTAATAAGCGACCTTCGATAAACCTGTCGATGTTTTTCATTATGCATGTGTTATCATAAATACACAAGCACGTGGCCTTATATATATATGTGATAAAACAACAGATAAAAATTCATTATACCCTTTTTACGCCATAATCAACGAAGTATGGTGCTTTAATATCGTACTTTCGCTTAACGTTCATAAATTGTGATGGCAACGTTTTTTATGGTTTTTGGTCAGTCGATTATTTTGTCGTAACGATGTATCGAAAATGCGCTATTAACGACGGCTAAGGGCTCGTTGCGTTCCTACAAGTTTATTTCACTTTGATGGCCATTGGGGATGGCTTTTAGGAGACTAGTTCGTGAATCTGGAAGCGGTTCATGAATCACAAAGCAATTTTAACGTGACCGTCATACGATATGCGATATTTCGCTATAAAAACACATGATACACGCTTGTAAATCTCCAGCTTTTGTTGGTCAACTCGGTAGGAGAAAGGTAATAATTGATCCTTAATATGCACGTTGTCTGTACGAAAAAATGTCTGGATGAAGAGCTTACATCGTCAACAACTAGCTGCACGCCCTTTATCGTAAATTTTACGAGGCAGGACTAGAAGAGGGGATTTATTATGCATCGTCATAACGCTCTAGGTAAACGCGCACCTACGCCGCACGTTTACGAGAAGTTTGAGAGAATTAAACGCAAGCGGTGAATAAGGGTGCAGTATTTTCTCCATCAAATTTTTATAACTATAATATATGAATGATGATCGTTCGGTCGGTAGGAGAAACGAATTACGCAATAGCCCATGAAAAATTAAATTTCTTTCTTAATTCTCTCTCTCTCTCTCTCTCTCTCTCTCTCTTTACACAGAAAAAAAGTAAGTGTCAAATCAAAACTTATATACACATATAAACGCGTTCATTGTTTTATATACATATACGCAACAATTTATAATCTTCTTAGAAGAATTTCAAAATCTTAAATTTCAACAATATTATAATCTTATTTCAATATTACAATTGTCATTTCAAGAATAAAATAATTATTTTAACTCTAAGAAAATTATAATCCCTTCGATTTGAACATGTGTTATTTTTTATACAATTTATTTTTTCCTCTCGATTCAAGAAAATTATTCTTAAATAACAAGAATATATTTTTCTTCATTAAACTATATAAAATGTCTTCATTTAAGCAAATTTTTTTTTATTTAACGCATTATAATCTCATTTCCAGATTTACAAAATAAGTCAAAATAAGAATATTCTTTTTTTCTGTGTAGAAACATAGGTAATTATATTCTTTTAGCGAACAAAAAAATGTTAAATTGCGGAATTTTGTGACAACTTATAATCAGCTCGAGGTGATAGATGTACATTTCTGGTGAAAAAATTTATTCGTCAAATCTCATTTACAATTTGAAATTTTATCGTCGTATCCAATGATGTGATTAAAAGACAGATCGAGACAATATGTAAAGCGAGCCATGCTTGATGCACGCACGTACGAGCATGATATATATTACATTTTACCATGGACACATATTGGATCATAAAACGTCGTTAGGTATTCATTCGTTATTCGCGCTCGATCGAGCGGCATGCATCGGTTCTCCCGGCGCGGCGGGACCGTTTCCTTGATCTTTGAACATCGCTTGCCCATGAGGAAAGACCCATAAAGCACTCGTTATAAAGCGAGTATCACGTTTCCAACATATCTTTTGTTTCTACGCTTTTCGCAATCCGACATTTTTAAATCTGACAAAATCGAAACTTTTATACGAGATACACATACGGAAATGCTGCTTAACGATATAAAGGCAACAGCACACCAGACATCATTTTAAAAATTCCCTTTATGTAAATATTAATGTTCCGTAAAAATATATATGTATAAAATAAATTACGCTTTAGAGCGGAGAAACCCAGGATTCAGCCGTGTTATTTGTACCCGCAAGAAACTCTACGCAAGTTGGATGGAGTAATTACAAAGTGAGATGTACTCTCTGAGAGAATCCATTTTAACGAGTTTATCTTTGGTAAATTCCTGATACAATTTACGCGTGTATATATATATATATATATATATATATATATATATATATATATATATATAATATATTATAACAGAAAAAAAGATATAATAAATAATAAATCGTGTTTCTCACACACAATTATTCAATTATATTTTTTATCATTTCTTTCTTGAAACTATATGTTATTCTTCTTATTTGATATACAGAACGCACATAACATATTCTATGTAATAGCATATTATATTCAAATTTTCATAATGATAAATCGACGAAATTCATCTTAACCAACATACTTGAGAGAGCTTTACATTACATTCTCTCATTATCGTTTTCTCAATTAATATTATCGCTTCACAATTAACTTGCCAATTCTCTTGCCTCAACAATAGGAAACAATGTACTCAATATTATATTGTATTATTCATAGTGATACATTACAATATAACATCTATAAATTTATCGGGGCTTCCGGATACTGCCAACATTGCTCGACGTACAAATCTGAAATATTAGCATCACAACTAGTTAATGTACTCGTACATAGAACCCCATTACATGTACATGACATAATATAAATTATAAATTACTGATATTGTCAAATAGAACTGTTTCTGTTCAAAAAGCTCCCATTATTTTTTTTTTGTGCCTTTCTACTTTTATCTTTAAATCGACTTAAATTCTAACTTTTGAGATCATCACGATCATGCGATAAAACTTGCGACCAAAAGTTTTCTTGACTGCATTTTATCTTCGGAGAATGTGAAAGATAAAGACACTTTTTCCTTTTTGCTCTTTTAACAGAGGATAAAACAATTTTGCTTTAAAATACTAAAAAAAAAGTAAATAATCGATGAATTTATAATGTATATATATATATATATATATATATATATATATATATATATATATATATATATATACAATAACAGTCATTAGATAATAATTATCAGCGCCTGAAGAGGCAAAATATTCACATCATGTGCGATATTTATTTCAGGAAAATAATGATTGCTTTTAAATTATTATTTCAATGAAAATGTTGTATATGTATATAATTATAATATATATTTATTTATAACATTTGCAAAAAAAGTTTATAAAAAATTTTCTTTAAAATAACTATTTTATTTCTTTCTCTAAAATAATCAATTGCTTTTCTATGTGTTTCAGGTAAGCTTTAACATCCCGATTTATATTTTGAAGATGAAGACGTTTCGCAATTAGAGTGAGTGACAAAATTTTATAATATATATTAATCTTTACATTACAAATCAGACATGGATGGTAAAGTGTAAGATTTATTCTTACGTATGTTTGTCTGTAAATTTGAGTAATTTTTTTTTTTTTTTTTTTTTTGTAAAGTTGAAGTTGTGAGCGCGCATGGCGTACATCGCGAGAATATGGGAAAAAATACATTTCTCCATAAAATAAACTCGCACAATTGTTCGTACCGGTTATGTGGTTATGTGAAACGACCATTGCCATTTCACATTTCTTATTTTAAATATCTTGCGCTCCTCATGTTTTGTCCAGAAATTCCTTTATTTCCCGTCTGGATGGGACATGGGTGGGGCAGGATCGATCTCGTTATACGTTGCCGGGGTCGCCTCGTCATGCCGCCGTCACGGCTGTGCGTTTTGTCGAGACAAGTGTTTCCGGAAAACGTGACTGGACGACAGAAGGAAACGTCCAGGAAATAAAGCTGGCGCGAAGGGTGGAACAAAAACAAGTCCGACTCATCTCGTTGTCGTTGTCACTGTAGCTATAGTTATCATTGTCATTCTCTATCATTGTTCTCGTCATTATTTTGCACTTTATCTTAATAACGCATTTTTGGATGCGGATCCGTTTCTTTGCTAAAGCTAACACTCGTCGTGAAAAAAACACGATGGTTAATATTTACGATAAATATAAGTGTTTGCGTGTATGTGTATGTGTGTGTGTGTATGTACACATACACATACCACATGGCAAGAAAATAAATTTGTACAACATTTTTAAACATATTCTAATTAATCATAATTTTATATACAATACACATTAAATAACATAATTTATCATAAAATTTGCACATCACTAGCATCATCAAATGCTGAAACTATACATATACTTTTATGTAAGAAAAAAAATTTTAATTTTTTAACAAATATTTATATACGATATATATAAATGTATAAAAATATATTCCATTTATTATAAATTATTGGCTTGCATTTCAAATTTTAAAGCTTGAAACTCTTGTTAAATTTAATAATCTTTTAACTAAATATAATTTTAAAATTATATAAAATTTTATAGGGTTTTCTTGTCTTATAATTACATTTTACATAAATTATAGTACACTGTAAATATATTGTACTGTATATATATATATATATATATATATATATATATATATATATATATATATATATATATTATAGTACAGTATATATTGCAAAAGAGTAATGTTTGTTTTAACAAACAATATACAAATATATTTCCCCTGAAATTTGCATCTTGATGCTAACTGTAATATAGACAAAATCTCAGGTTTCAATAGCCGAAATGCTATCGGAGATAACTCGGTGGAATAATCGAGATGGCTGAAGTGGAAAGATAATTAACACTGCAATTTGACTCGATTGGATCGTGAGTTTAAGCTTCTCCGCGAGCTTTCTCGGAATCGCATGCATTGTTTCCCTCCATTTTTCAACTATTGAAATACTGCTTTATATATGTGTATTTACATTTTTTTTTTTTTAGATGTTACTTCTTTTTACGTGTATTTATCGCAGTCTATTTATCACGACTTCTAGTTAACTTTTACGTTTATTAATCTCGTTAGTGAGAAATTTACAATACATCTCTTTTCATACGTATATGTATACATCTATATACGTATAACACATAGACGAAAATGCAATACAAGTGTGCAAATGCAAGGACGCACAAAAGCATCATTTACCGTAATATCCTTAGGACCTCTGTAACGAACTGCTTGCCTTAACCGGACAAGTTGTCTCGGCGTTTGCTTAACTGTTTGCCTGCACTACTGGATACAACGCGTGAATGTTCAGACGGAAAATTGGAGACACTACATAAGACGACTTGAATCCCTTTGTCATCTTGCTAGAGAAAAGAGAATGGAAACTACAATGGCATTCAGTAAGACGATGTAAGCCTGCATAGCAACGCGTAAATTTTTGCAAAATAAATCCTGCTCGGTGGATTTCGTACAATCGGCGAACAATCGTACAATATATATATATATATATATATATATATATATATATATATATATATATATATATATGTATCGTATATTTCGGATATATAAAATTTATTATTTATAATTTTTAAACATTTTATGTTAATTTCACACTTGGCTCCATTTTTACAAACAAATTCATTTAAATTATTAATTTTACAACAATAAGTGACTAATTTAAAAACTAATTTCAAGCAATTTAATAAAATGAAAGAGCACTTTACAGCGAGCATCGTAATGAACTACGATTCCCGTATGTACGAAAAAAAACGTGGCCGCGATAGAATCATAGATATGGCGGCAACGAGTCGAGGCGAGGCACGTGCTTTTTATTCCGCGACGAACCGTTTTGCCCGCGCAACGTGCTCTCATGGAATTTACCGTAGATCGTTTTCTCAATAACGTTAAGAGGAATACAAGAGGGTAGGTAACAGGGCCTGCGACGAATCGTTGCGCCAGCAGAGCGAGACTGCGCCCAGGAATTCATAAATTTTCTCAACACACTTCAAGAGAAGTATGCTCGTAACTCCACCAAGAGATTATGCTATTTTCGCAGAGTGAGGCAAAATTTGCAAATTGATTAAATAATTAAGCGAGCACTTTCATCTCTGATTACAAATTACTTTTCTCAAACTTCTTTAAACGTACAAAATAATATTTTTATATTTTAACCTGGTATAAACTATCAGATGAAAGTTTATACTCTTTTTCTATTACAATTAGTTACATTACAGAACAATTAGAAAACGTATTGAGATGGGCCCTGTATTTTAAAGACGAAAAAACTCTTTTTATTGGGGAATATTTTAATTTTACTAATCAAGAGATACCGGGGTCACCGTTGAATAAATCTTTTCATTTCCTAAACATAAAAGAGATGGAAAACCGCAGGAAACTAGAAGCATATATGAACCTCGCGACTTTAGAGACGTCTTTTCTTCATCGTGAATATTTCAGGAGTTTCGCTCGTTGTGGTGTTTTCGCGAAATACCGGAAGAGCGTGGTAGCGCACATCGAATCGGGATATGCCAGACGCTTTCGTTCGACGTCAAAGCGGCAAAGGAGTCCTTGACCTCCCTCTCCCGTCCCTCTCCCACTGTCTCGTCGGCTTTGATTTTTTTTTCTTTTTTTTTTCTTTTTTTTATTGTGCCGACTTTGATTCTACTCTTCGCCTACTCCCGTACGGAGATAGGAGACTTTCGAGCGCTTTACCTCCGACTTACAGGAAGTATCCATCCTCGCCTTTCCTGCAGACTTCGCGTGGTATTATTTGCAAGGCGGATGATCCTGCTCAAGATTATTCTTGGAGAGAATATGAGCTTTTACGTATGAAATTGAAAATAAAAAGAAAATACAAAAAATATTACAATTTCGATATTCGTTCTTTAAAGGTTAAACAAAAATTAAATTAGCAAAATTTAAATTAAAATTCAACTAAAATCAAAATAGGGTAAACTAGGGTATGATGGCCATACGCAGAAGGATGGCCGTAGGCTGTAATTTTTTCAATAATCGCTACATAGTGCGCTTTTTTAGCAAATTTTATTATCAAAGATAATCGATATTTACAGTAATTTATGCGCATACATTGTTCGAAATAACGATATTGTGAATCTTATATCATATTTTTACTTTTCACTACTTGCAAAGTTTTTCATTTATCCACTAAAAACTGGTACAACGTCGAATAAATTATAGTTAAGCTATCGTAATCGATGTTAGACATATTATAAAGATATATAAATTGTTATATGACCTATAATTTTTATTTTCGTTTTCACTATTTTTTTATAAATATTATGGCCATCTTTCCTTAAAAGTCACTATGGTCATCTTTTCCTTAAAAGTTTGGTAAGATGGCCAATGCTAAGTTGTACTATTTTGATAATATAAAATTTCTATGAAATATTTTTCTTTTAATTTTGATAATATTACGTAATTTAAGCTTCAGAAGGTAATATGCCAAACACTATTAAAAAATAACAAAAATAAAAGTATATTTTTTGCATTTTAAAAAACCATGGGCATCTTATTCGAGTTTACCCTAATCGTCAAAGAAATGATAAAAATATATTCTACTAAGTAACTATTGTAAATTAATAAGAGAGAGAAAAAGTCTATATTTTAATTAATATTTATTAAAAATTGTTAGAAAAATTGTATGAAAAAGGGAGGGAAAGACAAAATTGTTATATAGTATATAAGGATCAGCACAGAGGCACACTTTTCAATAAGACGGTATATCTGGCGTTAAGCGCGCTAAAGCCTCTTTTATCATATTACGTTCAGCAACAGACCAAGCAACTGAATGTCATGAACGGCTTAAGGAAATGTCGAGTAACTCAGTGCTTTCCCCTAATACAATCTGCTGTTCTATCAGGATGCCTAATTCTTGTATCATCCCTCCGCGCAGCATCGCCTAATACTAACTCTAATTGAATTAGCCAAGAACGTTCAGTTAAGCGGCGATATAACAGAGCTGCTGGAAGGAAAGGGTCCCTTTCTGCAAATCGATTTTACCTCGTTGAATTCTACTTTGAGAATGCGCGTTAAACGTTAAGGGGAAAGATTTATTCTAGATAATGGAAATTACACATTATTATATTATACATATGTATATTGATTGTGAGTCGTTTCATTCATTATATTATGTATAAATATAAATGTAATGATATTATTAAAAAGTTACCAGTTTTATATTGTGGAATTAATGAAAAGTGTGTGTGACACAGGTTTATAAAATAAAAGAGTATAAATAATACTTTGAGAAATAATTTTGAATGATAAACGACGGTTACATGTAAATAAGTGCAATAAACTAGAAAGTATATCGTTATGCGATTGCAAATGCGAAATACACGTCGTAATTATGAAGTTTTGAAGCACCTCTTGCAAGCACCGTCAGATTAAAAGTCAAATGGTAATTTCGCAGCGCTTTCGTGCAAACTTAAGATTAAACAGTCGTTGTGCTTCAGTGTACCCTTGCAAATCTTAACTGCAATACCTTTAGCGTACAGACGTACGTTCGCGAAAGTACTAAAGGCATGAATAAATCAAATTCTACCGACCTAAGCTACGCGTATTTGTGTGAGAGCACCTATATAACGATGAGAGAATATATAATATAATCTTCTATAACTGTAACCTAAAAGGTATAATATCTGCTAAAAGGACCGGTTACGTATATATTATCACGTCGAACAGAAAGCTTCATCAAATTTATATTATTATAGAAGAAGTGTTGCATTTGTAGCACCATAAAAAATAGATTATGAAAATACAATTATTTTTTGCAAGAAACTATTGAATACTCTAGTAATAAAACAATATATTATTGTTAATTATTAAACTAAATGGCTGTGTTCTAGTATTTCGGGATTAATATGTATATTTCCCATCAATAATTTACTTACAATTCAAATTATGTGTAACCCTTTGATAAAAAGCTATAGTACCAGATTTTTTCTATCTTTCAGCTTTTTTATTTCAGATAGCATATCTATCGATAGCTCTCTTTTCTTTTTTTCACAGCATAAAAAGTAGTTTTTTCTTTTTATGAAATTTGGAAAGTGCAAAAGAAGGTTTCAATCGCATTTCACTTTGTTGCAACTGCATTGCACGCCATTCACCAATATTTATTCTTCTATCTACTCTCCTGTGTGCTTTCACACTTTTTAAGCTACTCTGACACCTTTACTCCATGTTCAATCTTTTATCTATTTTTTTGCCTTGACACGATGAACATCCGTTTTGTCACAACAAAAGAGATAATAATTTGAAGAGTTCGTTTAATTTTGCACCTAATTACGTGCGACAGAAGCATGACAATCTTCAAACTGCTTTATATAAGTTAAAAAATAAACAGTGAGAATTCACACATAATTTAAAATGTGGTTACCATGGTATTCGCATAAATAAATTAGTAAAGCTCGATTAAAATTCAAACTCACGAATTCTGGTTTCAATGAATTTTGTATACGATGGCGCATCATCGCATATTCTCCTATATTCCACGTGATAAAAATTTATAAGCTGAAACGATATTAATTGCGTTGTGCTCACATATATATTTTAATTATCCATGAGCAAAATTAATGAGCAGAAACACATGATCGTTTCATGTACATGAGAACATTCGTAGCACAATTGAAAATTTAATATAATTTATAGTCTAAAGACATTGCGTTGTTTTTTTTTTTTCAATAATACGTTATTCTCTTTATATATGTATTTTACAATATTTTTTATAACATTGCAATACTCCTTTTACCCCTTTTGATAAATGTAACTTAATCGATCGTTTAAACTTGCAATGACCCGAGAGAACAGCAGAATTAATAAGAAGAATTTTCCGTGTATGACGTCATGACCCGCTTTAAGTCAGAGCAAAGTGCCGTCGGGCATCAATTAATTCAATTCCTCCAGTCGACATAACGACCACACTGACCGTCAACGAGATTGGAACCAAATCGTTGCAAAACGGTTTTGCTCCGGGCATTCGACTGATTATATTCCTATAATTTCTATTAGAGAGAAGTACAAATTTTGTATATACTATTCTCACATCTATTATATAAATATATATATATATATATATATATATATATATATATATATATATATATACAGCGTGTTCATTTGATGAAAAGTTTCCACCCTGTTTATTTCGTGACTGATTAATTTTTCCGAAAAACACCGAAAGACGTCAATTTTGTTTTTGAGGGGGACGTATAAATACGATGAACGCCCCTATTGCCATTTAAGATTTTTGAAGGGGTAACTACCCCTCTGAAGGCGATGAAGTAATACCGTTGCGTCCATTGTATTTATACGTCCCCTTCAAAAACAAAATTGACGTCTTTCGGTATTTTTCGCAAAAATTAATCGGTCACAAAATAAATAGGGTGGAAACTTTTCAAATATAAACACGCTATATTTATATATATATATATATATATATATATATATATATATATATATATGAGCGCGTGCAAATAAACGCTATTATTTCCGGAAAAAAAATTTTTTAAATTTTTATTTTTATATCAGTCTAGCATTTGTTTATTAAATGCACATTATATGTCATGTGTTGTTGTATATGTGTGTATATTATATTTTCTGCTTCCACGAATAAGCGAGCTGACTCTATTATTCTGTAAGCAGTTAACCAGTAAATTAATTTCGATTTTACTACGTGATATAGTCAATGTTGGCTTATATAATTAGTCACCTGCAATATTAACTATTAGTATACATATTATACAAATTATTATACGTAATATCTATGTACATGCACTGCTATTGTACAAGTTTTGCGACGATTCTTTCCGCGCATCAACGACACGCAGTTGCAACATATTATTGTAAAAATGTAAAATAACATCCGCGTGAAAAAAATGACCATGGGCTAGCTAACGAAATCGATTACAGGTAAGAAATGCCGAACTGTATTCACAAATCATTGGCTGCATATCCGAGTTATTTTTATTACGTATGCCAAGGAGCACAGCTCGTCGCTTTAGACGAATAAATCAGCTTAGGAAGCTTACCTATGATTTTATTTTATTCGCGAGCACGTCATATATCATTTTAAAAATTATAGTTTCGATTTTCTCTCCAAGATATTTTGATATTATTATATATTTTTTAAAAATCATAATATTATAGTCAAATACGTTACTATTATATTCTCAACCTCTCATTTTTAATTATTTATAACTGTTTAAAATATTAATATTTGTATTTATATATATTAATCAATAATATACGACAATTTATTTTTGTTAAAATTATTTCATAAATCCTTAATTCGTTTACGTGTTATATAGTTACATTTTTGACAAAAAATTCATAAAAGATGCAAATTTTATTTAAATATTTTTAGTATATCTCACACATACATAGGCGTTAAACACCAAGCAAATCATATATGTAACGAATGTAAATTCGATATATTGCTTAATATTGTAGATAACGAAAGACTAGATCAGAGAAGTAAAGATCAACTACTGCTAATCTTAGAACAGCAAAGTCATGACGATACTTGGGCTAGTTGCTGTATATCGTACGATGAACACGTTGAAAGCGATTTGGATCGCTGACTCGAATCAAATCATAGGACTTCGAAGTTGAGTCTGTCGAATGTAGTGACGTCGACAGGATCTGTCGACACAGTACCATGACGGTTTCCTGTACATGCTCTCAAATAATTACGTATGAGTGCGCAGAGAGGTTCTCCACCTGTATGATTTTCACCCTCCTGTCCTTTCGACGTTTCACTGGTCGTCTCTCTTTCTTCCTCTCCTTACGCGACTGACACCGTCAGTAAACTGTCGAGAAACTTCTTGCTCTTTAACTTTCTCGTCGATCGACGAGATTGTAACTTAAATACAAAAGTGCAACGTATAATAGCGAATGTAAATTTAATTTAACACGTTATCAATTTTAATAAATAAATTTTAGAATGCATGTTTTGCAGCGTTGCACAAAAATATTTAAATTAGAAAATGTATTATAATCGGATTAAAAAAAAAAAAAAGGAACAAAATTATTAATTTTTCCGCATCTCTCATATATGTAGAATTTCTAAGTCTTTTTATGTTGATAAAAAAGCTTTAGAAAAAAATTCTATAAAATTTTCTGGAGTATATAAGTTAATTATATATTAGGAATATTAGGAAAGAACCAGTATTCAATTATATTAAAATTCCGGAAATAACTTTACAAGCATTTTTCTGTACTGCATCAAACATTGAATATTCCATGAGGAAGCGTGCCTTCTATGCACGGATCACATTAGAAGTCCAATCGCAGCTGGGTGTAGCCAGCTACTTTTAGATGCATAATGTAGTCTCTCCTGGTAGTCTCTAGGTTACTACGCTGCCCTCCATAGAAACTACCCCGTACCGCAATCCGCTCGTGTCGTGACCAGGTTGTGAACTAACAGCCACGGCTTGTATGTGCCTTTACTCTTTATTGCACAAATCATCCCTGGATTCGCTACGATACTTCGAATTTTCTCTTTGCCATTATCCAGCATTTATGCCATTATTACGTATCAGTTTTATAATTTATGAAATATGAATTAGGCTTAAATCATATCCTACAAATTATCGTAAAGCTTTTTATGCAGCTTTGCAAGATAGGAATCGTTTATTTAAATACTTGGATTAACCTATATATTCAAAGCAATATATTATCTTTATTTATCTTTAAAAAAATTCGAATTATTACTGAATATAATATCAAATCTTGAAATCTTTTATATTTGAAATTATATAGAACATTTAAAAATCAGACACTTGTATATATTTGTTTGTTATTTCAATGCAAAGTTAGTCAGCACCTATCCATCTCGCTATGTTTTCATAACGCTAGCTCCCTACCCCTTTATCTGCATTTTCCCAGGTTAATACGAAGAATGGAAGCGGTAATGCGTGCACAGCTCGCACATCGATGGCGTATACGTCAGTCTTCATACTGTAATGTCGGGCCGTCGATAGGACACGAGAATGAAAAATGACCAAAAGTTCTCTCCGGGTTGAACGATGCGGCAGGGCTGAGGGAGTATAGAGGGAGTATAGAGGGAGTATAGAGGGAGGTGCGCGAAAGTGAGGCGGATTGTGAGTGCTATTGATTGCCCATCGCCATTGTTGCCGGCCGCGAGGACTAGAAAGGGTAGGAAATAATGCGATATTACCGAGCAGAAAGCGATGATAAATTGATATCTAAACCACGGCTTTTATGACACCAGTCCCGTAAAATTTGCATTAAGTTATTGCTGTCAAAGATTTAGCTGCACGATGAAAGGCAGAGGTAAGTCAACATATCAATTTTTGAGTATACATCGATCGATTGTAATTTCTGCTTGCAAATACATATTTAAGGGTTCAAATTACTCGATAATTTCTATCAACAAACAGTGTATAAAATTGATAACTTATTTTGCAACAGCGTAATCATTGTGAAATTATAACATATAAATCTATAAAATAAAGATGACACTGAGATTAGTATCGTCAATTCTTTCGCCAATAGCAATAGTTGGAATGAAATTTAAGATAATTATTGTGCGTATAATCGTTACGTGGCAGTAAAATTGCTTCTAAAGAAAAAAGAAATATATAAACAGAGAGACATGAATTAATTAATATTGCTTTATTCCGCCAGATCGTCAGATGCGCAGAAAAATTTTAATAAATCTGTCGTACTTATCTCAAGCTGATTTTATTCTATTACGTGAATTCATTTGTCTTTTCATTTTCAAGAAAACCTTTTACACATCTTGAGGCTTCGTATCTAAATCGTACTTCAAGGAGATAAACGACTCTCGCTGTCACAATTTGGATGTGGCACGTGCCTCTATTTCCTACAAAATCTTAGCGAATTCACTGTCATTTTAACGATCTACATTTTCTTCTTGTAACATAATCATTTATTATATTCGTGAAGATTTCTCGAAAGCGATTTCATTTCATCAAATAAGTTTCAATACTTTTTGCCTACTTTTCTTTTGTTTTATTTTTAAATGTAATATATTGTCATTTTCTTTACAATGCAATATGATATCATTGCAATATTTTACAAGTGTATCTTAAGGGATTTAATAAACTGGACACTATATACATATATATATATATATATAAACATGCAGTATATAAAATTAAAAAAAGTTGCAATATAAAAAAATTGAGTTTTCACCGAAAGTTAATTAATTTCTTTTTATTATTGCATCATTATAAAAGTTAATGCGAAATATTTCATTACAAATGAAAAATTTGCCGTGCAGCGAAAAATGTGGCATCTTTGAGTGCATTTGAAACTCTGTTCCATTCTCCAGTAATCATTTATAATTTTAACTTTGAAACAGAAATAACGTGAAACTAATTCAAACGTGGCTTCTTTACTCACCGGAAACCGAACTTTCGAGAATTTCCTTTAAAATTACAAGATAAAATTATTTACAATCTGTAAGATCCAATTCAAATGTAATGCTGAAATGCAAAGTAGAAGAAACTCATTAATAATCTTGCAAATATATATACATATATATGTATATAAACAGAAAATGTAAAAAATTAATTAATGTGTCGTACAAAATTATAGTTGCAAAATATCTGTCTGTTTGAAAAATAAATATTATCAATATGTACATATTAAAATCAAAGATTTGAAAATGAACTTTATCTCTATATTATTTGCTTAAAGAATTTACAGAACGTAATAGCAAATAGCATTTTTGCACGCAAATTATACCTGAATTTGATGAATTTTACATTCGATAATGTAACAATTCTCGATCGCGAATGATTGCGTGACGCAATGTACTTTGTAGAAAATACATAGGTGGAAATCAATTTTCTTCTTTTAAATTTCAAATCACAAGGACAAGAAGATGGTGGGAGAATCTAAGAATCTCCAATTACAAGGAGATTGTGCGAGACACGAAACGAAAAGGAGGAACAGCGCGGCACGTGCTCGAGCACGCACGACTCGTCGAGGGTATAATCCACGAGACGTATTCTTCACGTTCGAAAGTATGTTGGAAGGCACTCGAAGCAGAGCTTACGAGGCAGCACAATTGCTGGAGAAAAAGATAGAAACTTCTTGAATATGCTCAACTCCAATTTTTAATATAAAGTTATCAACATGAAGAGTCATTTTTACTGGAGAATAATTTGATCGGCAACGTTGTTATCAAACACATATATTATTTAATCTCAAGGGCAATTAAAAAATTTTATTCTGAACAAAATATAGAGATAGATTTGTCTAACTAGAGTAGCTAGAAGAACGCCAAAGGAGGATCGCGGGAAAAGTTGGGGATAGCGGAATGTTCGCAGCTGCTTTCAGTGCTTACCACGAGTACCACGCGGAAAGTTTCATCGGCACCTGATGCCACCGACAAAATTTCAGCCAGTGGTTAAGGACGCCGTTGAATAATGTAGAAAGCTAGCACCCTGTCGAGAATACGCCGGAATCGTTCAGGAGCAACGAAAGGATGTTAAATGTCGGTGGCGGCTAGTAACCAAACTCATATCCTTCTCGTGCAAACGTTGACGTTACAAACCCAAAATTCACGTTTATTTCAAACTGCTTCTCACACAAGTAGACTCGATTATTTCTTGTGATTCACTAACATTTTAAGATTATTGCACTTTTTTTCATATTTAGTCTACAAGGGAAAAATTATAATTAAAACGCGTGCAAAATCTAATTCAAAAAAACAATTAATATCGATAATCACTAAGATTAATTAAAATTATGGGATATATGTATAATAATTGTCTCTTGTAAAAGGCAAAATCTTGGCTTCTGGAAAAAAAAAAAAACTCAATCGGTAAACAATGAGGAAATAATTCTCGTAAGAGAAACATCAATCAAATATAAAAAAAATCATGTAGACGTGAAAAGTTTGCGTTTCGAGTCGATATGTATCGCCTGTATTGTTGCCTTTTTACCGTGTATGTGATTGGCGGTCGATGATGTCGTGACAGAGAGAGAGAGAGAGAGAGAGAGAGAAAGAGGTGTGAAAGTAATCGCGGAAAGTTCGATGACAGTTTAATAAGACATTCTGTTCATATAATTAGATATAATTATATTCCATAGAATGTAGAAAGATTGCAAACATAATTAAAATGTTACAGTGTGATGCAACATATATTATATTAATAATATAATATATATGGAACTAAATTATAATTATAATTATTTATAGTTTTTTATATATTATATTATTAATATATATATATATAATCTACTATTATTATCTGTAATTTAAAATCTCTATAGTTCACACTAGAATGCCTCACAAGCATCTATTCATAAAAATTATTAAAATATTAATTAAAAATTAGATTATTTGAGACGTATATATAAATACCGAGGTGAGACGTTCGTGTTTCGTCTATAATAAATTGTCTATAATAATTAATTGTGCACATATACATACTATACGGATGATAAATTATTTGTTAACGATTGTATATTTATTTGTCGAGTTGTTTGCATTAAAATTTGAAATTGCAATAGTTATTCATAAAACATAATACTCGCATGTAATATTCATATATATTATTGAATAAAAATATTAAGCGCGTATATTTTGTATATAATATATATTTATACATTAAGCAGTATATTCTATGATTACATATTCTATAATTATATATTCTAATTTTTACTATAATATTTTCTCCATGTAAAAATTTTTATCATATTATTTCGTGGCGGAAGAAAAAATATAGAGCGGTAAGATGTACAGCGCGAAGCGTGTATTACGGGGAAAAAACAGGGACGATTCTCGACGAATTCGTCGACGAGAGCTACACACGCCTATCACGCACCCGCAGTGACGCCAGAAAGAGCCACTTCCTCCGTATGCTACCAGAATCGATTTATAATCATCACTACACTATATCTAATAATTTACATCAGACTATTGAACTATAAACTATATAATGTATCGAGTGCGTGCTCCGCGAAATATTTTCCGATCATCTACAAAAAATTAATTGTGCATATATGTATAAAAATTATAAATTATGTATATTTTTTTTATTGTTTATAAATGATTACGCAATAGTTTGATATTTAAAGATTTTTGAATAATTGCAATATTTCTTTAAAATATAATATACGTATATTATATTATTGAATATATAATATTGAATAAAATCATCCTTCTATTTCTTTTATATATGTTTATGTACAATTAGTATATTCCGCGATAATTATTCTATAATTATTCTAATTTTTACTGTAATATTGTTCTCATGTGGAAATTTTTATCATATTAATTCGTCGCGGAACAAGGAATACGGAGCAGTAACATGTATGTACAGCGCAAAGCGTATTTCGGGAAAAAAACATCGGAGACGATTTTCGGAATTTGTCGACGAGCAGCTGCACGTAGCCAGGCGCCTAATTACGCAAAGCCTTGTCTACAATAAGTCGATGATCATAAGAAGTTTAATCAAAAAGTTCAATATCCCGTAGAGGGGAGGTCAGTATCAGAGAGATCACTGCCGGGCGATGTTGATCCTCTGTTTCGCGCGTCTTAAATCGGTCGAAAGGGAGAATTTCGCGGGCGAACAAGTGTCGGGGGTGCCGAATCGAATAACGGGCCATTATCTCAGCACGTTTATGTAGTCTCCGCGATCATGATAATGATAGACGACTCCGAGATAATTTATCGCTTTATTGCAAATGGCGGATTTCGAACGAGTGTCGAGAATGCCGAGAGTTGAAAGACAGACAATCGTTTCAGGGTATTATTTATTAATCCGCGCAAAAGAATGCACCGAGTTTTTGTATCGTGTATTATACAATATATAACGCGTTGTACGTGTAATTTTATTATCCGTGTGGCGACAATCAAGCGAGAAAATATCGCTACGTATATCTGTATAATGTAATATCCGAAAATATTTAGTTATATAATTTGCCGATTGCTCGCGCGATGAATACTATTATTTTTTTCGCATTATTCTATGTCGTAAATAAAACAAAGTTCGGGCTGAGGAGTGCCGAGGAGATTATTATCGAGAGTGTCGTGCAAAATGTCGCACGATTGTCATAAGTGATTAATTAGTGTACTCATGGTCATTTAAGTGCAAGTGTTTTGTGAGTGTTTTGTGCTTTCGAAAATACATCGGCAGAGGATTAGGATGAAACTTGGAATGACATCAGGTTTTTAATAATAAGGTAATTTACTACGTTTTCGTGGAATTAATTTTTTTTTTTTTTTTTTTTTTTTTTTTTTTTGTCACGATGATCGCATAGCATATTTCACGCAATTCCATTTGGGTGTATGAAGCTGGATTTCATTTTGTGAAAACTCTTATTAATTAATTATTAATATTGAATTTAATAGTTTTAGGTAGATTAAATAAATAGTTTTACCTAGTAGAGGAAAAAAAAAGAATGTGAAAGAGTTGTGTTCTCGAAACAGGCATCGTCACGGCAAGCTTACATAATGTCAGTTTTGTTTTTATTCTAGCGAAATTATTTCTTGCCCTCTCGTATTCTTCTTTGGTGTTCCTCAGCATATTAGGATCGGCCTTTCTCACTTTTTATCATCCGCCTAGCTCCTGTCTTCTTTTTCTCTTCGGCGTTGACTGTATCGCTCCGGTGAGCTACGAGGATGCCTCTCGACCCCGACTAAATTGCACCATTAATTGCACCTTACACGCGTGGTATGCAACTATGTCGAGTGTAATAGGCCGTCCTTGGCCCAGATACCAATTCTTGGAGACAGTATTCGGTATATTGCGCAGATGCTGCGCTCGACATTTATCACTTGAACTATTTGCTGAAAAATGAAAATTTATCAACAATTAATTATCTTATTGTTGGTCTATTAATTATTACATAGTTTGATAAATTATTTTTTATTATTTTAAGTTGTTTAAAAATATTATTTAAAAATTGAGAAACGATACGAATATACATATACCATAAGAATAATATTACGTACATTATTATTTTAATATAGTAATTTAAAAAATATATTTATATTTTTATATAAAAAATTAATATTTACAAATTGTACACCGATAGTACCTCATATTAAAATATTAATAACGTACGTAATAATATGTTATTTTATTTAACTATTGTGTAAAATTCATTAAAAATAAATAGCACGTCATGCACAAAATAAATAATGAAAAAATAAATGCATATTTCTTATATAATTATCTTGGCGATGATTAGCCATGTTATAAAATAATTCTTTAATATCGTTTGCTAATGTTTGATCTGTATTAAATCTCACGGCATCGATGTAATAAATTAAAGATAAATAAAATGATTTAATTAACATGATTTTAATTAATTAAATTTTTTCTTAATTTATGAAAATATTTATTCAAAGTTATTAAATTCTTCACATTTTTTACTGCATTTCTACTTGATTACATGAGAAAATTCCATTACTCGCGATAAAGCTTAATTAGACTATTTTTACCAAAATTTTCACCATATCCATCTTCATTAAATTTGGTCAAGGGTACGATGTTTGATTGATTTGCAACAGTCGACTTGGCAAGATATCTCATTAAGAGTAACATCGTAGTGACTGGTTGTACCAGCTGCTCATGGTGTACGCTTCGTACACTGGCAAGGATGCGGGACATCTAGAGCAAGCCGTACTCCCCGTCCAACAAAGGCCATTGCGCGTATGTAACGCCATTCCGAGATATTTATGATCCGTCCTGTAGCGATTTACCTTACCCTCCGTCTCCGCGGTGGCGAGACGGAGGGTAAGGTCCCATCCCATCTTGCTCCACCTCCACCTCCGGCTCCGGCTCCATTTACTCACGTTGCACCGCACGCACGCTCTCTTCTGCAAATACGACAATTTGTTTCTTCTTGTACACTCGCGCTAAAATGCACACTCGCATGCTCTCGTGCATGCCGTCGAACCGACCATGTGTATACAAGTGACGAACATGTAGCGCGCACATTTGATAGTCACAACGCGAATCAATTGAGTGTGCACCACACGTTCCACGTGTCACGCGAAATACACACGCGTGTATGTCGCCAATTCAGCTTACCCTCGTCGACGAAATATCCGTTCGTGCATGATTGTACGCTCGTCATCGAGTTTGAGTTTATCTGTCACTGAGCGCACACACTTGGTTACTCATCTCACCTTTGTATCTTACGTCATGATTCGCATAGTTTCGTTTGACAGATATACGCTGGCAAAAATATTGTTCTTGAGTGTAACACGTTTGTGTAGACTCGTCTGATTTAATGGATTAATTTTCACGAAAATAATTATCTATCGAAAACAATGTGTTGAAAAGTTTTAATAATATTATTTGAAAATATATTTGAAAAATATTTGTAGAGAGAAAATATTTAAAAAATTAAAAAATATATATATACAAACGAACAAAGTGAAGGAAAATTCGTAACTGGACTAAGAGATTCAATGTAATCTAGAAATGTAATCTTTTATAGGAGCAATTTCAAACTGAAATGAACCAACTTGATAAGGTTTACTTTGAGTATGAAATTGTATGCAGAGTGGATCTCATGAATTATGGATTTTGCCTACTTCTTATGATATTATATATCGAAAGCATTATTTTATTCTGAATAACAACAGTCTCTTGTAACATTTATTTATTTTTGGCGAAACACCATTTACATTAAACGTACTCTCTCATCTATGTCTCAGGTATATTTTATTTATCTAATATTTTTACATTATTTCGCCATTTCTTCAAAAATCACAAAATCAATTATTGTTTCTCTTAGAATTTAATTATACTCGCTGTTATTAATTATCATTTTATTCATTTATATATATACAATATTATATACGACACATATCACATTTATTAAATTCTTCTATAAGCTTCTATCTTCTTTCTCTCTCTTTCTCGCATGCTTCTCTTCCTCTTCTCTTCCTCTTTCTCGCCTCATTTAGCTCTCTCAAATTTCCCGAACCGAAATTGACTGAACCGTCATGTCAGTGAGACACTGCGACGGCTTAGCTGCGAAATGAACTTCGACCTCTTGAACGTTCATCCGAGCAAAACCACTCGCGACTGTCTTTGTTCATTCGTAGCGGCTTCCATCTCGGTACGGGTGCCAATTTAAGAAGCTTATAAAAGGAAGTGCACCTTGGCCACGGAATGCAAATCTTCACTTTTCCGAGCATCAAGAAAATTGCACTCTTTTTAAACTGACGTACCGCGCTTTCGTTGCTGTGTGATAAAAATCGCTCTTGCTAAGCAATATTAATTTCAAATATTAAACTCACTTATGTATGCATATTTTCATTGATCACATTTATTAATACGTATAGAGACGTTGGAAAAATGTCCTGAAAATTATGTCACCATTTTTTAAAATTTCATAAAATCGAAAACTGATTCTTAATTCAATCATTAAAAACTTAAAACGATAAATACATTTTTTTTAATTTAACTTTTGTACATCGATAGGAAATTTTTTCAACAGCGAAAGAAATACATATATGTATACGTGAGTTGGCTCGAAGCTCATATTGCAATCTATCACGAACTTCAAATTGATCATTCGCAAAACTTGAATGTCAAACGAAAATCCTCTCGTTGCCTCGCTGCTCTTTTTCCTAGCCGTTGCTTGGCTTACGAAACAGGATTCGTTCCGCTGGCGAGACCGTATGTAATTTGTTTGTGTGCGTCCGGACGAGTTTTCCACATCCGCACCCATTTCGTTTCTCTTCGCGTAGTTTCGGCGCCTCTGCACAATTGCGAACGACCAAACTTTCCCGGCTGGCACGACGCCATCCTCGTAGTGGACTATGTCCGAATATGTTTATGGTTACGTTTACGCTGACGATAATTTTCGAACAATGTCTGTCGCAACTAGTCGCTCCTCGTCAGTCGATCTCGAAAATCTTGCTTGGAATTTCATTATATGACTTTATACTTTCCTTGAAGAAGAAACAAATAATAATGAGGCAATGGTACGTGTACGTGGTCGACTCGAAATTTTTATTACAAAATGATTATTATAGCTTTATAATCGATATAATCATGCATGTAATTGTGCATTTAAAGCGATAAATAAATATTTTTGCATAATACGAAAATAATTTATTTGGTCAGAAATTTCTATTTAATTAACACACAAAACGTTGTAAAATAATAAGCATATTCGATTTATGACTAATTACCAATTATAATTAAAACACATACACACATACATTATTATTGCAAAAATATCATTCAAATTTTGAAGAACAAAGGAAAAATCAATGCAAATTAATGTTGCAAAATGTAATAGTGATAAAGAGATAATTGCCAGAAATAATCGCGTACATAGGTTTCATTGTACATACACTTTTATCTATTAGATCAATATCATAGTTTCGATAAAACATTAACGAATAAACAGTAGAAATAATGGAGAACAGCGGAAAGCAAGGAAGCAACGTGTATACATAAATCCGCCTGCTTCCGACTACTGAAGACGTATTGTCAGCCTGCAATTTAAGTCCCGCTATTCAACCAATCTTCTCTGTTTCCTTCCTTTCCATGGTTATGATTTTGAAATAAAACGTGAAACTCGAAAGGTTGAGTCATGTGAAATACGTTTACATATGTATATATATACATATTTGAATAGTTTACTACGTTTTATAATAGAGTGACATATTTCGTATAATTTTATACTTCTTTTATACTGCGTAGTAAACTATTCAAATATATACAGGAGATTGAATTCGTTAATCCTGAAAACTTTGCTACATTTCAAAATTCACGACCAAAATTAATTTTAATATTCATAATTTTAGAGGTCAATAAGGGATCGTTCTGTTACAAGCGGTCGGGAATTATAAGTAAATTATTGAGTAAATTATTTCCACAGTTTGTACATATAATACACATTTCAATTTTTGATATTATATTAATTTTATAAATTTAATAATATATATTATAAATACATATTATTTCTGAAGTAAATTTTTCAGGAAAAATATTTACAATTTTAAAAATTAACAAAAATATATACATATCCTATTTTTTTTTTTTTTTTTTTTTTATTTCTCAAAACTATAATTTAATTTTGCACCTTTTTTGAAAGAAACTTTAGACTTTAGGTCACAGAGTTATTAACATAAGAGCATTTATGATCCGAGGTGATATAGTTTTGACCTGTACGAAGATGATTTTATTTTTTAATAACGAATGATAAAGAAGAGGAAACGAGGGCTTGTCCCGTTCGATCCAGACTGGCCGCTCCGTAAAGCCACGGAATCGAATTAACGTCTTGATGTTTCCGATTGATTTCTGCTACGCGACGAATGCGCAATCCGCCGGAAATCATTCGCCGGGATGGAAAGGAAGGAAGGGTAAGTGTGCAGGAGAGGAACTTTTATATAATGCTTTGAAAACCCATTAAGATAGCAAGGGTCACTTTTGGGTCGCGACTCGACGATCTTTTCACTATGACAGCCGGAAGGTATGTATATGTACATGTATGTACATATACATACATATATAGTAAATATATCTCGATAGAGAACATATATTTCTCGATATTTATATACGCCAAAGCCGATAAATCTATAAAAGCTCATTTATACGAGAATCATAACTCAACAAAGTGGCTGTTTCATATATACATATGTTTATCCCGACATTCTTTGATGCATCACGCGAAAGAGTTGCAACATTTTAACAAATAATTATTCAATTACAATTTTTATTTATGAATTATTTTATTTTATTAAAATTTTATCAATTATTTTATTAAATCTTATACATATATGTCATGACTTTCCATATTTTTTTAAAATTAATAAGTTGAAAATTTCATAAAATTAAAAAATAAAAATGGATATTTGAGTCGAGCGCAGTCTAGAATAAATTAAAACCGCGCGAAAAGAAAAATTTGCACATCTAATTCAGAACGTCGCGTCATCTTGAACTTTAGCTCCTTAATTCGCACCTGCTGCTGCTCGAATTCCCATATCGCGGCTTTCGGTACAGCAGTCGTATCTTTCTTCGCAGATGGCTATTACTCGACTAGAGCAGCTTCTGTCTCTTACCGAGCAACTGATAAGACAAATGTCTCTTCTTCTTTCATTTTCTCTCTCTCTCTCTCTCTCTCTCTCTCTCTCTCTCTCTGTCTTTCAATTTTTTTATTAAAAGCAGCTTTGCGAATAATAAAAATAATATAGTAAGATTCTATAATAATTATTCTAGTTATTTCATAAATATTCTTTTTAATTACGTATTTATAAAGATACTTATAAAACTTATTATTTATTAAAGCTACTTATACAATAATTTTTATTTTCTTTAATTATCATGTATATTTCAGTATTGTTTTTAAAATCTGAAAATATAAAACTCAACTTTTGCTTTTGCCTCTGAATATATTTATTATTACAATATTATTTTTCGAGTCTTTTATATGGATATTTTGTAATGTACCCACTAAAATTACTGACAATACAAGTGGAGCATACCTTAATTCTGTTTGCGGGAGACTTTCAGCACCGTATGTATTATTACAAATTATTATTTCGCGGCACGTAGTAGTGTATAAAGCGTCCGTAAGTTCCGCAAACACACAATGCCGGATGAAGACGAAATACTTGGCAACGAGCGCATGACACGGCGCAGTTATAGAGGAGAGATGAATCGAGGAAGAAAACAGAGAGGAGTTGGCGGAACGTGCAAGAGCAGCAGGTACTCGTCGAGGATGGATAAAGGGAGTAATTTTCGCGGGTACACAAGCTGTAATTATTAATGAAACGGATGGCGGCGGCGTTGCACTTGGTCGCACTCGGGCTCAACAGCCGACTTTCTCGTCTTCGGTAACACAATGTGAAGCTTTCCGGCTCCATCTCCTCTCAAGACTCACGTTTATAGGGCTTCATTTTTCATTTCATATGTCCGTTGGAATAATACACCACCGAGGTTGCTCTATCGTGCTCACTTAAGGGGCGTTGCCGTTTTTTATTCTTATTCTCGTCGTCGTTCTTACTTTCGTGAAATTCTTCTCACACCATGACTCGACTCGATTTTACTGTTACTGTAATTGTCTGTTTTTCAAAGCGCCATCACTACGAGAGAACGTTTGTAATATAAAATTCCATGATCTCTGGAAAACGAGCTGCGGAATTTTAGTAAAATGCGATGAATTATATACTTAAATATAATATATACAAGTTTCTTGTACTAATATAAAATTTATATAAATTATGCAACATAATTTATAAATTAAATCATACGCGTTTCTGTGATATTTTTAACTTTTGTACATGGTACGATTCAAAGTTTACGTGAACCAATTTCATTGGATAGAATATCTGTTTCAGGAAATCCAGCAAGACACAATTTGCTGAAATAGAAAGACTTAAGATGAAAATAATTCTGTACACATAGTACATGCCATCTCGTAATTACAAGCTTACGTGCGAACTTTAGAGATCCATGAGTTGTTTACAACAATCTCTTTCGTGTATTAGATTATTTTATAAAATTATAGAGTGGTTTTCTTCTAATTTATCATTTATAACGAATCATTTTTCAATTCACGTTTTAAGAAATGACGTCTTTTAAAGATTAGAGGTATTAACGTTCTTGGCTAAATCCTATTGAAAAAAAAATTTGATTTATATTCTTATCTTAGTTAGAGAAATATAATGCACACATCAAAGAGATCTTCAAATCAAATTTTACAGTATGCATAAAAATAGATATAATATTTTCTCTTTTCTTTGTCTTTCTTGATTTATTTCCACTTTAGTTGTTTTCATTTATAGAATTGACGAAATTGTAGAGTGCATTCACAGGCAAAAGAATTTCAAAAATACGACTAAAATATTAACAAAAGTAGATGGATTATACTTATTAATATGATGAAATTATGAAATTATTATCTAACCTAATATATTATAAAAATATATTAACCTAATATAAATTATCTAATCTAATATTTTATTGAATTTCTATTTATTTAAATATATATCAATTAGACATTATTATGAGAGCTGTCAAAATTTTTATTTCATTGATAAGGTATGTATACTTAAATTAATCTCTAGTTTGTTAGATTTTTATTGTAAAAATCCGGCAAGTGGCATATTTTATTAAAAAATATAAAATTAATTTTTAAAAATTAAAAAATTTATTTTGATTATATTTTTTTTTTATTCAGCACTATTAAACAATAGACAAATCTTGAAAACTTAAAGCTTTATTTATTTTGATAATTTTTATTGACTTAATTTCTTTTAGCATGCAATATTATCAAAAAGTACGTTAAAAACAAATAGAAGCAAGCTAAAAAAGATGTGTGCATAGATAAACGAGCGAATGACATCGTCTCTCATAATAAATATTTATTAAACTTAAAGAAGGGCGCAAAAAATAATGTTCGAATAAATTATTGCAACATGCGAATAATTTATATGTATGAGAATAAAAATATATACATATATATTGTGTATAAAAGAGAAATGAGATTATATAATAAGAAATATAATTAGTAGAAATAAAATAAATTATAAAATGAAAGTCGCGTGTAATGGATACGATTATGGTGAAGAGGGAGAGAGAGAGAGAGAGAGAGAGAGTAAATGAAGCTTTGTAACTTTTATAAGGAAGACATTCTTTTGATTTATACGAAAAGTGACAAACTTGTCGCTACGGAGTAAGATGACTTATGGAACATTTTTGCATAATACACACTCGACGTTGTTCGCTCTATTTCCCGAGTCAAGAGACCTTAATTTTAGCTTATAAAGCTAAAAGAAGTACGAGTCTCGAGTATCGCAAACGTTAAACAGATTAATGCGTACCATCTTTATGTCCAGAGTTAAGAATGGCAAAATGGGGCAAGGTGCAAGGTAATAAATACCAGCAGGCAACTGAATGTTACTACCGAATCGAGAAAGTAGAAACTTTAGACAAAACAAATGTGAATACAGTGATAACTAAGTAAATTCTATTCTACCAGGTTGCGATGATGGAAGGCAGAAAAAAGAGGAACATAGAATAATTCCTTTCCCCTAGATACTCACTCAGTAATTTTATGAAAAGTTATTTAATTCCACATAGGCTTTCTACAGAGGCTACCTGAGAGAAACAGTTTTCAACTTTATTTCTCTAATATATCATCCATTATATTAATTATACTATAAAATGTATTGTTATATGAACTTGTATGTTATATGTATATATTGTATATTAATGCGCACAGATTGATATAAATTATTCAAACTGTAATTAAAAGAATCAGTGTAATAAAAAATTAATTAGATAGTGATATAGAATGTATGAAAAATGTATATTTACAAAATATGTGAATAATGTTGTTAAGGGGATCCTTAACAACATTACAGATTTTGAAAATCTCTTTTTTGGCTACAAGGATTGATAAATCCTTCTTCACAATTAAAGTACTTATAAAAACAACACGCGGGGACTAATAATTTCATATAAAAATGATAAAAGAAAAAATTATAAAAGATGACAGTTACGTCGCAACAATAATATTTATTTAATATAAAAAGTTGTACGGTATGTTCGTGCAAGAGATATAGCGTCCGCGTTTGGAATAACAGAATAGAATATTATTGTAGTAAACTTATGGAAATGACATTAGAAGCCTAGTAAAAAAGATTTTCAAAATCTGTAAAAAATTACTCTCGTGCATCTGTAAGTGCGCGAGATTGAAACACAAACTTACGTCAGGCGTGATTTCTAAAAGTTTACAAATATTCCTTCATGCAATTCCTAGCAGAAACATATCTTATTTTGTGTGTATTGCAAAACTTTTATATTAACCAAATATATTGTCATGTTAGGTTTAATTTTGGTCGATAATATAGAAGGGATTTTGGATCCCTTTAATACTAATAATAATAATACTATTGCCGGATTAACGTAAAACGATCTTGAGAGCAAAGGCCTGGTAACGCCTTTCTCACTGGTTGCAAACCAAGTAGATTCCAGTTTGCGCGTGCATTATCTCGACTGTTTAGCGATAAATATTTCACGCCAATGTTTCGCACAGTACATTGGAAAGCCATTATGCTCGATCTCGCCCTTTCTCTTTCTCTCACACGTGTCCGTCCTATACTCGCGATTTACGCACCATTGCATTCTGTCGATGCACACATTGGTTGCGCTTAATCCGCGGTGAATAGGATTGCCATCAAATTTACTGCCTTCTTTGTGAACATTAGTCGTCGACGAGGTAGATGATTGGGATAAAAGTGATTACGATCAGGAATTATCATCCAGAATGGAAATGTTAGGTAAGAGAAGATTTCTAATGTCTAAATTTGATAAATTCTTAATATGATATCGATCGGCTAATCTTTTTTCGGTTCAAAGTTCAAATATCGAATATAAACACAATGTATTTTTCAATTTCCTGCATTTTTCATATATCTATTGTATTTTTCGCATCGAAAATCACCGAGATTATATTAATCCCTCAATTCCTGGATGACAGATATTTTCTAAAAACATTCTGTTTATAACCGCTTTTTGATTAGCGAGCGAGACTGAATATATCATTTTTGTTCAATTTCTCGGATAATTTTGGCACAGATTTCCGTTTTATCGGCAAGCTATAATACACATACCATATACATATATACGTACATATGCTACTCGAAAAAAGATATATGTGGCTGGAATTCCAATCCTGCCACCGCAAATGGAGCACGCCTGTTACTCGCTGCGCCACACCACCGCGACGCGACGATAAATAAGTGATTACACTTTTGGCAACGACACTAGCGCAAGAAGAAGCGCATTACATTGATGCTGCACATTTCTTACATCTTTTCATTGTATATTATATTTTTTTAAGTTTATACACGAGATAATATCTGATGATGCAATTATATGACAGAATTATATGCGCAGAAAAAAAAAATAAGTGTCAAATCAAAACTTATATACACGTATAAACGCGTTCATTGTTTCATATATACGCAACAGATTATAATCTTCTTAGAAAAATTTAAAAGTCTTAAGTTTTAACAATATTATAATCTTATTTCAATACTACAATTGTCATTTCAAGAATAAAATAATTATTTTAACTCTAAAAAAAAAATTATAATCTTCAATTTGGACATGTGTTATTTTCTATCCAACATTTTTTCCTATTCATTCAAGAAAATTATTCTTAAATAAGAAGAATATATTTTTCTTAGTTAAACTATATAAAAAATGTGTCTTCATCTAAACAAATTTTTTTTTTGTTTAACGCAATACAATCTCATTTTAAGATTTACATTTTGAAACTAAAGATGTTGTTAAAATAAGAATATTCTTTTTTTTTCTGTGTAGCATATCGTCTCTCTGCGTTAATTATTTTAAAATAAACTCTATAGAATAAAACGATTTAATTCTTAAAATTCCCTTCCATTATAATGGGAGAGAAAATGAGAGAAAAAAGAGAAAAAAGAGAAAGAGACAGTGTGTATGTTTTTAATCAGTATTAAAAGAAATCTAATAATGACTTTGTTTGATAATACGTTTATAATACTTTCCACAGAAGAGTAAGACTATTTTATAAAGGATCAGCTGTCTGCAATTCGATGTATGATAAAATTTGTCGAAACATTGCTTATATGATCATTATCGTTTAATTACACGTGCGACTGCCGTTATGCGAGTTTGACCGGAGCTTATGGTCAAAATTTATGCGAGTGATCCGCGACGGTACTCTTCGCTCGAGTTCTCTTGCAGCACGTCGCCCGCGGAGATGCAATTTTGAAGGCAATTTAACTTGAGCCACAAGAGCAAGCGTAAGCTATGGGCAAATGTTTACTGTGAAAATCGTTATAGTCGTTCCGAAAGCTTCCGGATCGTGCTCTCACGAGTACTCGGAGACGAGAATGTCTCATACGCATGGCCGCGCGCGCTTAATCCTCCTATTCGCCGGCTCTTGTCCTGCTTTTCACTTTGTCGAGATCTTTTTATCTGGAAGGTTTTCCTCGTACACTTTCTTGTTGCTACAATAAAAACGATCTCGTCCTGATGTTCTGCAATAGACAATATTGACAACCATGGAGGATCTAGAATCAGCAGTTTTTATCTTTCAGGTTCTATTTCGAGTTTCGAGTGAAAACTACATATTGTATATATTCGCGTAACGCTATAAAAATATAATAAGCTTTAAATTATTGTATATTAAAAATTTTCGAAATCACATTTATGCACATAATCTTCTGTCAACCGATTTGTATTTAATATATATGTTACGATGTTTACATTGTCATATATTGCGCAGCTTTAGACCCTTTTTAAATTGAGATCACGTAATTAAAGTTTTTTATTCTAGTCTTTATGTCTTCGACAATATTATCTACAGATATATAGTGTGTCTACTATGTAGGTCATTATTTTTAATATAATAATAAAAGAATGCAAGTACATCTTTTTTTTCTTTTTCCGAACTAAAAGATAAAGTTTTGTATTTTTAGCATTGCTCGATTTTTGAGATTGAAAGATATGTTTCTTCAAAATTAAACGATAATAATATTTTGAGAAATATGATTTTATTTAAATCTAACAATAAGTACGTAATTAATTTGTTTCCTGCTGAACAATAAATAAAAGATTTAAATTTGTATGTGTATATAAAAGCATATAACGGCATAAATTAATTTTGCAATACTTGTTTAAAACAAATATATTATTTATATTACAGATATAGTTTATTATTATTGGATATTATTTATACTTTATACATATGTATATAATCTTGTTAAAGATATGCGTTATCATGCATTACACATTATTTTTAGATCATATAGATCAATCGCTTTTATATAGATACACCGGAGCCTAACATTGATAAAATTACATTTTCTAAAATAAAAAATTAAATTGCTTAAATTATTTGTTTGAGAAAAAAAATATATTAATACATACCCTTCAAATACTGGTGCCACAAGTCAATAATATTCTTTTTAATCAATTTGTCAAATTAAAATGAAATATTATAATTGCATACTTCTTTCTTTTATCACCAATTTTTTAATTTTATTAATTACTAGTTTTATATAATATTTATTCAACTATTTTGCGCCATAGGCAAAATAATTTATCTTTTGTCGGAACACGTATTGGGCTACCTTAAATAATGGAGAAATTCCTGAGTTTCTCGAGTAATAACAGCTAAGCATTCCGACTCTGTAATATCGCCCTTCCTCTCAGCACTTTCCCATACTCTCACATTTTACTCCCCTTTACTGTCCCTCTATGCCCTTTGTCGGTGCATTCGGTGCTCACGCGCGCACTTACACTTGTTCACTTTTCGCGAGCAAAGTCTTTTCAACTAGATTTAGGAAAATTAATCTTGATAAAATATCATTTTTTTTTTCAACTTAAACACCAGTATATTAAATAATCAATAATAATAATAATAATCAATAAAATTGATTTTTACACAAGTCTCTCTTCTTCCATTTCCTACTTTTGACTCGTTGCACAATGAATAAAACTCTTCCGATCAAAATAAAGCTGAACGTTTATACTCGAAATAAAATGCGACGCGTCTCTTGTGCGCAGCTCACGACGTAAACGAGATTTACGGCACTTGCGTCACCTTTTCGTTCGCGCCAAATATTGAACTCTCTAAAACAATAAAACCAAGATTTATGATGTACGATAAATTAAGCATTTCCACATGTGCATGTCACTTCACTACAAAAGCTCTTGCGCATATTCTTAAAAAATATATGACGAAAACTTTTTTTTCCTCTTCCCCAATGAAAGAATATAAAATGCGCAATATTTATATTTTCAATCTTCAGAGTTTTTTCAATAAAACCCACTTATACACTCGCACATTTACTTTATTTTTATTGCAATTTCGATAATCTTTACGTAAAATTAATTTTGATGCCACGAAAGGCATAGTACTTTCTTTATTTCCATAATCTATTGCCAAGCTCTGTTTGATTGCATCATTATGACATCATACATGTAGATATATGCTGTTATATTTTTATACTGTTATCTGTGCTACGGTGTTTTATGACGGATTATATTGCCACTTTGTCATCAATAAAGTTAAAGAAATATTTTAAAATGTATTCTGAGTTGCCTTTTAGAAATATGATATTCGTACATAGTAGTTCGAGTCAACGAAGCAGACATCAATGGCAAGATATCGATAAGTGTATATAAATTAACAGAGTGAATTCGAACAATTGTCTTGAAGTAGTGAATTAAATTGTAATATTCATGAAAAGTTGTATATTATAATTGTGTTAAAAAACTCAGAAGAATTTTTTTTTTAATACGCAATATAAAAGATATATCAATAAAGTATTTTTAGCAACTGATTTTTGGAAAAGTAAATAATTAATTGTAAATGATTTTTCTTTGGCGGAAAAATTGATTCAAAGTTTATCGTCCATTATAAATCTCGTAATTTATTTAAGTATGAATAATTTATGATAATTTGAATAGCACATTGAGTCGATTACTTTGATATTCTTCAGTTTTAATAAAACATGATAAAATATTACAAACTTTAAGTTATTTAAATTTAAATTATTTCGATCCTTGAGAGATTTATATAAATTCACGAAAAAGATTTACATAAAGTAATTCAATACATTTTTAATATATACAACCGCGTACACTGTTTGTACATATTTATAGCCGGAAGAAAAACATATTTCGAATTCTAAATGAATTATTTATAATAAATATTCTTTTTACGGGTAAAATCAAAAACAATAGAAGAAATATAGCTGGAGAGAGAATATTAATCCTATCTCTAAACTATTATGAATAATGATAAAGTATTTTCGAGATATTTTATTATTCATGAATCATGATAAACAAAATACGATATACAAAAAAATATGGTTTTTATATTATCTATTTTTTTGTGATTTTTTACAATCTTTAAATGTGAAAACCTGATGACTATTCAATAGATTTTTCTTTGGATATCAAAATTCTTTGTCAGCTTTTCATTCACCCTACGTTCTATTTCGCAAACGTCTCCTTTGCACTTTCAACTGCACACGAACTCTCGGAACCGCGTTAGTTGCTCTTTTATGATGCACTTTACGGTCTTTGGGAGGAAATTCAGTTTTATTATAAAAGAATTCTCAGGCGCACCGTTGACTGCGAAACGCTATCCTTTTTTCTTCCGTTCTTTGCTCATCGATAAACTCGGTACGAGATAGTTCACGCCGATATAAGATGTCGCACAGAAGCTAGTTTCATTATGACCTTACCTCTCTATCCGAAAGTTATTCTGAAAAATTTGAAAATTGTGTATTAAGTAAAAACAAAAAATTTTAAAAATGAGAAAATATGAAATTAATGAACGGAATTGTTGCAATAACGAAGAAGATATTGTTGTAATTTATCAGATGAATCACCTCGAAGCAGTTTAATTTTACAGCGTCATCTACAACGTCGTATAATTGAAAATCTAAAATTTATTGTTGAAATTAACGAGAAAGTCTCTGCGCTTTGAATTTACCAGATCAATTAAAAAACGAAAATTACTGCCCAAGACATTGTGGTGCATAGATTGAGGGCATTACTTGAAGAGAGTGAACATTAGTAGACATTGCTTGGGCATTAGTGAGCATTACAGGGCTACTTATTTGGACAGCAAACATTACGTCACATATTTCATAGTAATGTCAACTGCTTTAATACATTAGTAATTAGTAACGTTCATCCTTTTATTTCTTGTTTTGTAAAGCAATCTGTCCGTAAAGCTAGAAATCTGTCTTTTAATTTTCTTGAACATTGCGAAATATTCCTAATGGAAATTATGAGATATTACGTCTCTTTTTCTTTTTTCTAAAAAATGATACAATAATTATTATATTATTATTGGCATTTGTATATTATGCAAATTTTTAATTAGCAATTTATTGTTCCTCGGAAATTATTATTTTTTTTATCACTATTCCATTGAGTATCATTAGAAGTGATAATACAAAAAAGAAAGACTCGAATAGAAGATAATCAATAATATAAAACGTAATATAAGTATTTTATAAATATGTCATATATTTATATTAATTGTATGAGGCATATATATATATATATATATATATATATATATATATATATATATATATATATATGTTATAAAATTTGTTTTTATTTTCATCGATCAACACGTAACTTTAAAAATATTTTATTAAAATTGAATTTATCGAAACTTATTAGATAGAACGAGCCTGTACGTCGCAGCTGCAAGATCGAACAGAAAATGGGAATTACTTTTTCTTTAATCACATTTTATCGATTATATAAAAATAAAAACGCTGCGGTTGTAGCAAGTTCCTCTCAAGAGAATTTCTGCCTCGTACACTTGAGTTACTTTTTTTCCGAAGTCACATGGAAGTGTATAGTTTTGGAAGCGTGGAGAAAGATGAGAAACGTTGGCGTGTGCGCGCTTCAGAGAGTAAGGTGTCCTTATAAAGAGCGGTCGTAAAGTGCTGAACGTCGCTTAAAGGGTCGTCTTCAGGCTGCTATTACTTCGAGAAGAGCACTTTGCCAATGCACTATTACCAATACACGAAACACGATGATACTGACGGGAAATGATAGAGTCGAAAGGCGGAGGCAATAGTTAATCTTAACTCGGATCTCTTCCCTTCAGAGCGAGCTTGTCTGACGAAGAATGTCCTTATTCCCTGTTTACTCGCGATCTCACCCGTTTTACTTTGGCGCACAAAGCGCATACTTATATATACACATTAAAGGAGAGTATCATGTAATATTACTTTATCGATTAGCCAATTCGATCTTAAAAGCATTCTTGTAAATGTCAATTTTTCTTCGATAAAAAATAGACTTTTGTTTTTTCTAGGACTAGCGCTTACTTTTTTGTTTCAATTTTTATATAAAATGTGGTTAGTATTATTTATATTTATTATAAATATCAACAAATAATTGTATTAAAAATATTAATAGAGATGAAAAGTGCATTCACATTAATTAAACTTTTATTATATAAAATAGGGTAGCCATACGGAAAAAATGGCCATAGGCTGTAATTTTTTCAATAATCGCATACATAGTGCGCTTTTTTAGTCATTATCAAAGATAATCGATATTTACAGTAATTTATGCGCATACATTGTTCGAAATACTCGATATTGTGAATCTTATATCATATTTTTACTTTTGCCTGTCTGCAAAGTTTTTCATTTGTCCACTAAAAACTGTTATAACGTCGAATAAATTACAGTTAATTGACGTTAGACATATCATAAAGATATTGTAAGTAATTGTTGTATGACCTACAATTGTTATTTTCGTTTTCACAATTTTTTTTATAAATACTATGGCCATCTTTCCGTCACTATGGTCACCTTTTCCTTAAAAGTTGGGTAAGATGGCCAACGCTTACGTTGTAATATTTTGATATAAAATTTCTATGAAATATTTTCCTTTTAATTTCGATATAATATTACGCAATTTAAGCTTCAGCGAAGCTAATATGTCAAACGCTATTAAAAAAAATAACAAAAATAAAAGTATATTTTTTTGCATTTTAAAAAACTATGGCCATCTTTTACCCGAGTTTACCCTATAATAAAAATGATGCGTTATAAATTATCAATATTAAGCTGGATATTTGTTTGAAATGTGAAATAGGAAAGCATCACCTTAGCGCCAACAAATTTCCGGATGGATAGGCGTGGCTAAAAAGAAGAACTGAATCAATCTTCCTCAGGAAATAATATCGCACATTTTATCTCGCGAGAAACGTACGCCTGGGTAGATTATTCAAAAATTACCGCCTGTCATTGAGAACGCTCGTCAACTAGATGTTACGTGAAAAGTTTTTACGATGTTTCGCCCTTATCCAGGACTTGAATGGCAGGCGATCAATCCTGATGTCGGAAACTCGAAGAGGTCTATCACGTTGGCGAAATTGATTTAAAGACCGCATCGTAATCCTTTCGTCGGGTCCTCGCCGACGCCCAACGAGATTTCATTAACGCGGAATGAGATAAAGTCGGTAGTAGGTACATAATATTGTCGCGCCTTGTACATTTCCCCAGAGCATACAAATTGCTTTGTCTCGGTGGCTATTTTTCTCTGATTTCACTCTGACCACACAGGTGATCGGGACAAATAACGTTCGACGAAATTTCCCTTTACGACCATCCTTTACACCGTCTAATCCTCCTCGTAAAAGCCAACGCTCTTGGTGAATCGTAGCTTTTCTCGCTATAGAACGCCGCAAGGAAGAGTTGGAAGAAAGCTTCAAGACGTTGCGAATAAAAGGAACGATATCGTCGAAGTGAAATTGAGACGAGAGATTTCAGCGCGGATTTCAACGGGAAACAAATCGGGCACCGTCGCGTTATCGAACTCCCGACGGCGATGTAAATTCGATAGATAGATAGGTTCATCGCAAAATACAATAGGATTATTTTCAAATGTACATATGGTATGATCTAGGGCGAAACTAAAGCAAATGCAAATATTGCAAACCTATGTCACTATTTTTACGCGAATAATAATTTATTTGATTAGAAACATGTGCGTACATGTAAATTACATTCGCTTAATCGATAAATTTTTTTATTTTTCAGAGTTTGCCACAAACACCGGCCGGTGGTGCTGGCGGGAAAGCAGGCGCGAGTAGTACCGGCTCAGGTGCTGGGATGGTCAATGGTGCTGGTGCCGATCATGAAAACATCCGGGATGGTGCTGGCATAGATGCAGAACTCGTAAGTACATACATAATTAATTGGTATATATTCATATAACTTTTTCTTTCTCTTTATATATGTATATCATATATATTTTTTTAACTTAAAAGAAAATTAAATGTAAAATATATTCCATCACATAGTATTAAGCAGCAACATTTTCGAATTTATTACCCTTTATTAAAATGTCATTAATATTTTAATAAAGGACAATAAACCTGAAAAAAATATTAATATTTTAATAAAGGGTAATAAATCCGACAATGTGTTGCTTAATATCATGTGAAAAAATTAAAATAGTAGTATTTATATACATATATACATATTTATTGTATGTTCATTTTACAAATTATATTGACGTAGAATTTTTTGTACGATAACCACAGTTATATGATTATATAAACTTTTCTTTTGTAATTCAAGTGTGCAATGAAATGTTGCAACGGTACTCTTTGTATTCTTAAAAGTTGATTAAATTTAGGTACTTTTCACGGTTAATGAGTTTCGGCAGGCAAAACGGCATCGTCGTCGACTAAGTTGAAGTAGAACAAATCATTGTCTTTCTTTGTCGATAATTTCAACGCTTTTGGAAAAGTTTCTCGCAAATGCGCTACCGCGACGAAAGTTTTATATGGCAAAAGAACCGACCGGTAAAGCGGCTATTCGTTGCACCGGATGCTATTGTTTACTTCGTTCTACTTTAGTTTGAGTAGGCCCTTTTATTGCCGCGTACCACGGGATTAGTAGAGTGAAAAATAAAGAGAGAAGAAAAAAGAAAAGTCTCGCGTTGACATGTCATGGGAAATTACGCTCCACCTCTAACGATAAATTATACACAAGAAGTCTACATTCAAAATTTCATGCAGAATGCATATTCGCTACGTATTTTATATTTTATTATCCCAAAATTATAAATATTTAATTTTCAACACACATATTAGCACATACAAATTCTAATGAAACTTGAGCTCAAATTTATATGTATTTTAATGTGTTGTAATGAAATTTCAACTTAAATTTATACGTACATATACATATCAGTAAATAATAAAAATTGATAATATATAAGAGGATTTCTTGCACAGTTTTTATTAAGGAAAAGGATAATCCGCGTGCGAAAAAAAAATTTTAAAAAATTTAACATTTGTGTGTATTATAACACGAGTTAAAAGAGAAGGAAAGGAAACGGCGAAGATTCGGAAAGCATGCAATACGGGATCTGACCAGGCGGTAGAAAAAGCTAGCTGGAATTCAGGAATTAAACGATTACTTCCGAAGTTAACCATTGTTCCCGGCAGTCCATCAATCCGCCTCTCCGACGATTCTCCCAACCGTTTTTTCGCACGTCGATCTATTCGCACGGAATTAAAACCGTTATCTGCTTCCCTCCACCCGCTTTGCCAAGTTTCGAAGATGGAGGAATGAGTAGCGAAGGGTAGAATCTATGTGCAAACGTTGGACAAAAGGAATACGAATGGGTAGCGGCTGGTCATTTTGACCTGTGATTTTGACAACATATATATTTTATCAAACTTACTATTAATATAGTACCATCCTTTTTTTCCAAAACATGTTTGAGTTTTTTCATATTTATCAGCTATTTTAATATTCTATAATATTCTATAATACGCAAAGTATAAATAAATAAATTAATATAATAGATTAGTATAATAGATTGATAATACATACGTACTATGTGTATGTATGCAATCTAACACAGGTATAATATTTACATGAAAATGTCATTGATCTTTTTTACTTTAACAATTTCCTTTTCACATAACAACTTTTTTAGACTTTTTTAAACATTTATTTAAATAATATCATAGTATTTTTAGATATGCAATCATATATGAATTTCAATTAGCAAAAACATTTCGGAGAAAAAATGTTACGTGTTATATGTGTATATATATTTTTTTGTTTTTGAACGAACAGTTAATAAAAGAAATTTTGAGTATACGTGTAAGTAACAAAACTATCTTTGCGGAATCCAATTGGATTGCTAGTGATCGATATTATTCATCTGGCTTTATATGGGTATTTTTAATCGAGCTTCTGGAAAAGCTCACGCCCACCGTGATTGTTCGTTCGTTCGAAATGTCGGCGCTACGATAGGCGTTAACAATTTTTTCATCGCTGTCCCCATTCTCTCCGTGCTCTTCCTCTTTTCCATCTCGGCCGAATTTTTTGCAATTTTTTCGGTGTCTATCGATTTACATGCGCCAGCAAAATCGACGATGCTTACGTCGTTTGCCGCGCTCGTCTAGCAGTTTATAATCGAAAAGCGGTGGAACGCGAGTTTCGGTGGCATGGCAGGCCAGATGAAGTTGGGAACGTTTTATTGTGCTTACTACAACTCGTTGTCCCGTTTTCTGGCTGTTGCGATATATGGTATTGAAGCCGTCTCACCTCTCGTGACCATCCTTATGTATTTGCGTATTCATCTCTGCGTCGCTTATATGACAGAAGTAAAATTGAAAACGTGGTAGGATCAGGAATATTTATTATATCTCGCATATTCTTTCACGTCAATATGTAATAGGACATAGTTTCTAGAAATCGTAATACATTTTTCTTTATGCTCTATTCCAAAAATAAACGTGTGTATATATGCGTGTATATTGCGTATTACAAAGAAAATTTGATTATTAAATTTTATATCCACAACAAAATAAAAAAAAAATTAAAATTATACATAGATAATTTGCTTTTTTGTTTTTTCTACTTTGCTGTCCAGTATAATCCAATAAAATAAATAATACAATTTTTCTTAAATATATATATTAATATATCTATGCAGTTTCCTATAATTATGTATATATTGATATTTGTATAATCTAGATAATTTTTTGAAAAAAATATTTTTACTAAAAATTATAAAATAAGAATTCTTGAGTTTTAACTCGAAATCAAAGATTTATACCACTCTGCAAATTTGAATATTTTATTAAGCTACGCAGAAATAGCAATATCTCTATTGCGGGTTTGCTTTTTATATATTTTAAATTGGAAATACTTTCAATTTGTACTTTTACTACTCGGAAAAATTATTTATACGTAAGTCACTTTGTATTGTTTTTTCTTTCATCATATGAGTAGTTGACAAAAAAAAAAAAAAAAAAAGTTAAACATTTGGAATTAGAGTGGTATATCTCGTTTCGTTTCAACGAAGGTTATCGCGTCAGTTTGTGAATTTCTACAGAGAACAACTTTTGCGTAATTGCAGTATAAAGTTTTTCGCTAGGAAAAAAGCAAAAGGCAGTAAATGTGTACGTTATTTTTTTTCTCCTTTTACGTTTATCTTCACGAAATGCACTTTAATTCATTTCAACATTCGTCTCACGGCTGTTTCTACATTATTCTTTTAGAATGTGTTAAACATTATTAATAATTGAATTGTAATGTAAAACTAAGTAACATTTACTACAAAATCATAATCATTTTTAATTTGAATAATGAAACTTGAAACGTTAAAGAGAAAAAGAAGAAGGTCGAGAGAGAATTATTTAAAATACATATTAGGTATTATTATTTTGTTTAAAATATGCGTAGACAATACAAATGTTTAATAGTTTCTATTATCTAAAAGAATTAATGTTTCTAAGATAAGTTACTCTCTCTCTCTCTCTCTCTCTATAAATCGAAACTTTTTTGCTCTTTTCTACAATCGACTCGCGTGAGTGATTTAGGAGCGACACAGACGAATCGAAAGCGTAAGGGTCCATCCTGCGTGTCTTGTAGCAATTTTCTGTGGTAAAGAAAATCAATTCCATTGTCATTATGTTACCAATTTATTATATTTCTCTTATTCAAGTTATATTAATCTCAAAATTTCTTACAAAAGCGAACACTAACACGCAGTGATTTCTGTAGGCTGAATTATTCATGAATATTTGATGTCACTTTTTTTTTCAAATTTTGCAATATTTTATTTCCTTTATCTTTTATGGTTTTTTTCTGATTCCTGGATAAAGAAGCTAAAAAGGGAAATGAGAAAGATTATCGTTGCTTATTATATATTATACATATTTAATCAAACGAAGTAGCAAGAAATATTAGAAAGATGCATTCAGTACATCTGCTAACTCAGAAACTCGCATATTTGCTTAACTAAATGGTAGATTAGCAAAATGTCTGACCAAAGTTGCGCGTAACAGTTTCGCAATTATGCAAATTTCTTTAATTTCTTCCTGACCATCTGCGACGAGCGTTAATGTCGTGTAATAAAGGAACCGAATTATAGGAAGGATGCTTATTATATATATGTATGTATATGCTACCTGCATCAAAATATTTTTCTCAGATTTCCGCAATTTAATTGACACTCATTACTTACATAAAAAAAAAGTAATTAGCAGTGAAAAATAGTACGCATGAAGCAGTAGAAAATAATTTTTTAATTTATACAAATAATGTATAATTAAATTTTTTCTTGTTGTTTGAATATAACTTTTCTCTTTCTTATGTTTTCTTTTATAATAGCTTTCAACGGAACATCTTAATTACTATAATGCTACGAAAAAAAATATATGTATGTTATATTATGTATAAAAATTAACACAATACTCAACTTATATAAACTTTTTAATTTACTTTATAAATGTACTTTTGATTTTCAAATTTCTTTCATAATATCATGATGATATTAATTTGAAGAATTGGATTTTCGCATTTTCAAGTTTAAAGTTTTGAGGTTTGAATTTTAAAAGTCTGCAGTGGGAATGTTGAATTTTGAAGTGAATTTTTGATTTTTCGAATTTGGATTTTCTATTCTGGGATTTAGAATTTGAAAATTTGATTTTGAATTGAGAACTCAAATTTGACTTTTTAATTTTAATTTTAATTTTAAATGTGATATTAATCTTAATTTTAATATTGATTTTGATTTTAAGTTTAATTTAAATTTAATTCTAATTTCTGATTTTAATTTTAATTTGCATTTTAACTTAAAATTCTGGGTAAAAATGGACTGACAGGTTTTGTTTCAAGGAATTATAGATTATATAATTTATGTATGTATATGTTGGTATAGATAGATATTTATATTTATGTTTATTAGTTCATTTCGGTTTAGTTTATTTTATTTTATGGGGTATATTTTTGAATTATATTTGGTAGAATTAATAAGCGTACTCATATATGGTTTTTTAGAATTCAAGGTATGAAATGGTTATATGTAAATACGTGAAACATGCAAGCTGAAAGCCATTCTAAGCCGAAAGGCAAGGATTAAGAATAAATAACAATATCAAGATGTATTTTTGATCAATCTCTCTTTACAGAATATATTTTTTATTCCGACATTTTCTTCGTTTTTCATATATATAAAGAGTTAAAGAGAGAAAGAGTATTCAATGTATTCTAAATTATCAAATTACAAAAATGCAGTAGAAAAAAAAGCAGTTACATAAGTAACTGTTCTCCATAATAGTGAAAGAGACGCCTAACGTTTTATTAAGCCGAATACGTAAAAACTGTAATCGGCCAATGCGAAGGAATAGAAGCGGATAGAAACGCGTTTATCGAAAGGAGAAAAGAGAATGTGGCGGATGAAAAGGCTAGAGAAGAGAAAGGAAGGCCCGATGCGCGGTATTAACAAAGAAGCTCTCGGCAGCGTACAGGGGCTTTGAATTCACAACCCTTTCCTTTTCCACCTCTGTTATTTCCTACCTGCTCGGCATTAAACATTTTTCTTCGCTTATATCACGAAAAACGTTGGTAAAACGCTTCAAACTCGCATTCACAAGTAGCCGCGAATCCGCTTTATTAAACCTTTTAAACGTTTGGGGATGCGAATTATAAGCATTTCAACCCGATAGCGTTTGATAAAATAGATAAGCATATCGATATATGAGAAAGATCGTATGTGTTCTAATTAATAAGAATAAATGGTGAAAAATAGAGTACCGAACTTTTTAAGGGGGAGAGAATTGAAAACTGTATATGTGTATATTATGTGTGTATTTGTAAAATATACACACACACATATATATATATATAGTGTATATATAAAACTAAAAAAAATTCTTTTATGACGAATATTATATTAAATGCAATATAATATTGTTCGATTTGAAATTACTATTCATCCGTTCGTTACTGAATCATATTTGCTCCAGAAATTCGTAAAGAGAGAGAGAGAGAGAGAGAGAGAGTTTGATAGTATAAAATTATTTTTTACTTTGAAATGAAAATTGGTTATAATTGGTTATAATAATAAAAAGCTGCTTCTCTAATAAAATCTGACAAATTTTTCAAACTTGTAATCATGTTTTCTACTCAGAGATCTCTACTCTTTATTCGATCGACAAAACTGTCATTATTTTGGTTTTTTATCTTGAAACTATCCTATTATTTTGTAAGACGGTTTACATACACATTACTTTGCACATGCATTCAGTGCAAGAGATAACATTTTAGCACATACATTATATATACATATATGTGTATATGTAATACTATGCTAAATACGTCACGTAACGCTCTTGCATAATCCCAGGACATCTAGATACCTTGGAACTGAAGAATGTTACATTTTTTTATCCTAATATATGGGAAAACGTTTGTTACAATAACAGAGCTCGAATCATAAATCAAGGAAGTGAGCCGTACATAAACTTGTTTTTATTTGAATTCTCATTGTTTTATTACTCTTTGATAACTTTGAGATAAACCGAGTGAATTTACAACTCTTTCATTTGATCTAATGCATTAAAATTGATATTTATATAAACTCTTCCGGTGATTTTTTTTTAAATATAACATTAACTTTTCAAGAAACAAAAATCAGTTTTCGATAAGATTAATAATATAATTTTATTTTTTTAAATATTAAATTTTATTATTCAATACTTTATCATTATGAATAAATAAAAAATATAATGACTTCACTTTTATACATTTTTTGATTATCTAAACCTAAAAGATGAATTTTAGAGTTTTTTTTCCTCCAAATAAATCTACATCGCAATTACTGAAAGTGCGTTTTGAACTACTTAAGTGATTATAGTAAAGTTTTGTAATTAGCGATATTTCTTTTTTTTCAATCGCGATACCTACTGTCTCTCTGTTACAGATATGAAAGTTTAAAAAAGAAAATTAGATTAAGTATTTTTTTCTTTAATTGTAAAATTGCATTTTCGATTTTTGTAACGTTGTAAAAAACACTGTTTATTTTATAAGTTCAGTCAAGATTTAATATAAATTAATTTAAATTAATATAAATTAATTATAAAAACAATCTTTATATGGTACAATTTGCAATATGAAAGTTATTTTACTTGCATACGAGTATCTTGCTTTTTCTAGCAGGTACCACATTTTGTGCGTTTTATCATCTCATTAATAAGCCACGTAAAGCAAATGGAGTTATTATATATATCGCAGATGTTAAAAGCTTTATTCAAAGTACAAAGAAGCCTCTCAGGATAGGGTACATTTTTTTTTCTTTTTTTGCCTGATTAATCTCATGTGCAGAATGTTTCCGCACTCTTTGTTCGTTAGGTTTTTGCATTCTCCTTCCATGTGGCCTTAATAAAAATAAAAATAATTTTCTTTATTTCTTTCTTTCTTTTTTCTTTTTTTTTTTTTTTTTTTTTTTTTAATGAAAGCAGATTAAACTTGCCATCAACTCAGAAGAAACTTTATCCCATCTTTTTTGGATCTTCTCATTTTTTTCATCAGCCTTACGATTAGTCTTTACGACAGCAGCTTTTTTAAGGGAAAAGTGCTCTACCTAACTTTTTATCTTATCTGATTTTCTTAAAGAAAGATCCCTTTCGTTCGCGGTTCCTTAATAAATTGCTATCTAATTGCGTCGTCTTATACAATGCATATTTTATTAGCAAAGGATTTCACCAGAAATTTTCTTTATCGTCAAAGATTAATTATTATACTTTCCTGGATGTACTTTATGAAGAAAATCAAATACGAAGCATAAAGAAGATACTTATTATTACGTATTTTGAAGCTAGCTTCGAGCATCAACAAAAGATAGCAGAATATATAAATATTAAATATTTTATATTAAATAAAAATGGAGAAGACATGTATATTTGTTGTAAAAAGAATGAAATCAGAAGGTATAAAATAAGAAACAATATAAACGAGCATGAACGATATTCGATCGCGATAGAATTTCAAGTAACGTAGAGTCATTAACTGCGAGCTATGCAATATTTCGAAGCAAAGATAAAGCAAACTTTTTGCCATTTGATTGAAGTTCCTTCGAAATGGCACGACTTAATTCTTCTCTTGACAAGAGACGTAACGCGAATCGAGAACATGAGAAAAGAGAAACCGAGAACAACACTAGGGTATTCACTTTGTTACTCGCAGTTAACGGGAAATAGGTGGCACGGATGGAAACGCTTTACGATCCGTGGAAACTTTGTAATAGTACCGTACCGTTACGACCTTCCGCTCTCCGTTTCAATAAACTAATTGAACCTAAAACTAATTGAACCTAAAACTTCTCAAAGCCACGTAAAGTCCTAGTCGAACAATATTCATCCACCGTCATAAAATACCACGTAGAGTTCGGGATTAAAGTTACTTTAGTGACATTTATTAGAAAACGATTATGGACAAGAATTTAGAGGGATATTCACACGTCTTACAAACAGAGAACAACGTCACTCATGTCACTCGTGAAAAAAAAAGTGATTGTCAAAACTAGAAAGAGAGGAAACATGTGTAATCTAAAGATTTCAAATTGCAACTTTGTTCAAGGAAATAGAAAATGAGAATTTCTAAAGTCCATTAAAAAGAGAGAATAAAATTAAAATAAATTTGCTTTTCCTTCAAGAATTACATAATGTCTTTAGTAAAGAAGCTTTAATGAGAAGGTTACGTTGCGAAAACAAATGCATTACTGAGATAATAAAATTACCTTTAATCAGCTGAAGAGCTTTAGAGAGAAATTTAAGGGCTAGTGTGTAGCGTGGGCTAGATTTTCACACATTCGAATTAACCCGAACAACCTGACCGGCTGTTGGGATAGAAAGTTTCCACGCTACACGCGAGTTGAGTCGTTATCTCATCGATGTTGCATTACCGGAAGTTAAGCTTAAGCTATTTAAATCCTGCCTAGATCATACAAGTTTATCAGTTGCTCGAATGTGCTTTTACAGTATATGAGACTAATGTAATGAAAATAATTTTATGTGATTGCAATAAGATTAAAAATACAACCTAATCCTTTTAACAATCTTTCCTTGTTTGTAATGTTTGATTACTCCAACATGTTAGTAAAAAAAAAATGTTTAATCTTTTATTTATTTATTTATTTATTTATTAACCCTTTTATTTTCAATCATTTATAAAATATCAATTTCGTTAGTCCCATCATTGACTGCATTACAGGCAAAAGTAAAGGATAAAATAGTAAGCATATATTTAATTCTGTTCACACATACTCGTATACACGTATATGGTACGCACTTTCGGAGTACCATATTGCCGTTTATCGAGGTAATACGACAAGAACTTGACGGTCGTTCGTGACGGAAATATTACCTCGTCAATGCCGCATTAAGACGTGATAAGTTTAAGTTGGGATCCAATTTGAATCTCCGACAGCTTGTTATCTCGACTGTGAGCGCGACTTTGCGCGATGCGCAGATTTAGCATTCGCCAACTTTGAAACGAGCTAACTCAAAAGCGCGTTCCATTCGGCAGTATCTACCAGGGTAAATTCTACATTCCGCGCACGTATCAACTCGTCAAAGTTCCACATACCAGAAATGTTACACGGATGTGCCACGATGAAAAAAATTCTCTTGAAAAGTTTTTAAATTAAGCATTGTCTGTTTACGACACGCATTTACGCAAGCATCAAATGAATAAATCACATTGACATATATGGATAATTTGAACGCACACCCCTTCCTCTTTAGTAAACTAAAAAAAATAAAGTTAACATAAACTTTTTAATGTACACGTATGTAAAAAAATATTATTATAAACATATATAAAATTTTATGTACACATATACATACACATTTTATAATTTTATAAAAATTATATCTATATATATATATATATATATATATATATATATATATATATATATATATATATATGTATGTATATTTTATATATAAACTGTGATGGAATCACAAAGATAAACAAACAAACAATTAATTAACTTGACAAAAATAGCAAATTATATAAATTATAAATTGCTTACCCTCCACAATTGCTTTGCCATTACGCAACTAATTCGTCGTTATTAATCTTCTCTTCTTTTGTTTATTCTTTTTTGCTTCATCGTGATACTCATTGCGAAAACATCACTAATTACGATTGCGCACGCACTAATTAGCACACAACACGATGATAGCGTAGCACTTCGTATAGCACTCCCGACATTTTTTCATAATCGCAAACGAAAATTAATACATTGCATAGATTGATAATCGCAAATAATAATTGTCAAGAAATAATGGCGTTTAACGTGATTTTAATATTTTGCGATCTTATTTCGAGATTATTATTATCATGCAGCGCTTCCTGCTCGTTCGAGTTTATGTGACTGAAAACAAGGTTACCGCATGTAAACAACAGTATTGTACAAAACAAAAAGTCATACATTTCGTAATCCGATTGTTACAAGCATTAAAATATGTTAAACGCGATTGTTATAATTATCTTTAACATAATCAATGAATTTCCACGATTATTCGTTCGTGTCAATTCGCCATTTTAATTCGACTTGTGTATTCTAATTATAATAATAACATGTTTCTGCGAATGAAAAAAATTGTCGCCTTATTGACATCATTTGGCAGTATATTAATACGAATGTTTCATTACAAAAGAGAAAAGGAAAAGATTATTATTAGTATGGTATATTATTTGTATTTATCAGCAATGTTTTCTAGTTTGATATTTTTTGATAATGATTCCAGTTAGTTCTCTTCTAAAACTAGTTTTGCTTACAATATATTTGTATTTAAAAATCGTAAATATTTTTGGCTTTTTTAAACCTATTTAAAACGCGATTCTATGCGATTTATTCGATCGAAACTTATCGCGAAATTTACATGAAATAGTAGTCTAAAGTAAGAACGCGTATAACCTGTTGGCAATATATGTATGTAGCGACTGGCGCATGAATTTCAAGTATCGAACGGATTATATTTTTATACGATTTTCACGCTCTTCTCTTATCGCAATATAATAAAGTGCGCATTGTGCGATTAATCTTTCAAAAGTTTCGTGCAACATGTTGAATATTGGTCTTATTCCGATTAGTACGCGTGTGGTCGTAATTAATCATTTTTCACGTCGTGTAAACCCTATGAAGCAACAAAAAAAGAATGAACAAGAGATGCAAATTATTTGCATAAAAAGTTTTCAAATCTTATAAACATTATTAAAATAATAAAAATTGATGGGAAAATTATAATTTTCCTAAAGTACATTTTTAATGGTGCAAAAAAAAAAAAGATTTCAATATTGATAGATAAAAAAATGTCTAACAGCAGAAAAAAATGGTGCAAGATAAATTTCAACTTCCACTTTCGGAATTTTATTACTCGTATATTAAGCGTTATTACACCATGTACGGGTCTATTGCAAGATAGCATGTTGAGTTGGCAGCATCGCGTTACTTTACTCAAGCCAACCCGTATACTGTTTCAGGCTTTGGTGTACCGAGACGGCAACCTCGTCTCAGGCTCACTTGAGGCGTTGGTACAGCATATGGTGCCTACGGAGGAATATTATCCCGATCGGGCGTACCTCTTTGCCTTTTTGTTAAGCGCCAGACTCTTCATCAAGCCGCACGAGCTTTTGGGCGAAGTCTGCGCTCTCTGCGAGCATCAGCAAAATCTGAATGGAGAGGGTGGTAAGGTGAGTACACCGTACACCGTACACCGTAGATATACTTTCGATCTACGAACCGGCACGAAACCCTTTGCCGAAACCATGCATCTACGAAGGCCGCGTGTATTATCGTTTCATCAGAGTCATGCATTCTCGTCTGCTCCCATCCTTTTCTTATTTTTGCTCCTTCACCTATCGTGAAACATAAAGAGCGCAAAAACTTTCTTTGCCTTTTTTCATAGCCCTCTATCTATCTAGTACCTTACATCTGGGTGAAACAAATCATTCTTTTTAACTTTACAAAGAATCACCTATCATATGTCACCCTTTTTCCTTTTTTCCCCTCTCTTTTTTTGTTTTTCTTCTTTTATATATATTCTTGTATATATTAAAATATTTTTATGCAATAACATAAATTATATTATTTTTTTTTTTTTTTTTTTTTTTTTGCAAATCAATACTATATATTATGAGAATTTCGAAACTAATTATGCTATATATTACATTTACTTAATTTAGCTTACTCGGTCATTTTTAATAATAATACACAGTAAAAAATAAAATGTTAATTTTAACATTTTTTGCATGTCCCAGAAACTCCATTCTAAATTTGAAGTTAAAATAACTCATTTATTGTGTGCTACTTATTGACAAATTAGAAATGTTAAGTAATTGGCATAAAACTTTACATTTTTTTTTAGTTATTGTGACTTTAAATGTGATGTAAAAATAACGTACAAATTAATTAAAAACTACACAAAAGAGTAGTTTCAATACGTTGTAAGAAATGTTGATAGAACATTTTAAGGTTTACGATTACTCGAAAATTTATTTTAACTTTTCTTAGAATGTTAAACTGTATTTGAAACATGTTAATTGTTTGAAATGATTGTTAATAATGTATTAAAAGCACTCAAAATAATATTTCATTTCTAAAAGACATATACAAAGTGTTAAGTTATGAAATTAACATAAATGTAACACATGAAAATGTTATAAAAATAATAACACATCAGCTGTATGTTAATTTTACATTGAAGTAGTAATCGAAACGTGGTAACAGAATATACACGAGAAAATTTACATTAACATATGGACGCCCAAGTTTTTTACTGTGTACAATTACAAGGAGAATACTCGTTTCCATCACTTTTTTCATCTCGCAGTCGTTCTTTATCCATATTAAATAATTGCTCCTTGAAAGAAAAATTCACCTTTGTCAATGAAAAAATATTTCATATGTATTTCAGGAACGACTGCATCGCTTCGTGCCGCGACTAGTGCAGCTGCTGGCAGAATGGACGGAAACATTCCCGTACGACTTCCGAGACGAGAGGGTGATGGCTCATGTCAGATCCATCACGCAGAAAGTCGCTGCGGTCGACGCCGCGGCCAGGCAGGAAGTTTCGGCATTGCTACAAAACTTACTGCTACGACTGACGGCCTTGGAGAGGTACGAGGAGGGCCTGGCCAGACTGGCGACCGAGGCAGCGACGGAGCAACTTACACAGGTTTGTGAGTTTCAGTACAAGCACCCATTTGCGGCCGTCAGTTTGCATCTCGCTGTCTCGCTGCGTTAGTCGCTTTAACGCGACGTTTTCCGAACTACAAATATCGTTGATGTTTCTAACGCCAAAGTTTGTTGATATTTTGTTGAAAAGAAAACGAGAAAAACAATCAAAATCTATCCGAATAATAAAAATGTTCTTTGATGATAGGTATAACGTTTAGCAGTTTCCATTCCTTTCGGAGAGAAACTATTATAATAATAAACTTTTGTAAGATTTGAAGAACGTTTGTAGATTTACATGAATCACTTGCGTTTTTAATTGAATCACATCCGTTGACGATGAAAATTTACATAATGTTCTACCGTAAATTGAGATGAGAGATCTTTTATTCGTACATGATACAAGTAATTTTTGCGTATGTGTTTTGCATAAATAAAAATTTGCTAATTTATCAGTATGCACATGTTACGTAGTTGTAAAGGATAAACAAAAAATTGAAAAGTTATTCTACAGGAGAATAAAAAATACAAAAATATTCTTCAGATTTTTCACATCCAATATCTAATCTTATCTTAAAAAAAAAAAAAAACAAACTTTAAATATTTTAATTATTTATTTTCTTCAAAATTAAACTATTATCTAAGCGTTTTGTTTTATAATAAATAATTTGTTTTATAATAAATTTTAATTTTATAATTGCATAAAGCAATTATAAAATTAAAATTTAATGCGCAAATTACGTTTATATTCAGAAAAATGTTCAGAGTACAAAAATTGTCTATGTAATTCGCATTATCGGATTTTATATAATTTCATTTTAATATGATAAATTAATAAGGGAAAAAGAATATTGGTGCTTTTGATCGGTTGTGCATTGATCCGAGTAGCGCGTTGTTCCGCAATTTCAATATGGATTTATACTCGCGTAATCCGACTCACCCTGTTGTAAAGCACGATTATTCGGTCTACCGTAATCGTATCGACCCTTCGAGGACTTTCAACATAATGAAGCGATAATATTCTCCCTCTAGGTAACACCCCGCCTCTTATGCGTTCTCTCTCACCTCCTGACCGTTTCACACATGGTTACTGTAACGCGGCAGTTACGCTCGGTGAATGTTCCCGTTCTTCATTACACATGCACGCGCACACACACACATACACACACACACACACACACACATATCGATCGAAACGCACAAACTTGGACATTTACGTACGCGTACGCGCGTGCACTTTGCGCGGTTAGTCTATAACCGGGTTAGTTGCAGTTTCCATGTCGGGAGACGTTAACCATTCCGTTAATTTCATTACCGCGCACCTATCTGCCACCGCTTGTAACATTCGTTAATAGGTAATTTGCAGCTGCATTAGTTGCTTAAATATAATATACCGGACCGTGTCGTGTGCGGCTAATCGGTACGAAATTGTCCGGCTTCACGCTACAGATCCCTCTGGATGCTGCGCGACGCGTTTTTCCTGTAAATGCCCAAAGAATTACGATGGATACGTTCAGAGTCGGAATTTCTGTGAAATTGTAACAAGCTACAAACCATAACAGTCATTCTATATTCATATGCCTATTTTTTTTGAAAGCTTACACATTTAAACGTCAATGTTTTGCTGATATCCGTAGAAAACTATTTATTACTGTGTTTTGAAATATTGCACATTGAGATATTACACCACGACATGTTTTTCCATGTAATAAAATTTTATTGTCATAAAAAGAAGCATAATTTTGCGAATCACTTTTTTTATAGTAGATTATATACAATGCTGTCTTATATGTATATATTTTTGACAAAAAATTGAAAAGTTATTCTACAGGAAAATAAAAAATACAAAAATATTCTTCAGATTTTTCACATCCAATATCTAATCTTATCTTAAAAAAAAAAAAAAAAAAAAAACAAACTTTAAATATTTTAATTATTTATTTTCTTCAAAATTAAACTATTATCTAAGCGTTTTGTTTTATAATAAATAATTCGAAATTTTCGCCTAAAAATTATTTTGTATTTTAAATTGTATTCTCTACAACTGTTGAAATAATACTAATGTGACACAAGGTAAGTGAGGGGTTGAACGAATCTATGTTGAACTTGCGTACACAATAATTCTGCCATGAATACGAAATAACTGTTACTTACGTGCGGGACCAGAATAAAATTAGGTGTTCGTGTGTAAAACGAAAATTTCCATTAAACCCGTGAGATAGAATTTCTGGTGAGTTCGTTCCAAAGAATATTAAAGCAACCACGGTTATTTGCTGTGTGGTAAATGTCGCAAAACTTCTACACGAAACTAAGGCAATTTCACAATAAATCGGATATGAAAACGCAGCTTCTCTGTAAAGTCTTAATCAATATATACTCGTACACATTGTTTTGTAAAAAAGAAATAAAATAAAATAAAACAATAAAGGCAATAAAAATTTATCTTAATATTTCCGATATTATTTTCTACTGTATCCTTATGAAAATCTCGATATGAATTTAATCCCAGTTCTTTCCAACTATACACTGATGATATTTTATGAAAATCTGTTTATCGTTACATCAAAGGGTTTTGTAGGTAAAAGAAAAGTCACAGAGGCCATTTCATCGCGATTGCTTCAATAGTTTCTTTAATGTATGTGACACGCAGTTCACGCGGAGATTACTTGTTCCGATTCCAAGACAAGATAGGTTGAAAAGCAGAGATGAGAGCTGCAGTAGATGTAAAAAGAAACGAGTATTGAGAGGAAAAGACGAGACGAGACGAGACGAGACGAGACGAGACGAGACGAGACGAGACGAGACGAGAGAAACAGCGAGTTCTTGCGAAGCTCCGGCTTATTAAACCGCAAGCTGCCTCCGCTATGCTTTTTCACTCTTTCTCTATGTGCTTCGACGGCAGCAACTTTATGTAGCTTTACGTAGAGAAACGAGATATAACTCTCGAGACCAATAAATCGATCGTAATATTATATTTCTCTCTTTCTCTTTCTCTACTTTTTTTCTATTTTTCTACAGCTATATTTTTTTTCTTTTTTAAAAGATTGAGCCACATCCTGTATGTACTCAAGAATTTTTATCCATGCTATCAGTTACGGCATGAAACAATATTCTTCATTGTTTAATAAGTGATATATAGACATGTATATGTTATTCTTTAATTAAAAAATACAAGAAGAATGAAACTCGTTTTCATATACTTTCACGTATTTCAAATTATAATTATGTTTTTTTTTTTTTTCTATTCGTCGTTTATAACGATACAATAATAATTTCAAGCGAAAAAGTTGAATTATTAGTTGGCTGTATTTTCATTGCGCTCGGTACGTGTCGTATCTTTTTTCAGAAAAGGATTATTTTTTTTTTTTATTCAAGACGAAAGAAAACTTACTTAAGACCAATAATGAGTTTTCGATATTTGTTTTCTTTTTATCGAATAACTTTTAAGTATCTTTATTCTATATCGAGAGAGCTAGCAGAAACACCTCGAGATTACAAGTACACTCTTTCCTTCGTTAGAAATTTTGTTATTTTAACTTTCGTTTTGTTTCATCGAATCGAACGAGTTTCGCTCCTTTCAAACTTTATGAAGAGAAAACAGCATATAAGTATACGTGATTTTTTATCCGAGCTATTTTACTTTACTATTTTATTTCGCGAATTAATTTTGCGAAACATGTTTCCCAAATAGGTTTAGCAATGTTTGAAAGAAATAACTTTATAATTGCGTATATATAATATTTCTTCTTTGCTGCATGATAAATTTAACATCATAATTATACGTGTTTCTGCATCACTAAGTTATTAAATCAATTAACAGTTAAATTAATTAAACTAAATATTTCGCAAAATTTATCGTTTAAGTCAAATACATCGAGAGTAAAAGCTCATCAAGTATGGCAAAGGAGAATTTCATACTTTCTAATTATAATTTCCATCAACTAAGCCAATTTCATTAAAAATAGAAACTGAAACATATTACAATTTGTATACGTATTTATTAGTAAATCACGAGCATAATGTTGATTATGCCCAAAGGTATTCGAGAAAGATTTTGAAATCGTCGATTATTTTCGACAATTTATTACTTTAATTTCAACAATTTATTAAATCGAATTTAATAGAGTTTTCTAATATTTCTACTAAAATGTAATAATTTCATCACGTGATGAGATAACAGCCAGGACGAAACTCGCCACTCGACGCAAGAAATCTCTCGCGAATCTCGCAATGCGATCTTGCGTGCACCAAAGCGAAACTACACTTGCCTAATATCTCGCAGCAACGTTTCTTTGGGCATTGCCTCGGATATTATCGCTCCAGGCAAATTTCCAAGCAACTAGCAACTCGCAACTTTGCTTCGGTCCGAGACCGTCCCTAACCGATTAGGTCTTTTCAACGACTTTGCCCTAGTAAACCACTACGAACTAACTCTGACCTGTACTGATTTCATTATTGTAATTGGCTGCAGAAACGAAACAAAATATTACTCGACAACTGCGATGAAAGACGAGAGCAATTTTAAATATTTTCAAACACACGAAACAGTAAATGATGATCTACAAATAATGGGAAATAATATCGTTTCTTCTAATGATGAGCTAATTTACTAATCGGAAAATTTAACATTAATGTTAACTGAAATTACTTTTTTGTTCCCACGGTTGAGACTTGGAAACAAGAAAGTACAATTTAAATCATTGAGATAAAAGTTTAAACTACCTTGTAACTTCTTCGACGCAAGCTCTTCCACGTTTTTTTCCCATTAAAATAGCGATAAAACTCAGTTCCCATTACAGCTATGCTCATTTATTTCCTATACTCGTGCCGCTGTTAATTTTATTAATGACAGTACATAGAGAATTTGTTCTTACGTCTTCACGCCGTTAGTTAAAAAGAAAAAAGAAAAAAAAAAAAAAGCGTTACTTAGCGAAACGCAAAAAATTTTGCCTTTACAAGTATTCTTTATCGTTTAATAAAATTTTATATTTCGCTCTCCGCGAAATGCCTTCTCAAGCTGCCTTATATTTTTTACAGTCGAAATCGGAACTCTCTTACCACGCGAAAACCCTTGAATTTACTCTTTTATCAGCATTCTCGTCAAAGCAATTTCTTCTTCTAGTTAAACTCTGTCCACTTCTGTGCCAGGCACTTCGATAATACGATCGACGATATAATTCAATGAGAGAGCAAGTCCGTCTCAGAGTGCCATTTCCTTCTAAACGGATCACGCGGCCCAGTGATTTTATTCGTCGCCTTTCGACGACATCTTTCCTTTTCCACCATGGTTGAGAAATATATATATATATATATTTACCAATCCTTCGTCCTCTACCATTTCTTGTAACATTCAAAAGCTATCAAAGCGTGTATATCCACGTATACATACAGTTATAAGATGAGAGTATAGAGAATAGCCTAGAAAGTCTATGCAAGCTCCATTCTCTCTCTCTCTCTCTCTCTCTCTCTCTCTCTCTCTCTCTCTCTTTGTCTGTCACATCAACCTTTGAAAAGTTACATTGGAACGAATATCGTCGACAAATCAAATGAAATAAAGCGAGCAGGGACCAGTAAAGAAATCGAAGCTCTGAAAAGCCAAAGTCTTTCCGAGAAGTAGTGGAAAAGTATAAAAGTATCAAAAGCGGCATATGTAAATGCCCAGCATTTGTTACAGCGCTATTGCCCGACCAATTTTTCTTTTTGCGCGTAATGCTTTGTCCTATGTCGTGTTTCTTGTACGCTACATTTGACTTTGATGAAAGTAAGATTTAGAAATAATTCTCTCTTGATTCTCCCTCTCTCTCTAATTTTTTTGTTATTCCTTATATTGATATTTATCTTTATTTTTATATCATCTTCCGAAATTATATAAATTGTTTTAAAAAAGCAAATTTTCATAATTTTCTAAAATCAAAGCACCTAAGAAAGTTAAAAAAAGCTAAAGCTGTAACTTATGCATGAATCAGGATAATATCTACATCTACAATATGATACTTTTAATTAATTATTATTCTATTTGAAAATGACATTTATACTTTCGAATTAGCGTTCTTTTTATTATTACCTTGATATTTTGCGGATTTGTATCGTTTCCAATTTACAGTTTTTATTTTCTATCTTAATCGAGAATTTTTTCTCTTTTCTTAAATACAAGAGTTTGAAATCACTTTCAATGTACAAGTATTTTATTTTGTCCTTCAGGTGGATATTACAGAACTTTGTCCATCGGCCACTGTGCTGGCGCAACAATTGACCCATGTGGAACTCGAGAGACTCTCTTACATCGGACCCGAAGAATTTGTGCAGGCCTTTGCCAAAGTGAGTTTATTTTTATCAATAATCTCGTTCAGTGGTGGTATTGTAACAATTTTACAACATTATTATATCATAAACCATTAACCACTTATTTTACTATTATTTACACTTATCACGCTTATTATATCACACATAGATCGATAAACAATTATTTTAATTATTCGTCAGGAATCGCCGCATTTAGAAACATCTTTCAAAGATATGAAGAAAACCCGAAATCTCGAATCGTACGTTCAATGGTTTAACAGATTGAGCTACTTTGTAGCGACGGAAGTTTGCAAGGTAAATATTATCTCCTTAAGAAATGTCAATATTCTTCAGTATTCTTTGCAGATTCTGATACATAACTTTCTTTCTCTTTTGTTCTGAATAAAAATAAAATCTGTGTCTAACAATAAATAAAATTTTCCAATAGAGAAATCAAATCTTAAAATGAAGAAATATTTTTTACCATTGTTAGAAAATTTGTATGTGTGCGTCTCTCTCTTTGCATATCCACCAAATACCAAGTATTTTATAACCATTTCATTTTATTCTCTTAGCATGCAAAGAAAAAGCAACGCGTTCGCGTCGTCGAATATTGGATCGAGACTGCCCGAGAATGCTTTAACATTGGCAACTTCAATTCCCTGATGGCGATCATCGCTGGCCTTAACATGTCTCCTATATCTCGCTTGAAAAAAACGGTAAGTGTGTGAAAAAATTTTATTAAAATTTCTTTCCACTTAATAGTAACGCTTGCTTATGTCAGAAAAAAAAATTATAGTTAGAATCTACTAAGTATAAACCGCGCGATAAAATTATATATATATATATATATATATATATATATATATTAAATAATAATAAATAAATTTTAAAAAATATACATATAGGGTAAACTCGGATAAGATGGCCATAGTTTTTTAAAATGCAAAAGACATACTTTTATTTTTGTTATTTTTTAATAGTGTTTGTTTGACATACTATCTTCACTGAAGCTTGAATTCCGTAATATTATCGAAATTATAAGGAAAATATTTCATAGAAATTTTATATTATCAAAATAGTACAACATAAGCATTTGGCCATCTTACCCAACTTTTAAGGAAAAGATGACCATAGTGACGGAAGAATGGCCATAATATTTATAAAAAAAAAAAGTGAAAACGAAAATAAAAATTATAGGTCATATAACACTTTACGATATGTTTAACGTCGATTACGATAGCTTAACTGTATAATTTATTCGACGTTGTAAAAGTTTTTAGTGGACAAATGAAAAACTTTGCAGGTAGTGAAAAGTAAAAATATGATATAAGATTCACAATATCGTTATTTCGAACAATATATGCAGATAAACTACTGTAAATATCGATTATCTTTGATAATGACTAAAAAAGCGCATTATGTAGCGATTATTGAAAAAATTACAGCCTACGACCATCTTTTCCATGGTATGGCCGCTATACCCTGGTTTACCCTACATATGTGTAATTTCTGCGATGTATATATACATATATATTGAATCGACGCAATCGCGCAGGAAATTTTATTACAATTTTGCAGTAACAAGTTTCGCGAAAATTACGTCCGGCAAATTGAAACCAGCATCGATACGTTTTATTCGCGCGGAGGTATCCGGAACAGTGCATACATATATCTCCCAATTTTTCAATCGCGCGAGAGAGTACTGGAAAGTGCGAATATCCGCGAGACTGTTAGCGCCGACGCATTTTTTGCGTTAGAGTGCAGCGCCAGGGAGATAATGGCGTAGCGACACGACTGCTATCCCTGTTCGTTTACACCCCTTCGTGGGATTGCACCCCAGAGCAATAAGCGCTCTGTAATCCTCGTAAATCGAGCGTGGTGACGCTCAACATTGAGCGTGACAAAACGCCGAGAGCCAAATTTCCGCGTCGTTTCTCCACAGAGAAAAAGAGCCAGCGAGAACAATTTTCGTCGCCCTTCTCCATATACATACATAATCGGTTTAGTCCGAATAAAGACGGGCCATTAAATACATTTTTTTTTTTTAAATTTTTAGTTGAACGATAAATTTGTTTAATTTTCGTACAATTTATACGTGCGTATAAAAGTATTATAATAAATCCCGCCTGTACCATAGACATAACGCTATAAATATTGAAATATATTTAAATATTTGCAGACAATCGCTATTGACGAAAAGAAAGCGAAAACACAGCGATCAAATTGACTTGATTGAATTTTTCCTATCGCGGTTGACGCCGCAGGAAAGACCCGGAAACGTGGTCTCGTGTGATCTGGGTTAATTAAAAAGTTTCACGTTAAACGGCGTTGCCCGGCAACGTTGTCCTCGCGTCATTGCAGTTTCTTTTATCTCGTTGGGAATTAGCTAATTGCCCGACCAGCGTTCAAACGCCCACGGGAAGACTCGTGCCATTACGTATTCTCAATTTCCACGTGAATGCACTACGTCCAGGAACTCCTCCTTTAATCCAGTCGTCGTGCTCCCGACGGAATGTTCTCTCGGACAGTGCTTCCGCAAGAGCTTACGTATATATTCAATATTCATGTCAATATTAACGAAACAAAACTCGACGAGAGAGGAAAAAAAAAATTTTGACTTTTAATTATTTGACAACTGTTTATGAAGTATTAAAATTTTGATAGTATAAGTGAAATGTGCTTGTCGTTGTATTGTTGTTACATAACATAATATAGGAAATTTTTATAGACTAAAAGGACGTACAATAAAATGAGTTGGAGTTGAAAAATAATCATTCATGATTTAAAAGCGATTTATAATAATAACGATAAACAAATAAATATCAGATTTTTTCCGGCATATACTGGTATATTTTAATATATATGCGCAAGAGTAATGCATAATCGGCTATTATGGTATGTATCAATTAATTATGATTATCATAACTATATCCACTATTCCCGCTTAACTAATGAAGAGCTTATTAAAAATTTAAAGACACAGAATGATTAATTTCAGATCTCATATTAATAGACCAAGGTATTAAATTCTAAAAAAAGGAAACAGCAGCAAATACCAATGGCTATCTCTCTTTTGCACATACACTAGTCTTATAATTTTTTGGCAATTTCACGGTGCACATCCATTTTTCGTCGCGCTATCAATTTTGTACCATCAAATATGAATTTATTTGACGCAGATCATCACTTTATATTTATATTTGTGCGTTGAACATTATGTTATACATATTTTTATTTTTGCATAGTATAATAGACATGTATAATAGATATTTTTGAAGACTTTATATTTTTCGGGAATTAAATTTAGCCAATGTTTAACTAAAAAATACAAATAGCATTGAACAGGATACACTTACTTTTCTTTAAATATACTATTTATTTATTTAACACAAAATTCTTTCTCTTATTATTATTTTTTTATTGTAATAATAATAATATATAATCAGGGATTTTTTAATTTAATTTGTTGTACCAGAAATTGACATTAAAATCATTTCATGACTTGCTTTTCAACACTAGAATATAAAAGGCCAAAAATATAACATTAGTGTAAGATAAGATATTACAGCTATGAGGATTAATTTACTGGGTAAATAATCTGCAAAAGACATCTTTGCCAGTGAAAAAGATTTTTCGCTTTTCAAAAAGCTAATTATGTTTGTTCACGACTATTCCGCTTTCATTCCGCGTATTCGAATCGTCATTTCATTTTATGTCGAAGGATAATTTATGTCCGTAATCCTGCTCGCCCGATGATGAGATTCTTTTACTTAGTAAAGCAGGTGTGGAAAAGATAGCTTGAAATGGAGTTTCCTTAAGTTGCAAATCTTCAAGTAACAGTCGGAAAAAAATAAATATACAGATAAGAGAAAAAGCAGTACTGCTGGAAAAATAATTGCAAAAAAAGAGAAAGCAACGTAAAACTATGACAGAACTCGTTAATCTTTCCCCCTCTCTCCCTCCAATGCATCAGAATTTATTTGTACAGTAACACACTTAAATATTTTTGACATATTATTATATTACTTGAAATTACTTACATGCTTTATTATAATTGAAATATATATATATCTTTTTGTATATACATACTGTGTATAAATGTGTATAAGTTTACTTGCGCGTGTATACATTTCAAAACATTTATATAATTTTATAAAAATAATTTATTAATTTCAAAATTTGTAAAACTTGTTATATTTGATTCGATTAATTTTATTTAGAGTCTTTTTTCATGTAAAATTATGCCTGTCAGTATAATTTTGTTCTATTTTGGTAGGGATTTATCATCAAATTTAAAAGATTTTAGACTTCCTTAGTAGAAATCTTGAAAAAGTTTTCTTTAAAAAAGAAATGTACTTTCTGATTATGTACTTGCATCCCTTACGTTTCATTTCTTTTTTTTTTTTTTTTCGTTGAATCTTTTTCTAGAAAGTAGATTTCGTTTCTTCCACATGCGATATTCCGGCATCTTTTCTGTCGCATCCAGTCGTTTCAATTTACCGGATCTAGCAGAAGTCCCCGATTGCTACTGTTTTTGCTCTAGACGAGCCTTTCCGGTGGAGTTGAATCGAGTCGGACCAAGAAAAATGGCTCCCATGATAGGCAAGAGGTACTCTCTAGAGATCAGGCAAGACAGGATCAACAGCCAAAGTCTCGATGAACAAAACAAGATTTTACAAAATAGGGAATTATTTATAAAATTTAATTTTGATTTATTGATCTGACTCTATATTCTTAAATATATAAAATTTAAAGATGGCATATATATGTAAAAAAAAAAGGGGGGGGGGGGAATATATGTAAAAGAGAAATATAAATAAAAAGAGATTCACACATTTAAAAAATTTGAAGTGTCTACCAAAAATATACATAAAAAATTTATTATTATATTTATATATTTGGTAAAAACTATAAACTTTTTCAAATGCATGAATCTCTCTTTATTATATATTTGTATTATATATGTGTATTTTATTATATACATCTATTATATACAACTATTATATTTATGATACAGTTATGTTTTAATATTATATATAATGTGTATATACATATAAAAAGAGGGAGAGAGATAGAAAGGGAGAGATGGGGGGAGGAAAGAGGAGAGAGAAAGAGAAAAATTATTTTAATATTTTTAAAACCGAAAAAGGAAAAAGAAATGAGATATAGTAAAAAGATTTGAGAAGAATAACGGCAGCTATCAGTAACAAAGATATTGTTATAAATAGAGATTAAGATTAGAAGATATAAAAGCATTTCGAGATCGTATCTTAAATCTCAGGCTCGAATCAAATGCAAATATTATCCATCGAGTAGCAAAATTCTTAAACGAACGAAGCATGCTTGGTCGCATCAGATTAGACTAAAGAACGGAATTGAATCGAAGGAAACTGCAAATGAACTTGAATTCTGAGATATCAGCTCAGATTATCGTTTTGCGAATATCAAGGATTAAACATTATATCATATAATCTAAATTAATGCCATGTTGATTTGAAAAATATTAGTATTTTTTTCTTAATATTTTTATAACTATAATCATAATACATGTTTCCTTTTATATAATATTATACATTCAAAAAAAATGATCTTGCAACTTTAACAAAAATTTTCTAGGTGTAAAAAATTAACTGAAACAAATATAAATTATTAGCAAATAACGTGATACTGCATATATTTTTTGCACTTGATCAATTTAAATGACAGAGACAGAATTTATATCTGTACTATTAGTGTAATTTAGACAGAAAATTTGTCCGTGATGTCTATCCCTAAGGCCTATTATCAAGGACAATTATATTTGTGATTAATATTTGGCAATTTGATCTAAATTTTCTAGAGGTATTGCTAGAATATTGCTGCTATAAATTCTATACGTGACAAACAATATTCTAACAGATAGAAAAAGTAGCGATAAATTTTAATTGAGACATCTAAAAAAATCAATCTATATTAGCAAAATATTTTTTTGAGTGTAGATAATTTCATATGATTTTAAATTTGTAACCACATTACTCTGATTGATTGCGCTGCGATATAAATAGGACACATTTTTGTGACTTTCAGTGGTCAAAAGTACAATCTGCCAAGTTCTCAATTTTGGAGCATCAAATGGATCCTAGCAGCAATTTCAGCAGCTATCGCAGCACGTTGAAGGCCGCAATGTGGCGTAGCGCTGGCGCTACAGACGAACGTCAGCGGATCGTAGTGCCCTTCTTCAGCCTTCTCGTTAAGGATCTTTATTTCCTTAACGAAGGTTGCAGCAACAAGTGAGTCAAATTTTGTTCTGTTGGTCTGTAAATTATAAATATATTGCGCGAGACATTCTAGATTTTATATTTAATTTATTATAGAAAATAATATCGTTACTAAACGCTGCACCTAATAATTTTGTAATAAAAATAGTTAACTAATCAGACATATATCTGACACATGTATGGTTACATGTCTCATAAACAGACGTCAACTTTGGCATTATAGAGATCGAGATTATCGATCCACAACGTGTCAGATACAACATACAACGCATGCCTAAGCGCGACGAGCTTTCTCATAGCTAATTAATCCCCGCTGCTCAAGTTCAGTTATGCATTTCAGACTGCCAAACGGCCATATCAATTTTGAGAAATTCTGGCAGCTGGCGAAGCAGGTGACTGAATTCATCGCGTGGAAGCAAGTTGCCTGTCCATTCGAGAAGAATCCGCGCGTCATTGCCTTTCTTCAGGCGAGCCCCGTGCTAACGGAGAACAGTAAGCAATATTTATTTTATTCCGCATTCAAATGATTGAATTTCTCTCAAATTCTCTCTTTGTTTACAGCACTTGCACTAGCGTCTTTCGAGTGCGAGCCACCCGACAACAATCCGGAAAAGGAACGTTATAAAGCTTTAAAGTGAGTATCGCAACATATATTATAGAGACATTAAATCTTTTTCGAAATACATATTATTACTTTTTTTAAAGTATTTAAAATATATATATATATATATATATATATATATATATACATATATTGAACAAACGATGGAGATTGGGATACAGTGGAATTTTTTATATCCAATACCAATAGAATTTTCGTTATATACACGTAATGTAATAAAGTTTGATTGGATCTCTAAACGATTCTGTTATCAATATTTGTATAAGTAAAATAGTTTTGACAAACTACTTGGTTATTTTTTTTTTTTTTTTTTTTTTTTTTTGACTTATTAAACGTACAGAGCAATCGTAAAGATTTTATTATAATTATATGTTAACAGATCTGAGATGAATGCCCAGTGAAAACGAGCTATGCCGAAACATGCCGAATGGGAACGGTATTGATATAGAGATTTACATGTGGAGATACATTTATAAATATTAATATATTCATAATCGTAGTTAGTTTATTCGTGAAGAAAATGATGAGAGGAAAAGATGAAGAGAAAATGAAAGATCGACAGCGGACTAAAGTATTACTGGGGCGACCTATGTGTGATTAGATATTTCTGTCTTGCGAATTTTTATGTACGATCAAAAATTCCCAATGACAATTTGGCATCGTTGAAAACGTCATTTAATCGCGATCTATACAGTCGTTGCTTATCTTTCTATTGTATTTTATTTTTCGAATTTTCGAATTTTCGTTGTATTTAATTTGTTTCCTTTAACTATATACAGTTTAGGTATTTGTTAAATTCTCTCGGTTTTAATTTGAATGAATAAACTTATTGATTATTCGTCATTTGTAAAGCGCGAAAAAATATTATTCGAGCAATGCAATCGTTATGAGTTTTATTCAATGCTCGATAACGAGCATAGCTCGTTTTATTTTTATAATTTAACCAGCGAGGTGTGAAGAAGTAAACAATTGATACTTTGCATCTGAAGGATAATCAATATTAAAATGCGAATCGTCAATGAATGAGATTGTACAGATCGGTCAATTTTTCGATAGTACAATATTTGTAGGAATTGTGGGAAATCGAAACTTGGATCATTTTAATTGCCAAAAACTATTATGATTATCGTGGCGTGAATATTGAGTTATACAAGTGTACACCTCCGAAGACGATTGTGAAATTCGCTCGGCAATGTCGCATATATAGCTGTAAGTATAGTTCCTAAGCCTTCGACCCGTTGGCAGCTTTTGTCTCGAGCGTGAGAATCGAATCGCGCGATTCTCTTTATATTTCCGGATAATATCCGGATAATACGGATATGATGCAAAGATTTCAAATCCGCTCGAGAAAGATGCGATCGGCGCGTTCGATCTTTTGTACATAGTCCTTTTGATATACGCTAACAGATATTAGATGTGAGAAGTAGGGTCGTTCCTGTAGAATAAGCCCGCGCGATAAAATTGGAAGATAGTAAAAAAGGTCGTAAAAAAATATCGTCATGCACGTACTTAAGAGAATGATCAACCAATCGCGAAAACGATCAATCGAGGCGAGAAAGATGGAGAAATCGAAAATATCGGCGAATCGACATGGCATGGCCGTGGTTTTTATGCATTTGACAGATTGTTTCGATAAATAATAGTCGCCGTTTCCGTTTCTCCTGTGACGCACGCAGGTATGATCCGTGAATAAAAAAAAAAAAATTGACGTGAATATGGATTTTGCGCGTGATATAGCGATCGAAATAAATTCGATTGTAATAATAGCCGATCGTGTGATTTTCCGTAAAATTTGACTGCCAAAATGGAAGAGAAATGGTATGAAAAAAAACATTTTAAAAAGAGAATGTTGTAATTATAAATTATTTTTGCAAATTATATCGTGACACACGTAAATTTATGTAAATTTATGAAAAATGCGTTTACAATTTGTCAATATTTATTAATATCGGCTTAATTATTTATTAATTAACAATGACTAATTATTATCAAACAAATTAGCAGTGAATTTGCTCATAAATAAGTACATTTGTGCCAAGAAATTAATTTATTGTAAAATATTGGCAATCCGACTTTTTCCGGAATGAATTAGGCTCGGTAATAATTAACATGATCATTAAATGTATAAATGTAATAGTATGCCGTGCCTTTGATCGAATATAGGAAAAATGTATTAAACGCAAAATTTGCAGATTAAAAAAAGCTATGAAATATTAAACACATTAAAAATGTATTCTCAACGCGTGCGTCACTGTTCTCTCCGCGAAATTACACATATTTTTCCCGTAAAATCAATGTCTTCGTAGTAAATGAGAATACAGATCTGCCATAAATTACGTCAGATAGAAAGAGAGAGAAACTATCTACTTCTCTTTTTATATTTAAGCAACTTGCCTAGATAAATTGAAGAAAAGAAGACATACATGTTTCCGAGCAGTTATAGGGACCAAGAGTTCGTTTCTCCTGGATACGTAAACTTTGTCCATAGCATGACAAAGTGCCGGGAAATTGTGATGGGCACGATCGAAGGAGAGAAATAAAGCGAACTGTTTCGAATTTCGCTCACTAGGTCACGACTTTGTGGCCTGAGAGAAAAATTGCATGCAAATCGAAACGCGTTCCAAATCACGATCTCGTTTATCTGAAATGGATGTATACACATAAATTGAAGAAATAACAATGTTATATAATAACATTTCACGATTCTTGGAAACGATAACACGCGTTACGAAATATAAAATCTCTTCCAATTCTTTTGTTCCGCCTCTCCGTTCATTCCGTTCATTCTCATTTGGTTCTTGATAAGAATTTTATATCCGTACTAATTTCTTTTTGCGGTCAACAAAACGATCAATATTGATTGTCAGAAATAGACACGGTCCTACTTTTCCTTCATTGACGAAAAAGAAAAATAAAACTTCTCTTTGCATTTTTCATATTTTCGTTGTCGAGAAGCTGGAAACAATCTCTTTTTCTTCCTTTTTACATACTTCCGTAATAATATATATTTTTATAAAACTTGTATTTTAATCGCATTTTTCTCTCGGCACATAAAGTAAAAGATGACAAGAGGTACGAAATGCACTTAGCACACCGAGTGTAGAGAAAAGATCGCGTAACAAAGAAAGTATAATTTATCGATCGAAACAAATTACGCGAGCTCTGCGCGAATCAGGTCATCGTAAAGAATACTCATCTCGATATATTATTGAGATAAATTGCTAATCCATGCACAAGTCATCGAATTATTCACTTTTTCTCTGTGTATTTTTCGCCAAACAGTGTCTTCATCATTACGTATCTTTTATACGCATTTATTATTAAAGGCTCATCAATCATTAGTAAATGTGTGCTTTTATTATAAAAGGTTTTTAAAATTTTATAAATAAAATATATTACTATAATGAAATGTATGTAGTTATAAAACATTTTTAAAATAATACATGCGCCGAAACTTGTTGTTATAAACAACATTTTTTTTACAAATTTTTACAAATTTACAAGTGCCCAGTATATGTATATGTATAATCCGTCAGGTTTTACTTACCATTTACTATGTTATAAATATATATTTAATAATTATCTTCGTCCAATATTATAAAATTATTCTACATATATCAAATCATGGATATTCGAACGAGATCTGGTTATGCCGCGAGCTCGTGGCAATTTTATAAATAATAACAAAACCGACACATGCACGTTACTGTAAATCAACAGTAAAACAAATTATATCACCATCTTCTTTTTTAAACGGCGTTACACTTTACTGTCAATAATCATAGTGTTTTATTATATCGTGATCGCGTATCGATCATCTTTCGTGTTCATTCGCGCTTTGACCTTTTCTGCTCGATATCCTTAATACGAATTTATTCGAATTTCCAATCATTTGTTTCGTTACATAGATAACATTGTATACGATCAATGGATTTTCTCTCATATTATTTTGTACAATTTTTTTCATAAACACAACACAATAATAATTTTTTGCTAAGCAAAAATATCGTTGTGAGCGCACACCGCATCGATGCACAATCCTTTTCACACGATGAAGCAAAACATTTTTTTTGGATATTCATTCTCCACCCATTATCACAAAGTATTTCGACCATCAACAATTATCTATCGCTATCTTTCTCCTCGCATTTGACGACATTAGCGACGTTCTATAGTTAATAATTCTGTACATAAGAAGAAACTCGTGTGTGTATATATAATTATATATACGTATCTGTACGTTACTTAGATTTAAAATATAGATAAAGATCGCAATCGAATTTAGAAATCAGCGGAAATGGATCTGTTTCGCAACAGAATTTGCGACCTAGTTTCAGTGACTATAATCGCTGATTGGTCAATCCAAGATTGCCTAATGCAACATTAAAGTATGTTCGTACGTTTATGTATGTATGTGTCCTCGAGCGCGCAATTGATTGAAAGATGATAGAAGAAGGTAATTCTTGCTTAATATCTAGTCATTAGATTGTTTAGTTTGGTCATCCGAATTTGTGTCATCAAACGGAGCTGTTTATTTTCTTTTACATTTGAATTATTACAAGTCTCCTTTCTTCTCTACTCGAGATTTATTTAACAAAACACATGTCACGAATACGTTACTCCTGTATAAAGTTTTCTCTACTTAATGTATATAAGATTTGTATTAAAGAAATTATTATTAAGATTAATTTTAGGACACATGTCTCTATACATTAATACCTTACGTTATTTACTTTATTATTATATTTTTGCACATTTTTATTATGATATATTTCTCAATGACACAAATTCGCGCCATTTTATCGCCTAAATTAAGTGTTCGAATTAAGTATTTAATATATTAATTTCAGCTTTAAGCATATTTGACATTCCCTTAAGTAAAATCATAATTGCACTATGCGACGTATGTAGATAGGATATCTCTTGTAGAATTCTGCGAGCTCACATTCTTTGTTTATCATTTTATAGCAAATATCTATAACTGATGTGTTTAATATTTTTTAATCTAAAGTTATTTTCACATGCATTGAAAAAATGGTACATTAAGCGTATCCAAATCTCGTTATTACAAAATTGTTATTCGAGACCACTAATTTCTTGTCAATAAAAAAACTTCAACGATCATGTATCTACTAATGTGATTTGCGAGTTTCTTTGTGTTTGCAAGTGTTTGTAAGCATAATAAAAATTGACACGATATATACTCGAGGAAATAAAAGTTTGATTTTCAATTTTACAAAGATTGTACCGAAAGGAATCGTAGCACGATTGCTAAATAAATGATAAGTGCAAGGAACACATGATTCTGTCATCTTTATTGTTAGTATCGGCGAAAATGGATATTTTAAAACAAAACACATCACATTGTCTGGCAAAATTGTATCTTTAAATTTTCAAAACATCGATCGAGTTAGAGGTTTTGCAAAAAAATAAATATTTGTAGCCTTATTTGATATATGCCTTTTCGGTATATATGCAAATCCTTAGATTTTTCCAACGATTAACAGGACTTTGGTACAATCTTTATATTAAAGCGTAAGAATTCCTTTGAACTATTTATATTGAATTAATGTTTAAAAATTGTGCTATTTTATATATTGATTAATGTTCTCGTCGTTTTTGTATATTTGTCTTTTAAGAAAGCGAATAGTGAAAGAGATAATTCAATATGCGAATAATGGCAAACTTTTTAGTTTTTGTCTGATGAGCCTAAATTATAACAGCGTAATCATGTAGCTCGGATATACATATAAGTTTATACTGCAAGCATATCGTTTCTCTCGCAATGTTTTCATTCAACTTGTATAAATGCCATCCATTGAGTTGATTACTTTGAATGAATCGGATCAGAGATATATGTTGGGACTATTGTACATAAAATAGGCTCAATTATGTAACAGCGACAGAAATGCAGCAATTACAATATTACTGTAGAAACGACGATGTCTTATGAAATAAACTGCAAATTAACAAAATTATCATCGACCATATTTATACATTACATTGTATATATATACTTTTGTATGTCGACTTTTATATTTTTTCCCTTATAGTTTTATTTATATCTAAATTCGTATATAAACAATTATATCGTATATATAAACGTATATCTAAATTTGCCAAAAAAATAGAAAAATAAACTGTAGAATAACCGTAATATTTTCTTTTATTTTTACGCAAAACGAAATGAAATGTTTTGCTTGTATTTTGTTCTAAATAAAAATACAGCGTAGTTTTTTTTGATAAAAGAAGAGAAGTAAAAAACAATTTAAGCGTTTTCTTTGTTTTCGTATTTATACAAATACATTATATTGACAAAAAGTAAAACATAGTAGAATTTTCAGATATCGATACAGCAACTATAGTTTTCAATAACAAAGTAAATAAATTACAAATTTGTTTTAGTAAAAGATGTGAAAGAGACATCATAGATCTATAAAGCAAGAGAAGTATCTCAATCGAATAATGTTTAACAATTTCTATAGTGTTAGACGTTTTATTCTGTATTACGCTAATACTGTTATATGTGGCTTTAGTGTCAATTAAAATTTGTATTTCTTGTTGATTGCAGAGGGATTTTGCATGTAGTTATTATATTAATATGTATAAACCTATATGTACAATATTTTCCAGAGTAGCATGAGTTAGTAGTGAGAACACTGTACGCCCATTATTTTTTATATCATACATTTTTTAAGAAAATAAAACTTATCATACATATATCATATTATATATACATTATTGCACGGATATCTTGTATTTGCATTATTTTTTCTTGGTCATGTTGACCCGGGGATTATTTTCCGTCGCATCAGAAATAAGTCAGAGATAATGTTGACTTTATTATTCCATCATTTATCAAATTTAATGTAATTGTGGTAGGAAAAAAAACATGCACGCGTACAAATGTGTGTGTTTTTTGTAGGAAATGTTCCTTGTATATACAAAGCAACAATTTTTTTGATTGAATTAAAGAACATGATGTTTTTCTCGTTTCTTTTTTTCATTCTCGCTCTGATATTTGCTAAACGATTAAAATCAAATTGTTTTACTTTTATTCTCCTATAAAAATATATAACGACCAAGTCAATATTTTATTATAATGTATTTACAAATAATAGAGAGAGAATTATAATTTGCAATTATTGTTAATCTATATTGGTTTGACGTGTATATTATTTTATATATGAACAACTTTTCTTTTAAACAAATTGCAATAATAAGTAACACAGTATATATATGTATATATATGTATACATATATAGAGGGTGCTTTCGCAAGATACATATCAGTAAGTAGGGTTGCCTATCTGCCCATCGACAGGGGCAACTTTACTGCGCTCACAGAATGTCAGAATGCAAATCTGATGGAGAATGAGAAAGGGAAAATGGATTCTTACCACTCTGATTTAATAATATAAATAAAATATAATAAATAAATTTAAACAAAAATTTTTTTTCTCGCAGTGCTTATAATAAATAATGTTTGACATAACTTCTATTTTCAGTATTGAGCAATTCTACGCATGAAATTTTTTCTCACTCGTTGAATTATAAGAAAAATTATCACTACACACGCATTGCGTTTTCTTGTTTAAATTTATTTATGTTATTTTATTTATATTATTAAATATTATTACAACTATTTATATTATTAAATATTATTACAACTATATACTATACCACAGTAGTGAAAGCGGATTTCTCTTTCCTCATTTCTCACCGGTTTTGCATTCTGACTTTATTTTGCAAGCCCAGTGAAGTATTTCCTTGTTTATAAGCAATTCAATTTATTAATGTGTATGTTGCGAAAAAAACTCTCTCTTTCTCTCTATATATATATATACACACACACACACACACACACACACACACACACACACACACACACACACACACACACACGTATACATGTTTGAAAATTTTGTGATGTAATATTCTATCTACCCGCTAGTGATTCTTTAATTTTTTGATCGATCCATTGACGATAATACGCAACGCGAACATAAACTCCAGGTTTATTCGCTTTGCCACAATGCTGACCCCAACTGGTTATTCCATATAGAGTAAAAGCTCCTATTATATAAAATTTAAAATTATTATAACATTGCAAATAATAATTTAATCTAAAATATAAAATTGAATATATTGCTGCAATTTTTTTTCAAATTATATTAAAGAATCTTAATTGTAGAGTAAAAAAATTTTTTAAATTACATTTTTTGATTTTTGAACATTATCTAACTTTGCTATTATCTTTCTTCTCTTTTTATTATTATATTATTATAATAAATATTTTTATGATGATTTTTTTCTATTACTAAAAACGTTTATATTGTATTCATTATGTGTAATCAATTATTATTTTTCTTCATTGTGATTAATAAATCTTTATAGATTATTTCAACATTACCATTATGATAACACGCCAGAGGACCTCCAGAATCTCCGTCGCACGTATCGATACCCTCGTCAAGGTATCCAGCACACATCATTCCCTCGCTTATGGCACCTTCGCCATAAACGTAGCTAGCGCGACAAATTGATTGATCCAACAGAGGCACCCATCCATATCGTAAATCCTTTGATTGAGCTGCAAGGCAAAACAACGATTTGATTGTTCCTATAGATTCGGGTTAAAATCCTCCCTCTGGCGTCTCGCTTACTTGTCTTTCCCGTTTCGATGCTTCCAAATCCGCTGATCGTGCAATTGAGTCCAGGAGAATAGTCGATGTTCTCGGACGGCAAGCAGATTGGCATGATATGCTTGCCAAGCGGGATACCCCGACCTTTGAGCAGAACCAGAGCGATATCATTGTTCATTCTGTGACCCTTGCGGAATTCCTCGTGCACGTAGTAATCCTCGATGTTGGCCTCCACTTCCGTTCCATCGTCTATCTGATGATATTAATCGCATTATATGTACAATAAAATTCACATTTTGACAAATATACATGTACTATATATTAATATTACATTCTCTTTGAAATAGCGCGTAATTATTTTTACTCACATCCGTATTATAATCTCCCGCACGAACGAAATAGGTGCCTTTATTGTAACCTTCTAGACAATGTGCCGCTGTTAGTAGATGTAGAGGTGATATCATGACCGCCCCGCACCAATGACTTGATCTACTATGCCCTCGGACTCGTATGCTGGCCTAAATTTTATTTTACACAGTCTTTCATATAGTCAAAATTTTATTTAGTCTCCAGTTAGGGATTTAGATAAAATTCTACATAGCCGATGCGATATTTTATTTTAACATTAAAATACATTATATTATTTTAATACAAGATATGCATGTGATGACTAGATAACAATTCCTCATCAGTTATCGTAAAATATGAAATTTATTTCATAGAAATAATTTACCTGCCAAGGATAGGTGCCTTTTGCCGCAATAGAGCCATGCACTACTTTTTGAAATATCAAGTCATCGTCGTCATTAAAATCTTTGGCACGCTGACCACAATTTGACGGAAGTAGCTCGTCGATACTTCGTTCTGGAAGTTCCGGGTTGTTTATCCAGTACGACTGCTCAATAAATGAGGGTCAAGAAATAAATAAACTAATTATATAAATGTTATAAAATATTGTTTATTTTAAAATTGTTGCAAAGATCGCAATTATTGTATTAACTTGTATTAACTTACACAAGTATTATTATAGTCTAAATATATTTTTTTAAATAAAATATTCCGAATCTAATATTTATTATTTCTATTGAAAGCAATCTAATAGACAATAAAAAATGATTTCCAGTGGTTACAGTAAACATTTAACAGTTAACAATTACGTTACAGCGAATAAAGGTTTGTTTTGAATTACCTCGGCGTTATTGACATTTCCAGGTGAGCAAATTACACCTGCGTCCTCATTATGATCGCAATTATGCTGGCCCCAGTGATTATGTTCGCATCGATATAATTGCGATTCATTTCCATGACAGAAGACCTATTTTGCAAAAGCAAAGAAAGTAAGTTTTAAAATAGAGGAAAAGAGAAATTAGGAAAGTAGCTTTAAAATATTAATATAATAATATAGTGTATTTTATGTATATATATTTCTATTAATATTTATTTGTCATAATATTGTCATTATTTTTTTCATCAAATTAACTATTAATATTATAATAAATTATATTTGCTGTTTAATATTTATAAAAGATGATTAAATATATAAATTATAAATCTCTCAAAAAAATATTTTGCTAATGTAGATAGATTTCTAGATGTCTCAATTAAAATTTATTGCTTCTTTTTCTTGTATCTGTTAGAATATTGTTTGTCACGTATAGAATTTATAGCAGCAATATTCTAGCAATATCTCTAGAAAATTTATTTAATTAGATCCCATTGCCAAATATTAATCACAAATACAGTTGTCCTTGACAATAGGCCTTAAAAATAGGCATCGCGGAAAAATTTTCTGTCTAAATTACATTAATAGTACAGATATAAATTCTGTTTCTGTCATTTAAATTGATCAAGTGCAAAATATATGCAGTATCACAGTATTTGTTAATAATTTATCTGTTTCAGTTAATTTTTTACAGCTAGAAAATTTTTGTCGAAGTTGCAAGATCATTTTCTTGAGTGATTGTAAACGTTAATATACCTCGTCAAGCCATATAGGTCCTTGACCTGGCCCGAAAAAGCCATCTTTCTTGGCGATTGCGATACCACCGTATCCTAAAGATCTACAAATAACAGCTGCTGTGGCATTTGTAAAGTCATCGTCGCATACAGTACCCCATACACCGTGATGACGCACTTCTACCCTTCCTTGCATAGGGCTGCTACCATTCGCCAAGCGTAACTCGAATGGTGCCTGAAATCGAAATCGTATCGATATATCTGCAAATCTATTTTCGTCATTCATCTAACTTACATCACAATGTTCCGGACTCTCATCGGAGCGATCGGGACAATCGACTACCTCGTCGCAAATAAACGGGGTCGGTATGCAAGTTGGACTATTATCACATTTCCAGTGACCCTCCTGACAAGTATTAACCGCAGTCTTACATACGATGCCAACAGCTTCTTCCGGTTGACAGTTATGAATTCCCCATCTGAGAGAACAAGAACAATTCAGCCATTAGTTTTAGCGATAGAGAGGTGCAATGCAAAGTGATTAATAAAATATAAAAGGGAGACCATTTTTTTGTTACATACCCGTTAAAATCGCATTCTCGTAGCGTAGTTTCGTTTCCACGACACTTTAACTGATCCACCATAAATCTCGTAGGTGGATCGAGATTTCCATAGAATCCACCCGCTCTGACTTCCAAAGCTCCGAGATCGAAACCGAGCTCTTTGCAAATGACATCAGCATTGATCATTCCAAAACCATCGTCACATACCTGTCCCCACTGTCCTAAAACTATTAGAGATAGTGAGTAAATTTACAAAGTAAAAAAAAAAAAACAGAGAAAATATATTTGGCCTTTAAAATATTTAATCTTATCTTTTTATTGCAATTTTGTAAAAGATGTATATATGCAGAAGATATCTATTTCAGAGTACAGCTATCCACAGACTAAATATTAAATAAATTTTTAAAAATTAATTTAAACCATATATGACGTAACGTAATGAGAAATGAAGCCTTGAAGCAGGTATCATGAAATAATAATAAAATATTACAAAAATAATGTAAAAACATGTATTTATACAATTTATTGTACTACATTTTATCTCTCACTAATATGATAAATATTTAATTTATTTATCTATTATATTTTTACCTGATATACTGTACTTACTTTTTACTTCTATTCGACCTTCATAACTGTTATTTGCACCAGCCAAGCGAATATCGTAATCAAGATTTTCGGCAGTGCAGATATTCTCGTCACTACGATCATTGCAGTCATTTTTGCCATCGCAGACTTGGGTTTGATTTATGCATTTATGATTATTGCAGATATACATGTCATTGCAATCCAAGCTTCTCTCTCTCATTTCATAATAATCGAACTGTTTGTCCGGCTTAAGTGCACCAGTCAAACCAATGTTACTGTTACTCAATAAACACACATTACCATTCGATCTAAAACAGAATATGTAAATATACATGGTGAACATACATACAACTGTATACTGTATAAAATAATCGAAATAATAACTTGAATAATTTATTTATGTATAAGAATATTTACGGTATACATGAGAATCTCATCACACACAAGCTCAAATAAAAATCTGATTTAGTCTCTCATGCAACGTTTGTATGAATTATTGTATTATAAAAAATTATCTTGTTTATACACACTTTATTATCACATTATCACTAGAATGTGTAAAATAATTGAAAGTAAAAGTGTTAATTCTACATTTATGGATGTACACATGCACGTGTATATGCGTATGTGTGTGCATGTGTCAGTTTTGAATATGCAACCTTTTTCAATATGGCAGACATTATATTGGCAGATTAATAGATAACAATAATTTTTATACAAACTTGTGATTAAACGAGCGACAAGTGAAATCGGCTTCCTTGCATCTTAAAGCACAGGTTTTCAACGGTGTGTTCAACCATTTTTCCACATCGTGGCCCTCAAGTTTATGTTTTGCAGATTTTTGAAAGATATTGAGATCCAATATGCAGCTTCTTTCGTCAGCCCCATTTGTACAATCCTTAATTACATTACATTAAAAACGTTATATTAATTATAATTTTAATGTATATATATATATATATATATATATATATATATATATATATATATTCCTTTCTAACATATAAACATATGTTTTAAGTAGAAAAATAAATATAAATAATTGAAGGAATATATTTTGGAAATTTTATAAGAATTTAAGATTTCTCAAGTATATATACTCATTATTTTAGCTGACTTGATATATTATTAAAAAATAAAAATATTCTACTGCTGCATATAAAGATTGCTTAAAGAGGCTCGATTGAAAAACTTTTTTCTAATTTTAATAACAGAGCATTTTTAATCTAGACAAATCTGTAAAATGTATATGATAATCATTATCTTCCTCTACACATATTTTCAAGAAATTAGAAAAACATTAATTAAGCAATGAGTTATTTTATGTCACGCACATTTATTAAATAAATGTGTGCGCATAAAATTGTTTATACCTAACCTCTTCTCCGTCACAAACCCATGGAGATGGAATACATTCTCCTGGCAAACATTCGAAATGTTTGGGTTTGCATTGGCCAGTCAACATTGACCGTTTTGGATCTAAAAGAAATCACTTTTATATATATATATATATATATATATATATATATATATATATATATCCTCATTACAATATTTATTTTTTGTTTCATTCAGTGTTTTCTTGACTCATGAAAGGTGATTAATAAATTTCAAAAAATATATCAATATTTTCATATATACCAATATTTCCACAGGCAGGAATATCACAATATTCATACTTTCCAGGTGCTGTAAAACACCATGGTCTTGATTCCTTTGCCGGATTAGGATTTCTGCAGTAATTATGCATTTTCAGTTTGTCTCGAACTTCTTTATTAACAACCTACGATGATAAAAATCAGATTGTATTTACATTCAATAAATGAGACATTTTTGACGCATTTAATAACAAACTTACATTCACATGTAATTGATATGCAATTCTTTCATCGGCCCATGGAAGACATTTATTTCCTGATATCGTTACGTTGGCTTTACCAGCGTATTGATTTCCTTTTCCGTATACGCAACCTGAAAAGGAGCGGAAGAATAAGATTATGAATAGCTTCCAAATATTTAATTAAGTAAAATTTGATAAAATGTAATAATATATAAATTATTTCTTACAACAATAATATAACATAATTGATTGATATAAAAAAACGAAATAATATTATTAGATGTAAAATTACACAATTTTTCTTGGTTTATTTTGTGTATATGTATATGTACCAATATCGTCATAAGGTCTCTTGCAAATAAAGAAATGCCCTTTTGAAGCAGTCGCGCAATCTTCAGTGTCCCAGAAAAAATAATCTATATCACACATCGATTCAGATTTTTCGTAACACGGAAATTGTCGTTTCATCACGATACAAAGAGGCCGATAGCCTACCCACGGTGGCTGTTTTGTATCATTCATCCATCCAGGCCACCACTTTGTAAATCTAATAAAAAAATTTAAACTAAAGAAAGGAAATAACACAATTAAATTTATAATTTTATACATGCAAAAACAATGATTTGACCGATATTTAAAAAAATTGATTTTTTTAAATTAAAATTAAATAAAATTGATACTTTGATATCGTCAGAATTGTACTTGAATTTAGCACGCGCGGAATCCGCCCAGAGCCACAAAGTCCGATTCATTGTGGTAAAACCGAAGCCGGAAGTCATTATTGAGTTAACTTCCGGATACGATTGCAACAGCAACTCGGACACAAAGTTGTTTTCCGCCTGGCTAGTGATGTCGATGAGTCGTGCATTCCTTCGGGTGCAATGTTCCAATGCTTCGGCATGATTGAGTCCGCTATCAGGATGAGCCAAGTGATAACAGTGTCCATTGTGCGGTATCTCGTCCTTGCGACAGTGCGCTATACGATTAGAAGCGCATCGCACACCAATCGCATCTCTATTCACGTGACATTCTTGATTGTGTGTGAATCTAGATATCGTTATAATAGCATTATTTTATTATCCAGTTTTGTTATCTAGATAATCATTTAGAGAAACCAATTGTCTTATCTTTATCTAGATAATAATGAGATGTATTGATTTATATTTTTATTTTGTATGTGAAAAAAATGCGTTACCTAAATTCTTTAAAATAATGCATTCAGCATAACTCAGCCTTTAGTAAGCGCTTTATAATTCTTTAATATGTTTGATTCTTACATTTAGTTCCAAGGAAGAGCTAGTGGTAAGATCAACTATGTTAAAGAATCACGAAGCATTTACTAAACGTTGAGTTCTATTAAATTGTAATAACTATACAATTAACAATACAATTATATATGATAATTATAATGTTTGCATTTTTTCTTATTTTTTAAATCAATATTATATTAAAATCATCTAAGTCAAATGTTTTGTAACTTTATTCACCAGGTAAACTTAAAATAAATCTTTATTTTATTTGATTGTGAGATAAAAGTTCATATTTTATTTTTATTTAGATTCTAAATAATTTCAACGTTATTTATATGAAAAATTATGATATAATTATCATTATATTTTAACATAAAAATTTTTCTTACAATCTGCTTTTTATGAAAAAGATTACAAATAAAAGATGATTAAAGATTTAAAAAAACGAGACAAGAGAGAAATATGAGTCATAAATATTTTACTACAATCACCAGAAATTTAAACTTTTATGATTTAACTATTTCTACCAAATGTTATAAATCTCTGATAGCGCATATATCTTACTTGCACGATTGAAATCTGGTTTCATTGCCAAGACATGTTACAGTATTTGCAGCGATCCAAGTTGGCACTCCATTGCGATTGTTTCTGCCTTGCCAAGCCATTTCAGCGCCTCTTTAATAAATAAGAAATTTGTCATATTACGCTTCTTCTTCCTTACTGTATTATATGTAATCCAAAAGGGTAGTAAAAAGAGTTCAAAATTTATAATAGAAAAATATTAAACAAACAATAAAGATAATGAACATTCTTTAAACAAAAATTTTTTTGTATTGAAAAACATTATAATAAATGAGTAACAACCTATTTTTATTTGTTTAATAATTAAATTTAGATTATTACCGAAAAAGAAAGGAAACAGAGAAAGAGAGAGAGTAAGAGACTTGAAAAATCTATGTAAAAAAAATATATACACATTTAATCATTTGTCATTATGTCTATAGCATTACTTATAAAATAAATTATTTTATGTACCTGATATAGCCAAGTTGTCTACACAAAATATGAGCCTCTTTCAATGTCCAACTATTTCTGGAATCGCATACAACGCCCCAACCAGGAAGTATACCTTGCACTTCAACATAGCCGTCGTTAGATCCTGACCCACCTCTCAACCGAATCATCTATTAATGTGAAGAGAATGTTATTTTATTATATTAGAAATTTAAATTTATTAATTTTATATATTATATTACATAATTTATATCAGAATTAATTATAATTTTAATTTTATTATATATTATAATTTTAAAATTAGATAATTCAAAATTTTGTAACTCGCCTTTACAACAGATAGATGCTCTTACCTGACCAGATATAGGTGTTGATCGAACAGATTTTTTCGAATTAGTCAATGGTTGCACTGATTGTACATAATAAACTGGAAATGGAGGGTCCTCTGTAAAACAAAAATAAAACAAAAATTCTTGAGTTACTTATTTTATTTAGTTATTACTACTTGTTTAAACAACATTGGCAACTGTAACAACTTGCATTGTTAGTATAATAAAAGTATGTATTTTTATATATGTTAATGCTACCACAAAATTAATTAAAATCGTGCAAAAGCATAAAAATACATGCAAAAGAACAAAAGAACAAGCTGTTTAAACAACACATTGTGTGGATAAATAATCTAACCAAGAATAAAATAGTTGCAGTGCTATAATTTTTAGAATTGATTATTAATATCTACAAATAATTATAATATAAATATTTGAATATTTTATAAATATTTTGACACATTCAATGAACAGAAAGGAAAATAATTGACAACAGTTGAGAATATTTTACTTTTGCTACTACATAATTTTAACTCTAGATTCTCAATTATCATATCAGAATGTAATTCTTTGCAATAAAAGAAGAATTGTTTTATTTCCTATCGTTAAAAGTTTCATCTATATAGCGAAACATTTATTTTAATTGCACAATACTTTACGGTACGATAAAACAAAAACTCAATTATAAGAAAGTCATTCAAACAAGTGTTCGAAAATTAACTTACCAAATTTATTTTTGCGAATACTTATCATATAAATAAAAGACACACTTTGACCTGCATTAAATTAAGTCCTCAACTTACCTTGCTGAAATGGTGCTGCTTCAATATTAAAAAGTTCGATATCGGTATTCTTTGGGCCAATTTTCATAATAACCGATGAAGCCGTCGTGGTCTTGGTCTTATTTTCAAAAACCAGTCTGGGTTTCCAAACATTTTTATGTTTGTCTAACACATCCACATCGTAATCATTTATCTCGGGATAATCCACGTTGTAATCATTTGTCTCGAAAACATTTGGGATAGCAGACTCTACATTACTTATTTTTGTGTCGCTAGTGCTCCAATAATCATCTTGTTCAATTGCAACATTAGGTAAATTAAATTCGCTTGTGTTATTAAAACTACGCGATTCTCTTTCTATCGTAGTATTTGCAAAGTCTCTCCCTTTTCTTGATAATTCAGAGTCTTTATATGAAATTCTCTCCGTCGTCGTTGCCATTGGTATTCCCATTGTGAACGATTCGTAATTACTATCAGTGCCTATTAAAAGAGAAATATTTTGTTGGACAAACATTTATAAATTTCTAAATTATCAATTGTAAGTGTACGGTTATTATTATTGCGCCCCAATTACTAATAATAAAAACTAAGACTTAAACAATCAATAAAATAAACAAAAAAGTACAACCTGCAACAATAAACAATCTTTAGTCGTGCTTATCGTATTAATAATAAATATAATAATAGCTGTTAATTTATATCAAGAAATTAAAGTTTAGATGGTAAACAATACAATATACGCATAGAATATTTTAAAACACTTAATCATTAATAATAAAATAAAGTATTTATAATAGAATATACATATAACAAAAATGTATATTTTTAATTGTATGTTAGCTTAAGAAAAAATCGACACAATTATAAATTAATATGTAAAAGTAACAAAGATAATCACAGTTTGTAAGAGCATATCAAATAAGATTTATCGATAGTACTATAATTAAGGCATACTATTTAAAGTATTATTCCAGCTGATAGGTTTCTGAATATTATGCGGCTGAATTCTCATACTTCCATCATTATTCTCAATTTCTTTCGTAATATAGTGACCTTTTATGCCATTTGCATTAACATATATGCCATTTGGATAAGAGTCTGTTTTTGGATATTGAGTTGTATTTTTAGACTCTGTGACAAATTATAAAACATCGTAAGTATAACTCATATAAAATGTTTTAAGAAATATATATTAACTATTTAAATAATAATTTATATCTTATATATATATATATATATATATATATATATATATATATATGTGTGTGTGTGTGTGTAAATAATCAGCATAATATATATAATTTGCATTTAATATATATTCATGCAAACAAATAAAAGAGTAATTAAAAATTATACCATGCATTTACAAACCTAAATTTACTTGGCTCTTGGAGTTTGAAAAGATATTTGTTCTTGTTGCCCACTCTGTCATTTTTTTGTCTGCCTCTCTATCAATCGTACTTTGCGAGTACGAATTATCAGGCCGACTAACCGTGCCTACGAAACATTAAGCTTTCACTCATATTTAGTAAATATAATAAATTTTATTGAAAATGTTACTTTTTTTGGCGCAAATAAATATATGAAAAATTTTGCATTTACTATTACATTAAATAATATAATGTGTTGATTCTTAGTATATCTATAAATACATTATTAGATAAAATAAATTTATATTTGCTACATTTAATTGTTATTAGGCTTGCAATTATTCACCATTAATTCATGAAATGTACATCAACATGCGACATAATTTTTCATGCATTAATAATTATTTCATGCATTGTAACCATTAAAATAATACTATTCTCCATGTTTACATACATTTTGCATTGTTTATTGAATTAATGTCACATACACATATATTATATAATATATTAATATAACAAGCTGTGTGCAACTATATTTGCAGAGTTAATTCATGTTAATTCAACATGCAGATATTTGCCAGTACAACAATACATTTTACAATTACTATAAACTGCATTAAAATTTTATTTTATATTGATTATAATTTATCTTTTAATTTTTTTAAGAATGCTGATAGTGAGTAGTAATAAAAAATAATAAATTATTATTATATAATAACTGCAGTCATATAAAATATTTTATCTTTATAAATAATAATTTTATGTGTAAAAATATAAGTGTGTTACATTTGTAATTTATTAAATTAATAAACTAATAATTTTTACTATTAATTTTTATTCACCTTCTTCCCATGGTGTCCGGTTTTCTGTCTGTACATTTCCACGATTTTCTTGATCATGCCACGTACTCGGTTTGAAATTAGATTTATCTGGCTGATTCCAAGTGATATTTTCTTGCATCGTCCAAGAAGGAAATAGTTTGTCTTGTCGCAATCCATCCGGCATCTGATTCCAACTCTCAGTTGATTTATTGGCTTGTCTATTTGGAAAAATATTTCCAACGGATGAAGAAGTACGATTAAAACTAGGATAAAAGCCAGTCGTTCTATCATAATTTTGTCTATTCAAAGAAGAGTCATAATCGGTTTTTCGATTTGTTGGTATACTTCTATTGATGCCAAACTTTGTTTCATTTTGTCTATTATGAAATTGAAAGTCATCTTCGTCGTATCTTCTAGGAGATTGAATCTGCCTCTGATCTGTTTTATTTGATGCAACATGTTCAAAATGATGGTCATAATGAGGGGAATTATTATTATTATTATTATTGTAATTAGGACGCCAGTTACTATCAATACTTGGAGCGTACTGTTCTTGATTATATTTTTGATCACTAGTAGCAGCGGGATTAATCCAATTTGTATTTCCCGAAGGATTTGATGTAGATCCGTAAATATGATAATGATGGTGATGATGATGATAATGGTAACCTGGAGGATAAGATCCATCATAATGATGATCTGGATTTTTATGTGTGTGTGACCATGTGTGTGTATCTTCTGGATGATAAGTTCCTTGCGATTCTTGATCATTTCTCTGATTTTCCGCTTCTTGTTGATCTGAATGATGTTGAAATTCGTAATTGCTACCGGAAGGACGTCCTAAATTTCCACTTGGTTTCCATTCTGATTGATACGATCCATGATTTTTATATTGATTTTCTTCACGCATGTGGCCGTGATGGTAACGGTCATCATGGTTATCAGTAATGTGCTTGGAACGATTATAAAATGGCCTCGTGCTTGTCCACGTAGGTATCCATCGTGGACTCAAAGTTGTTTGAAATGGTCTCCATGTTGGTCTAAATGTTGGTCTCATTGTCGTGCTGTACCCTGATTGAAAAATATGATCACGAGTGTTAGTTGTATAATATTATAACGGCCTAAATTTGACCTTGACATAATACCTCTAGTTTCAGCAGGTGACCAAGCTCTTGCTCCAGTCTTGTGAACTCCATCAACGGATTTATCTGCAATTCAAAAATTATTAATTATACAATTATTTTTCAAATAGATTATTTTACAAGATATTAATTAAAAAACAATTTTTACTAAAATAATTTATAATCAATTGCTTAATTTTATTTAATATTAATTGTTAGAATAATATAAAAATAATTTTAAATAATATAAAAAAAATTTTCATCGAGATGTTGAAAAAAATATACTTGCAAATTGCTTTGAGAAAAATGTTGTATTATACTGATTAATATGATTTATAATATTTAATGTATACAATATACAATTAGGTACCTGTTTTACAGCCGGGCACATTGTACGGCCAATCACAAACCAACGCAATAGGATTGAAGGCTGTCCCAGGACCACAATCCATTACATAGGTAACACCGTTTGCACATTGAAGAAATTTTTTACATGTCTCTGGATGAGCTAATAATCCAGTAAAATCCGCAGGGCATGTAATTCTTTTTACTTCGGTATATGCTGACTTATCGCGTTCAAAGCTCGGATTTAAAGATGTAGGTGGCATTTCATCTTCGTCAGATTTAAAAGTATCTGTATAACGCAACAGATTTAAATCATTATTTTACAATAAACGTTAAGAAGAGCTCTCTTAAAAATAATAAAATTTGAAACGTTAAATGCTGTAGAGAGCAAGGAATCAAATCAAAATAAAATAGGACAACAATTAAGTAAAACAAATATATAATGTAATTCAATAAATTTAGATATAAATATGAAGACTATTTGGTATCTAAAATCTATGTAAAATTTAACATTAAAAATAACGAACGTTTCTTGTTTTGAGCCTTCTTCAGCGCAAATATAAAAACGTGATAAAAAGTCATAAATATAAAAGTACAAAATTTTTTTAAAAAACATCAACAGGCCTCGACGGAACACAATTTTAATTTTCAAAAACATGCACTATAAGTTTACGGTTGCCGATGTTTATAATTCTCTATGGTTGGTAGGCCAAGAAGAATTACTAAATGTGTTTTAATAGATTAGTGACTTGATTAACAATACCGGTTGAGTCCTAGAATGGTATAGATGATTATTTATGTATTTATAATTTTTTGTATTATCGTAAACCAAGTCACCAAACTGTATAATTGATTAATAATTTACTTACAATGTCAGATTACTGAATATAAGAGAACAATTCAGAAGCATTACGAAAAATATGTTAAATTATCCTTTTGTAGCCTGAACAAACTGGATAGATTTATTAAAGTACAAAAGGGTAGCATTCCAAACAATTGTAAAACAAACGTGGTCAATAAAATTAATTGTTCTGATGGTGATGCTTCATATGTCGGACAAACTTCAAGAATGCTACAGACTAGACTATCGGAACACAAATCACAGATCAATAGGAACACTAATATTATAATTATTCCGTTGTTACTAATCATAGACTTTCACATAATCATGAATTTTGTTGGAATAATGTCGAAATATTAGATGAAGTTCCCTTCTACAATAAAAGATTGATCTCTGAAATGTTATTTATAAAGAGACAAAAGAATGGCTTAAATTTACAGACAGACACAGAAAATTTACCGGTATTATATCACTACTTAATAAATAAGCTTCTGAAAATTTAAAGGTTATTAATCTGTGTATAAACTGACTACCTCAACAATTTTTTGACAGTAATCGTTCGACATAAGAACTGCGCTATTGCTCATTATCAAATAATTTTTTACCGAACAATCTGACATTGTAAGTAAATTATTAATCAATTATACAGTTTGGTGACTTGGTTTACGATAATACAAAAAATTATAAATACATAAATAATCATCTATACCATTCTAGGACTCAACCGGTATTGTTAATCAAGTCACTAATCTATTAAAACACATTTAGTAATTCTTCTTGGCCTACCAACCATAGAGAATTATAAACATCGGCAACCGTAAACTTATAGTGCATGTTTTTGAAAATTAAAATTGTGTTCCGTCGAGGCCTGTTGATGTTTTTTAAAAAAATTTTGTACTTTTATATTTATGACTTTTTATCACGTTTTTATATTTGCACTGAAGAAGGCTCAAAACAAGAGCTCGAAACGTTCGTTATTTTTAATGTTACATTTTACATAGATTTCTGTACCAAATAGTCTTTATATTTATATCTAAGTTTACTGAATTACATTATTTGTTTTACTTAATTGTTGTCCTACTTTATTTTGATTTGATTCCTTGCTCTCTACAGCATTTAACGTTTCAAATTTTATCATTATTTTACGTCATCGGATTATTTCTTTGAGAAAATAATTATTTATTACCTTCGCAACCCTTTACATTCCGCGGCCAATCGCATACACCAATAGTAGGGTTGAAGACTGTTCCAATACCACAATTCATAATGTAGGTTGTACCATGCGCACATTGTAAAAATTTTGTGCAATCCCCATAATGTGGTAATAAACCAATTAAATACGGTGGACATTTCAATTCCTAGCAGATATCAAGACGGAAAAAAATCACACAATGAACTCAAATATATTAATATATATGCTGTGCATAATAACAAAGAATATATATATATATATATATATATAGCATAAACGTACTGTCAATTTTTGCGATTTTCCTGTACGAGTAACCTGGACTTCAGAGTCTAATGGCTGTTTAAAATCGGCAGATTCATTCTCATAGCATTTTACTTTATGTGGAAAGTCGCACTCTAGGGTATCCGGATTAAAATGAGTGTTTGGAGCACATGGTTGAATAAATGCACGACCTTGCCAGCAATTGACGAAAAATTTGCAATCTGGCGGATAAACAAATTGTCCTGTGGAATTGTGATCAGGACACTGAACGCCCATTCGAGAATCATACCTAGCTACTTTGTGATGTGATTTATGTGAAAGAATTATATTTTCCTTTCGTGGTTTCTATACAAAAACACAAAACCAAAATTAAATTAAATTTTGAAAAAATTGAATTTCCTGTACAACATCTTTGCTATTTATCATTATTTCTTTTTCATGTCATATCATAATATAAATGTTTAAAAAATATCATACGATGAAAATTAAAATAAATTTAAAGTTCTCTCTCTCCTTCTCTCTCTTTTATTCTCTTATAAACTTTTTTTATACATATTTTTAAAAGTCTTTTAAATCTTGTTATTTGAAATGTTGTATGTCTATATAAAAGAGCTTGTCTTTTGAACTATTATATTATTTAAGAATGTAAAAATGTAATCAATAACAAAGATATTGTCAAGACTTATCATATATTCAGAAGAGATCGTATTAATATTTATCATATATTTAAAACAAAACTAAGCTTAAATTTTTTAAAGAAGACAGACGAAACCTAATGTAAAATAATAAAATAATAAAAATTGGCATAAAGAGCAATTAAAATAACGTTCTTAAAGCAGAACATTCAATGTATTTGAAAATCAACGTTATGACATATATAAAACCGCAATGGGATAATCAAGCGAACGTTTTGATCGGATTTTTCTGACCTTCTTCAGCCCAAAACATAACATATAATAATACAAATAAAGAACGGTTAAACACTGTCGGTCAAAGTATAAAAATAAATACAATACCGTCAGAATATAAATAGCGTAAAATTTTCAACGGACGATAACTAAATATGAAAAATTAAAAACAGAGGTATAAATATTCGAAAAACTGTCAATAAGTCTGTTTTAAGAATGTTATTTTAATTGCTTCTTATGCCAATTTTTATTATTATTAATTGTCTATTGATTAGGGCTCTTAATTGCTATTTATGTATATTAATGTAAATGTTCTAATATATAAAAACGAATCTGTTTAAAGTATTTAAAAATTACCGTGCTATCAATAGCCACGCCTTCGTATAAATCTTCATTCTTATCATCAAGTCCCACATTTATATCCTTGGTGTCGTCATTTCTCTGATATGGATATTTATTCCCAAAATCAATCTCGTTTTGAGGCCGATTGTGATATATTGATTCATTCTTAAAATGCCCATGACTTTTATCAAAATTAATTAAATCTCTGTATTCAACAGGAGGCTTCAGATCTTTCCGTTGCTCTTTCTTATCAAATTCCAAGTGACGTTGCTGTTCAGGAATTTTTTCGGGAATTTGTTTAGAATCGTAATTCTCAAGCTGCGTTCGTTGTTCAATTCCACTGTCCGAAGCTTTTCGCCAAGGACTCCAATTTTTCGTGTCAGATTTGGGCGGAATGTTGTCCTGCGATTGTTGCCATTTTAAAGAACGAGGTTCTATTTGAATGCGCGATTTATTTTGAATAAAATTCCAAGGAAGTATCGATTCACGACGTTGTGATGGCTTTGTAGTTGTTGCGCTTGGATCATAAATCTATGATAGTAGAAATCGATCAAAATAAATCAATCACAGTCCTAATTTTTATTGTTAAAATTAAAAAAGATAAACAAAAATTTATATATATATATATATATATATATATATATATATATATATAAAGTTTATTATAATTGTATATTTGCATAAGTTTATTCAAAATCAAGTCATTGTACACTTGATACAACCAATTACATATAACAAGTAAATAAAATATATTTAACAATTTATTTTACTAATATATCTATAATTGTGTATGCTCTTCGTTTCTATTACTATCATCAGTAAATGTGTGAGTACATATTAAACTTTAAAGAATAAAATTTAAACAATTAATAACTAACAATAACGACATTATTTGCAAACATAATTAAATTAAAATCATTGTATATACATTATACGTACGTATCAGAAAAATGGCATATTATAAAATAATATAGGTGTATAAAGTCAAATGGTAAAAACGAATTAAATGTTTTCCTTGAAATTTTACTATACAGCACTACTGACGTTTCATAAATATTAATTAAAAAAAGTTACATTTTTAATGCATATTCACTCTTAATCAAATAAATTATACATTCCTGACTTGATGACAAATTTACATTACGTGTCAAACATGTCTTTATATAACATACTAGCAATCAATGCAAATAAAATGTTTCTGAACGCGACTCGTTATTATCATATTACATGTTATTATCTCGGTAAAAAATGAAATATGTGTTCCAATATTTATGAAGATCTATTAATTCAAGAGTAATGCAAATTTACTCGTTATTCATCTTGAAGAAATAATAAGATTAAGCACAATTTGTGTACGCTGCAAATTCGTACTGTTTCGTCACAATGATGACGTTAATATTATTTCAAAACTCAAGAGTATTTTCGTTTTCTCTTATAGCCCAATTTTAGTCAATCTAATCCACATTTAAGTTACAATTTTAAACAATCTTGAGTAAAAAAGATGGAAATTAAAGCGGCTGTATACATCACATTTTCTAAAAGAACCATAATGATTTTATCACATACCGCGAAAGAAAAAACGGCTAAATAGATGAGGAGAAGCGCGACGAGAAAATGCTTCAAGCACAGCATCATTTTCGATACTACCACGATACACCGAGCATTGTACTATACTGATCCTCAGCTTCTTGTATTATCTCAGTCTAGTTACCGATCGGCGCCGTTTTACTTAAAAGTAGATAGCCTTTGAAAACAAACACTTTGATTCATGGAAACTAGAGGGTTATCAATTGGAGAGGTCGAGGTTCATTTCAGTTCGGCGCATGCGGAGAAAGACGAGACCAGAATGTAAAAGATAACAAGGAATGGAAAGAAAGAAAACAGAATGCTCGAAGAATTTAATCTGTTCACATACATCTGTAAACATAAAAAGTATGCCGACATGTGTATATGAGTCGACGCAATAAACGAGCGACTGCAAACAGAGCTATTTGCCAATCGACGGCGACGGTGCGCGAAAAAAACAAATTTCTGCTGCTGGTTGATGATTATTACAAACTGGGCTTATGAAAAAATCCGATATGAAAAATGAATAAATAAATAAAAATTAGATATATTATTTAATATGCGGCGTTTTATTGAGCTCCTTTGAAAAACAGTATCATACGAGGAGTGAAGAATATTTTTTATGTTTTATAGTCTCTGCGGTAGGTTGAAGTCGCAGTTAGATCTGCGTTGATGGCTGCAAGTAGAGGTGATCGGATCGAAAACGTAAGTAGGCTCGCACGACTCCAGTTTGCATTTCCCATTACTGCACATTACGTACTTGTTGCAATCCTCCGGATACGCCGACACCGTATAAGATTTGCCATTCTGCCCAAATCAATTGTTAGTACACAAGAACTTGTAAAATGAGACGTGTGAAATTTAAGTTAAAATATTAAATGTCTCTCTTAAATTTTACAAATTTGCATTACCTAAAATTTTCCAATATAAATTTTTTTTAAATGTATTTTTTTCAATAAAATATTTGTTTTGTTTGAGTATTAATATCGCCAATTAATTTCTCGAAAACTAATTATTATATTATCTTTTAAAAACGTTTAACCGAAATTATGCTGTTTTGAAAATGTATAATTTCAATTTCGGAGACATCAGTGTGAAATTTAAAGATGTAAAAACAAAATGTATAAGTTAAGAGTTAAAGAAGACATACATATTAATCATGTTTTTTAAATAAAGATATTTTTATATTTTATATTTACTTATTATTTATAGTAATAAATAATATTTTATTCTTTTTTATCAATTTTTAATAATATTTTTATATTAATTTTATTTTATATTAATCTGACAGTTTTCTATATAAAATGCATTATAATAAATCTGATGATATATTGCACTGTAATATATCTTTTTCTATGCATTTAGCAAAAATAATTAATAAATTTAATAGAATATTAAAACATTAAACAAAATAATAAAGATAAGAAATCATATATATATCAGTTTTTAAAAATATATATATTTTATCTTAAATTATATATTAAAATAAAAATAGAAATTAAATCTCCTTTTTATGTTTAAAACACTTGTTCTTTTCAAAGTCGTGATACTAAAAAAAAATTATTTAAATTAATTTCACACTTACTACTTTCATTCTCTTGGTAGCAGAAAGAAGGTGACAACAGTACACTAAAAGTAATAGAATTAACAATCGGTGCGACATCTTCGTATACAATCCTGGAAACCTATTCAGCCACAATTACACGAACGTGATCGGAAGAGTGTGGTATTTATTGCAGATTTATTGCATGTTGTGCAATCTGGTGGGAATTTTGTTGATACTGATCGTCATCGCGGAAATTACGTTGTTTCTAACACGAACGGGGTTCACAGGATGAGTTTATCTGAAGCTGTGAAAAATCGGTTATCTCAATGTGTAAACGAAGGTCGTGTCCGCACTGTCATGATACTATTTTCGCATCCATTTGCCGGACACCGTTTAATCGTTACTCATTGCCGCTGGTTATTCTACATTCAAAAAAATAATCTTGTAACTTTAACAAAAATTTTCTAGGTGTAAAAAATTAATCAAAACAGATAAATTATTAGCAAATACTATGATACTGCATATATTTTGCACTTAATCAATTTAAATGACAGAATTTAAGAGACAGAATTTATATCTGTACTATTAGTGTAATTTAGACAAAAAATTTGTCTGTGATGCCTATCTTTAAGGCCTATTGTCAAGAACAATTATATTTGTGGTTAATATTTGGCAATGTATGTGATCTAAGTTTTATAGAGATATTGCTAGGATATTGCTGCTATAAATTCTATACGTGACAAACAATATTCTAACAAATACAAAAAGTAGCGATAAATTTTAATTGAGACACATCTAGAAATCTATCAAAATATTTTTTTGAGTGTGTCGTACATAGGCGGTATTGTAAGCAACGATAGTTTCGCAATCTTATTGTCATTTTCCGATGTTTGCGAGATTACATTTCTACAACTCGTCGACATTATCAGTCTTGCGAAAATAGTTGGCAATAATTTTACTTATATTTTTAATTGTACAATTTAGTTTTTTATTTTCAATTTAGTTTTTTATTTTAGTGGCAGAAAAATTATTAATTGTAGCGGTGTATAAACGATTCAATGATTAATATGACACAATTTAAACTAATATTATAACTTTATTTACGCAATGTAGTAACAAATGTTTATACATTCAAATAGGATTAAAGTATTGCAAAATAATTCCGTGTCTTATAATAACTTCTGGTGGAGTTATAGATGAAAGTTTTCATCCACGATTACTACAGCCTGTTCGATCTCTCAGAGGATAATCACAAGTCATGATAGCTGGATTGAATTCTGTTCCTGCTCCGCAGGTCATGACAAAGCAACCACTTTGATCACATTGTTGATATTTGCTACAGTCACCCGGATAGGGTAGTATATGTGCCTAAGTGAATAAATCATTCGATTAGCTTCTAGCAACGACAAGGAGAAGCGAAAAAGTTATATGAATAAAACAAAAAAATGCCTTCTATATAAAAGACGGTAATATAAAAATATAAAAAATTATAAAAATAAATGGATATGAAGAGAAATATATTTTTTTATCGGTGGAAGAGATCCTTTAAAAAGAGTATAAGTCATAGTTCAACAAATATCAACTGTAAATATTTATTTTTTTGTAATTAATATACAAAGTATACAAAGTCCAACGTATACTGCAAATCATATTTTCAATACTCATAATTGTCTAAATATTTGATTATTGATATTTATCATTATTTGATGACAAAAGACAAATATTTACGCGTTATACTTGAAAACATGCAAAAAACATTTTATTTTCATTAAGAGCATTCATTTTGCTTTTATATAATCAGTTAACTATCACACATTGATGACATTAATAATCTTCCCTTTCTATTTGACTAATGTAAGTAATATTCACAAAGTACTTACCTGTGTTTGTGTCATTACAAACGGTGCTCCACACAGCATTAAAACTACACAAAATTTCATTTTGAACATCGTTCTTTGATCGTGTTGATCGTCGTTTAAAACTCAACTCGATTGCTTTCCGTTGCCAAGAAATCGACCTTATATATATAATCTTCAATAGGCACGATTAAGAAAATGTTTTAATACTATCACAAATTGCGATTTTCTTATTACGCTTTCTTGTATTTTCGTTATCTACAGTTCATGCAAAAGGCTAAAGGTGATGTTAGGCTTCCTTTCACAAACACATTAATGACAATATCTAATAGAGAAAAATGCACCTATGTGTGTGTGTGTGTGTGTGTGTATGTGTATGTGTATGTGTATTGTCGTAATAACATTTTTTCAATTGCATTACGTTATTACGAAAAATAAATATTTATAAAAAATTGTATGAATTATCAAAAATTGTTAAAAGTTAAGAGTTGTTAAGCTAAAAGTATTTGCGTACTCTTGCGTATTTTGAAGCATTTATCACTATATTATGTATAGACTTGAAGAAAATGATTAACAATTTTTATAACACGTGACCTATGGGCAAATTTGCCTAATGTTACATAATAACAGAATATAGTTTAGCCTCTTGTAACCTTGCTAATTTTCTGTAATTATCGATAACATCGTTTAATTGTTGTTCATTCGAATGAATTAAATGATGTTAAAACGACAATTAAACGATGTTATCGATAATTATAGAAACTTAGCATATATAATCTTGTATAATAATAGAATATATGTAGTTTAGCCTCTTGTGACTTCGCTAATTTTCTGTAATTGTCGATAACATCGTTTAACTGTCATTTTAACATTATTTAGTTCATTCGACATGTATTTCCTTTTTTATTTTATATATATATATATATATATATATATATATATATACGTATATATACATGACTACAGAACACACAAGTAAAAGTATCGAAACGTCTCATTTAGATCTGTTAAAAATATTTTAACAATTATTTGTTTTTTTTAACGTAAATAATTGTCAAAGTATCTTGAATAGGCATAAATGGGACGTTTCAACATTTTTTTACTTGTGTCTCTCTTTAGCCGTATAATTTAAGTCTAATACGCTAATATTAATAAATCTAATTTAATTTCTATCGACGTAGCCAACACACGTCAGAGATCGGCGGATTATCGTACTTCAGGCACCTTTTACGCGAATTTTCAAATATTTAGAAGTAAAAAAAAACGAAGCCTCCACCATAACTTTGTTTACCCTTGATTTTCGTCGCATTATATAATAATGTACAATTACTTCTTAATTTTTGTTTCACTTTATTGTAAGCTCACAGAGTGTATTTGACAACATTATAATATATGTATATATTCTATATAAAAAGTTATTAAAAAGTTATAAGAGTGTAATAGCCAAAAATTAAAGAAATAGTTTCCGAGATATATAATATATCGAAAGAAAGCCGCTCTATATATAAATGTAGTCATGTAGTGTCCTACATGTGTATAAAATTTCATTAAAACAAAAATTTTTGAGTTTGAGAGATTCTTTTGTGAGATATTTTTTATTATAAAAAAGTAAAAAATTAATTTCTTTTAATATATTCGTCTTATATGTGGAATAGTTATATTAAGAATGTGTTACAAAGAGAGAAAGAAATATGTTGCAAAAAACAAAGTTTGAGTAGCTATTAAAAATAAGATTTAGGTCATTTTTAGTTACTTTAGCAGAAGAAAAACGAAAAAGAAGAGAATTCTAATATTTTTTTTTCTCGCCTACGTTTTCTTTTAATTCTACAGTATAAAATAATGAGGAAGATATGAAATAATGAGAAAAAAGAACCAAGTATAAAAAGTGTAAAAAAAACTTTCGCTATGTTATATTTTACTTCATGTAAAAAAATATACAGGGTCCGCCACCAAAATCCGGACAAAATGAATAATTTGTTTAAGCAAAATTTTATTTATCAAAATGTAAGAATTAGGGAAAAACTTTTTACACATTCATAATGACATTCTTTTAGAATAAAATTATTCTATAAAACCGCCTTTTGCATCGATAATTGCTTTGATCCTTTGGCCTAAAGCGCTGGCACGCTCTCTGCAATACAGCCTTGTCCACATTTGTGAACGCCTCCTTAATAGCCGCTTGGAGAAAGGTCATGTTAGGATGTCTCGCTTTGTTGGTCAACAACGCTCCACACGAAATAGCCCAACAGATTCAAATCTGAATTATTCAAAGACCAGAATTTTTTAGACCAAAACATGTCAAGGTTGTCCGACAACCATTTTTGAACCAAGTGACTCGTGTGCACAGGTACGCCGTCCTGCTGAAAGACGTAGTCTTGCGGGGACCACAGTATCTATTCACGGCTTCACAACATTCGTCAGAACGTGTAAATAAACTTCTTTTGTAACAGTTTCGTGCTTTTTAAAGAAATGTGGCGGCATAATGTGACCCTCACTAGAGACGACGCCTAGGACGTGAACAGAGGCCGGGAATTTCGTCCTAGCTATTACGGGGACTTCATCAGTATCGTGAGCGAGCCAACGATCATTCTTAAATTCGGTTTACTTGGCATCGACAGAAAAAATTTTCTCGTCCGAAAAGAACTTTATGCGTCTCGCAGCTTCGTTTTTCAGCGAATTCAGAAGCAAGTGACAGCGAGCAACTCTCTTCATTTTAGCAGTCTCGGAAAGCATTTGGCGAACTTTTATTACATAGGATTTATAACGTAGGTCCTCTTCAGCAATTCGACGCATTGTAGTGTCACTCACATCCAAAGTTCTAGCTATTTTTGTCAGAGACTGCCCAGGGTCCTCTAAAATGTGCTGTTGAGCCTTTGCGATAATTTCTGGAGTTCTTACAGACTTTTCTTTTGAGTGCCTCTTCCTCGTCGGGTTTGCAGAACCTTCTGTGGACTTATCCGAAGCAAAAAATTTAGCCGCAACATCATATACAGTCGATCTTGGGTAACCGAAAAACCGAATATACTCGGTCTGAGAATGTCCAGCGCGAAGATTTTCTATTATCGCCGCTCTTCGGTTATATTCCGCACTCGATCTTATTTGTTCGGACATTTTGAGATTATGCACGTTTATTGAAACAATTTGAATTGACGTAACGATAACAACGACCCCCCGCCAAAGTTAAATAAGATAGGAAATTCAAATTTAAATTTGTCCGGATTTTGGTGGCGGACCCTGTATATTTATTTATATTTCAGACAATTCCATCACTTACTACTGAACGGTACGTCATGGAGAGTTTTTTACAATACATAGTCACAAATTATACTGAAATTTCAAAAAATATTAAAGGTAAATTTATTAACACTATAAAGAAAGTGAACTTTGAAAAAAAAATCTCTTTTATTCATGACAAATCTTTTGAACGAAATAACATCAATTTCCATTATCTGATTTAAGATAAATTTAAATTATAGCGCTTATAAATAGCAAATGAATGAATTGATACTTTTGCATTAATAACTTATACATAATTAATTTAAACGTGAATTGCAATCTAATATCTTCATTATCTGGATACAATTCTAACAGACATATATATAAAAATAATAAAATTATAAAATATACTTGTTATTTAATCAAAATAATAAATATTTCAAAAGAGGATGGCTAAAATTGATTTTTGCTCAAAAAGTGTTATTTACATACACTTTACGTTACGTCACACTTTTTTGGCCAATATCAGCCCATTTAAATCACCTCCTTAAATAATTCATTAGTTTTAAAAATTATTTAAAATTTATAAATAGATAAGATAAATAACTCAAGTAAAGACTCTAAATATTACAGAGTAATATATAAAGAAAGAAAATAGGCAATAAAGAACCAAAGCGGATGTAGGACGTGAAGTATTTTCCAACTAATAATTCAGATCATGTTTTATTAGATGTTTCGGTTTTTTATAAGATTGTTTTATTGTTTATAGTCACTATAAATTACTGAAGAAGGCTTAAAACGAACCTGAAACGTCTAATGAAACATGATCTGAATTATTGGTTGGAAAATACTTCACGCGCCCTATATCCGCATTGATTCTTTATTGTCTACTTTTTTCTTTACTTATGTAAGAATTTGTTCATAAAATATAACAAATTATATAATATCTATATTGTATAGATACTATTATAATTTTCGACCTGTTTTCTGACTTTCCTTATAACTTTCCCAAATTAGATGAAATATATTTTCTTCTATGACAGATCCAGTATTAAACACCTGGCTTTTTATGGATTCTCCGACTTATATGTTATGTATTTACATCACATATTTAATATTTGTGTTGAAAGTTGGACCAAAAATGATGGAAAAAAGACCTGCTTTTCAACTAAGAACTATTATGATCTTACATAATATGATTCAAGTATTTTTCAGTATCGGGATAACATCTATGGTAAATTTAATTCTGATTCCACATTTTTATCATTAAATGTGTACTAAATTGTAAAATTTAATACAAATTAATCTATAAAAATTATTTACTTATTTCAGGGATTGAATATCATTATTAAGATGTTTTCTGATGAATACAATTCATTATATGATACAGAAATCAAATATACCGGGGTAGGTATTTTTTCGTAATTTTCAACAATTGTAAACTAAATTAAATTTTAACATTTTTCGATAATTATTATGCATAATTTTAACAATATTATGTATATGTTTCGGACAAATAGTTAACAAGTGGATGGTGGTATTTTTTCGGAAAATTGACCGAACTCCTGGACACGGTAAGAAAATATTTATATACAAATAAAATTAACTAATATTTTAATAATTAGGACGTTTAATATGTATTAATTGATTCACAAAGATTTTGGAAGACAATTTGCATTCGTGTTTTTGTGCTTCCGCTATCATTCAAAAATTACCATTGTTTCATCATTTATCCGACAAAAGCAATCATAACAAAGTTTATTTTGAAATACAAAAAATATTAGGACAAGATAAAAAAGATCTATAAGAAAACTGTAACTCCTAAACTAATGTTTTGCTTTTGAAGATATTCTTCGTTTTGAGAAAAAAGCAAGATCAAGTGTCTTTTCTTCATATATATCACCACAGCATAACAGTTATTTTCTCATGGTACTGCTTGAAATACCTACCTGGAGAACAAACTATCGTCGTATTTACCCTGAATTCCGCAGTCCACATTATTATGTACAGTTATTATTTCATCGCGGCACTTGGCTCCAAGTATAAAAAATATCTCTGGTGGAAAAAATGTGTGACCCAAAGTCAGCTGGTAATTACCTTTCAAAATATTAAACAAATTATTCAGCATTATGTCATTTTCTCGATCTGTCAATAGAATCATGAGATTACATCTTTAAAATAAGATTTGTAACATCTTATATATTTTAGACAATTTTTTATTTTATTTCTTTTAATTAATTTGTAAGTTTAATAAAAAAAATTAGTTAATGAAATTTTCTTCATAAATTTCAGATACAATTTGGAATATGGTTAATTTACGAGGTACTAATAATTATTTTTCCTAATATATTGACCATGGAATGCCGAACACCAAAGTTTCTGACCTACCTCCTCATACTAAAGGCAATAATCTTTATTTATTTGTTCAGCGATTTTTATCGAAAAAAATATAAGACTAAAACGGCCTAATAATCAAAAGTGAGCTTGTAAATATTTTTTGAAAAAATGCGGACTTATATTCAAATTTGTTTATATCTAAAATTTTAAATAATAAGCACATATTTTGATGAAATGTTAAGATATATTCTGATAAAATGTAATCGGATAACTGTAACTTTACAGTGCAACAATTTTCTAATAATAATTGTGTCATATACTTCTAAAATTAAAAACATATGTTACAATGTGTAATGGCAAATTTATTAATTAAATCGAGGATTTAAGTGTCACATCTTGATAATTGTACGCTGGAAATTACAAGGTTATGGGTTTTTTAATTGTTTTCATATTTTAATATTTTTAACTAGTATCAAGACTCTCCTTGTAAAAAAGATTAAATTAAAAAGTAGTACAGGCAGTGGAGAGCAAATTATGTATTATATAAGCGGAGTTTGGTAGTAATTAAGAATAATTAGAATTCTGAATTTATGTTTTTAAAATTATACTAATTCAAAACACATGCGTTGATTTCGTTCATTGTTAATTATATTAAATTTACCACTACATTAAATATTCTATTATATTTGCAATTCTTTAATATGCACTAGTGTGCTGTAGTGCGGCTGATCGAATTCCATATTACATTTACATTTTGAATCCTTTTTCGTCATTTTAAAGTGATTTTTTTATTCATCGAACAATAAGCTATTATAAAATGTAATGTATGTAAAATATATACGTAATATACATAATAAGAACAGTATCACAAAAAGACAATAACGCTGATACTTTTTTATTTAAAACGGAAGGCAAAATCAGTAACATTCGTCGGCGGAACAAACTACATCGGATTAAACTTGTCGAACATCGACACGTTCCATTTGTGTAACTTACATAACTTCAAGAACGCATATGTTAATACACACAATTTTTACAATAAAAGACTTATTTCTGAAATGCTATTTATAAAAAAGCAGTCTAAAAGCTTAAATTTGCAAACTGACACGTAGAATTTACCGGCAATATATCATGACGTGATACACAAACTCTCAAAAGTTTGAATATACATATATAAAGCAAAAAAGAAAAAATCATATCAAATTACATATTATAAAACAGATTTAAGTGTGTATAACCAATATATAAAATTAGCAGTTCCAAGAGGCTATTAAATCATATTCTGTTAGTATGCATTGGTTAAATTTGATCGTTAAAAATGTTGTATTCTGAAAATAAGTAAAAATAGAGATAAATATAAAAATAAGGAGCTGATACAAGCATAAAAAGGTTGTTAATAAATTTTTTAGAAAAATGATAATTGTCAAAATATCTTTAAATAGACAAAGACACAGGCATATTTTGACATTTATATAAGTGTTTATACTTTATTTATCAACAGCTTTTTTTATTTGTATCCGCTCGTTATTTTTATAACTTTGAATATTGAAATATTGCAAAACTATATATATAATATATAATTAATACACTAGATAAAAATTGTATGTATTAGTTTATATTCTTTTAAGTATTTATACTTCTTTGTATCATATTCTTTGTTTTCTTTATCGATGAAGTATTGTACTTTGTCGATGCTCTTGAACGCTATAAAATTATTAATACAATTCAATTATTTTAACGCTCAATTCGTTTGAATGTTGTAATTAGATTGACATTTAATCTTTAACACATTTAAAATGTTTAAAATTATTCATATATTATATATATATATATATATATATATATATATATTACTTTATACCTATTACAAATCATTTTAATAAATTAAAAAAACTCAATAAAATATATTTACATTAGACAGAGGGAAAAGAGAGAGGGAAAAAGAGAGAATGAAGGAGAAGGAGAGAATGAAAGAGAAGTGAGAAAAAAAAGAAAAGAAAGAAAAAAGGATGAGAAGGAGAGGAAGAGAGAATTATAATCAGATTTATACAAGAAAAATTATATTATAAAATTTATACATATATTTGTACAAATGATTGATTCGTGGAAAACATGATAAAATATGTTTATGTTTTCGATGAAACGACTCTCTTTCTCACTTTTCTCTTTTTTTCAAACATCTAGATATCATCCTTTCACGCAATAATTGGTACGGATGAGGTGATTCGGAAGTAGTTACTGGCACTCTCGCGAAACGACGTAATTTTGGAGATAACAAGACTAGATTTTGGAAAAGACCAAATGCACTGCTAGTTGCCCAATATAAACTCAGGCACTGCAAAAAAATATTTAGAATTACTTATTTAATATAATTAAACTATTCTTGTAACAAAATTTTTCGTAACTTACCGACGGTACATACATAGCAACAAGGATCATACCTATTGCAGCAATTCTGAAGAAATAGGTCAAATATTGCTGCCACTTTCTTAGCTCTTTTATTCTATTCATATAATTTATCTGCAAAATTAAAATTATATAAAAATAAGCTTTTAGTAGAGTAGTCGAGTTTTTAAAATTTCATTCACGATATCCCAATCATTAAGGAAGCTTACTTCTATAATAGCTAAATTAAATAATCCCATTGCTATGGGAAGTATAAAAGAATCTGCTACAGTTAAATTTGTAATCCAAAGAAATCCATCGGTTGTAAATTCTTGCCAAATGGTATAAGCATCTAATTGGAAAAGTATGTAAGAAACATATTAATTCTCCTATTTTATTTAAGAATTTATTCAATTATTATTGCCATATGTACCAGCATCCTGTTTAGGTAACATATAACATAAATTTCTAATAGACATTGACAATGATATCCATAAAGGTATCTGCACTAATACCAATATGCTAGCTTTAACTGGATGACAATTTTCTCGAACAATCAGTTTATTCCATTGTTTCTTCAGCTGTAATAAAAATGGTAAATATATTAAAGATCAAATATAATAGAAAGTTTTATGCTATTGTTAATTTGCAAACTTAAATTAAATTAGAGATAAAACATTACCTACCGAGTGATTGTACAAACGTCTAGCATATTCTTCGGGCCAATTATATTTATGTATCCCATAATATGTCTCTTTTTTCATTTCTTTAACTATTTCATCCATTTCATACTTAAGATTTTCTAATTTTGCAAATATATATTGCTGAAAATGTTATTCTTATAAATATCATATAAATGTGAAAGTTGCATTTTAAGATAAAATTTGATAATAAAATAAAAAGAACTTCAATTTTCAAAATAAATTTATACAAAATAGAAAATAATAAAAAAATATTTATTAATAGTTATATAATTAAAGTCTTTAACTTTTTCTTTTACTATTTTATGATTCAGATTAATATTCACAGATAATGATAGATATATCACAATTAAAAAATAAATAAATAAATAAAAATATATATGAATATTTTAACTCTACCTGATATAAAGATAGCGGTAATGTTATCGCTGTCCTCATTATAATAGTAGAAAGGACAATAACTGACCACCATGGCAAACCTGTATAGTCATGCATCCATAATAAGGAATCTTGTGTAATTTTGACAAATTCACTCTCCGATAATGTTCTAAAGATGTCACTGAATTGCATTGGGACATGATTTTCAGCGATAGAATCAACACTAGCATTTGAAAAATATCTAATACTGTTACAATTCAAATTATTGTAATAAGTTTTACGTCCCATGCGTATTTCTTTTTTATTATTGTGCAAAATTACATTGGAAACAATTTGAGACTGAGACACATAGTGAAAATTATTTTGTTCTCTTGAACTATATTGCCTAATTGTGACATTATTTAACATCAACTGTCGATTGAAAAAAGTTAAATCTTGAGTAATGTTTGTACAATAAGATTTACTGTAATTATTATATATCGTATGAGATAATGTATTCGATAACCCATTATAATAAGTGGCATTAATGCTGATTCGCTTAAACCGTCCGGAAAAAACATTTTGCAACTTTGTCAAATGCATGGTAAATACTAGTAGGAGCAAATGTGACTGCTCAAAAAAAATATAAAATACACATCGATGTGAGATCTATTTATTTTACACTGTACAGAATTTTATTTTTAAAATACGAACATTTACTGATTGAAAATATATATGCAACTCCATGCGAAAACTTTCGCACAGTATTAATAAGTGTCAAAGTATCTATTGTAATTTGTAATATAAAAGTGAGGTTATATGATATAACAGCAACCTCGTATAATACTGCCATCTGCATTTATTTTGAAGATTACTTAGAATTACATAGTCAAACGTCTTTCGACACTGTCGGTAAAATCTATCTCTGTTTAATTTGTGTTCACATTACCATCCAACTTTTTCATAAAATTACATATGTAATTCTTTTATATTTTCTCTCCTTCTCTTTCTATAAAATATACTATAAACATTAATTTTAATTGCAATTTCAATTTTGATTTTAATTTTTGAATTTAACTTTGATCTTATTTTTTATTTTAATCGTAAAAATGTTGCTTAGCAGTCTATATAATGCTTTTTTATGTTATTTATAGTTTGTTTATTATTTGTTATATTTTTTATATACTTTAGATCATGTGTTAGACGTTCACACACAATACACAATTGCAAGAAATGTAAAAAGCTAGAAGTCATCCAAAGCCGAAAGGCAAGGATTAACAAAAATATATAATAAAATACTATAAACATTAATTATTATTAAAATGTATTAAAACATAAATTATCATTAAAAATATATATTATTATTAGCATCTTTTTATGTACATGTATTATATACATATAATACCAGACGAGAAATTTCTTTATTTCAGCAAAACTTTAGTTTATTTTAATTAAAAATTTCTTTTTTTCTCTTTATATATAATTTAAAAATTTTCAAATTCAATTTTCTAAAATTTATATTTTTATGACAAAATATATCTTGTATACTTTTTTAAATTTTTGTTATGGGAAAAATTGGCTTTGGTTATGCCAAAATTGTTAATATTAATAAATATAACCTAAGTAACCTAGTATATAAAATAATATATATATTGCCATTTTATATACTTTATGTGTTATATATATATTATTACATATTTTTTAATATATACATATGTGTATTTTTTCCATATTATATATCATATCTCTACAAAAATAAAAAATCTATATTAACGTACATATAATTAATGTCTTTTCTTTATTTTTATGTTTATGTACATATAATAAACAGAACTAAATACTATCTTAAATCAAATTGGACAGCCTTTTCGAAAATCGGCGACTACTTTTAACATATGTCTATGCAACCAATACTTTTCCTTATTCGCTTTTCTGTTGAAAGAAAACGGCGCAAAAGGAGAGGTAACAGGATACGCAATGACGGGGTTAGAAAACCTGGAACTGAATTATCTTGCGGATTATGTCGGCCTGAACCCCTTAGATCCGAATACGACACTGCTAGGTGGAGGCATCCGTATCCGGGTTATTAAAAGCGGCACGTCTGTACCCTTCAGTGTCACGTCAATACAATACAATAATGAGAATAATATGCTCTATTTACAAATTAAAATATCGGATTTCAAAATATTCCGCGCGCTATTTTATCAATATTAGCTCTGATCTTTATATAAGCGTTAAAAGAACTCGTGGTACAGCTATATTTCAGTCTTTCGTATGTATGTGTATTAAAAAAAAAAAAAAAAAAGAGTATGAATGTAAAATGAAATATGTTTTTACGGACAAAAAATGCAAAAGTTTCGGAAAAAATACTCCATTTTTCTCGCGAGTTACATAAAGAATGCGCGCGATGTGAAAAACTTTTCCCTTAAAGATTTACCTATCAAAAAAACCGGTATAAGGAAGTACCGAAATCAACAGGATTAATGCACAAAAAATTGAAAGTCAAGTTTTTGAGTAACGGATTTTTACAGTTGTCCAACGATTCATCCGAATTCAGGAAAATATTGTGCTCGACGTGCCGTTCGTTACAATTTTTTGCATAACGGGAAAAAATTTTTAACAAAGGGCGTAATACAGTATCTATCCCTTTTTTCCTAACCAAGTAAAAAACCGACACTAACGAATTCTTTTACGACGCTAGAACTCTTTTTAACGATGTTTTAAAAGACAACGTGGAAAGCGAAAAGTCTTCATACGGAAGAAAATAGGATAATTATTTACGAGACGCTACGAAAAATCTAATAAAACGGTTCCTTCATTGTTTTTTTCTAGATTCTCTTTCTTTTTATCTATTAAAAATTATATAATTAAAATTATATAATCTCTCTTTCTTTTTATCTATTAAAAATTATATAATTTTTAATAGATAAAAAGAAAGAGAGTTTAAAAAATAATTCACATAAAATAAACATTGTAAAATATGCGTTCCTTGTTTTATCTCTTGCAAGAATTTTCTTTCTGTAACATAATAACTTATACTCGCAGACATATATGTATATTTCTCAATAAAGTAATTTATTTATACTCTATTTTTCTTGTGTTTATACACTTTAGCAAGATACTTTCTCATTAGATATAAAAAATTCTATTAAAAAATTAATTCGACATCGATTGATTACGATTACAATTATAAAATTATAATTACAAATAAAATTTGATACAATCACGGCGATTTATTAACGCCGTAATAAGATTACAAGATTATTATTTCGTGGAATAAGGTATAAATAAACGAAGGCTGGCATACGTATTTTCGTGATCCACCAGTACCAGTCCGACGATATGACACACAACCGTCGTTTCAGAAGGATACAATAAACGCGGACGAGAGCCAAGCACTCGTTACGAGCGGGCCCCGAAGGCTCTAATTAAAATAACAAACGGAAAATCCGCGAGAGTTTCCGCCGCACTTGCAGAAACTTCCCCCGCTCGTCTCGTAATACAAACCACCCATTTCCATTTGCCGACGCGCGCCCCGCACCCTCCGCGAAGAGGATCTGCTTCGCATAAATGACAACTATATATATATTCAGCTCTCTCTCTCTCTCTCTCTCTCTCTCTCTCTCTCTCTCTCTCTCTTTCTCTCGATGACTGTGTATAAATGTTTCCGTATTATAGCATGCTACACAGTTGAAAATGTTACTTTGCCAATAGAAGAATTAAACCAAGATTGAAAACTTGATGTACATTATGAGAAAAGTGTGTATGGGGAAAAAATAAAATAAAATAAGAAAGAATAAAGTATAAAGAAAATTTAAGTATTAATTTATAATTAATATTTAAATAAATAAATAAATGTATAATTTAAAAAATAAAATAAATCTCTTTTCGAATTAATTAATACGAGTACAGAGAAAAAACAACAGAGAATGCTAATCGCTAAAAGAAATTGCGACAAAAGTGGGGAAATTACAAAATAAAATACTATTATGACTAAATGTGTGTTTAGATTAATTATTACGCTTTTGATATAATATAATTTTAATTCGTTAACTAATTTTTTGTATATGAAAAGTTAAAGAAAAAAATTGTATGAGAAGCAGCGTATATATTGTGCGGAAGATAAAATAACTGGAAACAGAAAAGTGATAACAAGAGGTAGAAACATAATTGTACAGAAAATAAAAACTGGAAAAGAAATTGGAATATACAGAATCGGAAACGCGTAATAAACGTTTAATTGCGCGACGAAAGAACAGACAGAAGGGCTCGCGCGCGAAGGAAAACATCGAAGGAAAAGGAGACGATAAGCAGAAAGAACAAAGGGGTCGAAACGCGGGGTGGGATAACCGCGATGAGGGGTAAGTGAGGAAAAGGAACAGGCGAGAGACTAACCGCGAAGAGGGGTTGGCGTTTCTATTCGGAAGGGGGTTGGTTCTGGCGTCTCGTTACAGCGGTTGGCTGTCGGAAGCGCGGATGACGCGGCGGGGAAGAGGGCGCAAACCCCCGAGGGGGTTGAAGCCGGTCTCGCCGTGTTTTTCGCCGATTGAATCAATTAAAGAGGAAAAACTCCCGGGGTAAAATATTCGAGACGTGTCCTGACCGTCGTGCACGGTCGCATATACATGCGTGCTCGTTCGTTTGTATCGATCGAGAGATCGACGGTACTACCTTTTGGATTGTCAGGTATCGAGGAATCGGCTTTTTCGTCATTTCTGCGACCTAAGATCTTCATGTAAAAAGCATCCACTGATGCGTGCAAATTTTAACAACAGAGCATCTTTTGACAGTTTTAAATATCGCGCGATTAAGTATATACGTATTGTAATTAGATACATGTATGTACAATAGATTTTTTTATTGTACATACATGTATTATATGTATATTCTATCTATATAAGACGTACAAATTAAACATTCTATTAATATTTTTTATTTGAAAATATTTTTTCTGCTTTTCCAAAATAAATATTAGATACAGTCTCCATTGCTGTGATATTTATTTATTGCAAAATTTAATATATAAACTGATGATTATACATATATGGCACATATACAAATGATTCGTGTATACGTATGTACCTTGCTGCTGATGATGGACTAAATATAAAAGGGTATAAATAGAATAGCATATATATTTATTTTCTTATAAACAATTTTTTTATTCTATAAAAGTATAAAAGTGTAAAAAATACTACAGTAAAACGCAATTAAGTTTTGCATTAAAAAATTTGAAATATCACAATTTATTACGTAACCACATAATATTTATATATTTTTTTTAAATAATTATATAGTACCAGTAAGATATTCATATTAATAAAATTATATTTGCCTATAATATTTATACGAATACACGCCAAATGACGTAATATATTGCTCACAATTATTTTCTAATTTGATAAAAATATACACTCTATACAAAATAAATTATTTTTCTGAGCAACAAGAGGAATTTGTAGGAACTGCACGAAAAATTTATTTGCGCAAGGTGTTTCGTGTTCGCTTTGTAACGCGATCGGGATAAGAAGCGCGCATATGTAGTCGTCGTAAGGACTAAGAAAGGAGAGAAGAGGAACGAGAAATACACAGAGAGGAAGAGTGTCAGGCAACAGGCTCTAATCTCTTAATTACCAGTGAATAGGCTCGCACCGCGTGTGACCGTGGCTAAAGACGATGCGGGGATTACCGGTAATAGTACTCTCGTAAGTCCACCATCCGGCTTGTTTGTTAAATAATATCATCGCTACCTGTGACAAAATAGATTTGCGTAATATCTTTTTATTCAATCTGCGCGCAATCTTTCAATAGACTCGCAATCAAGATTATGTAAAAGTATAAATGATGTAAGATAATGCAAAATTATTAAATTCTTTTTTTTTAACTTTGTGTTATTTTTATCTAGCATTTTTAACAAATTGAACAGAGCTATCTATTTTTTATATTTACGTGCTGTTAAACAGCACATGCATAAGGAAACATGTAAGTATTACAGATTTCGAGATTGCGCGTGACTATCAGCTTTGACATTTTGCAAACAGCCGCAGAGAGAAATGACGATTCAGCAGATATTGGGAACGTCCGACGGATTCCTAATTGACAGTCTCGCAGTGTGGAGCCACGATTCGCCGACACGTCAGTTGATCTGCAATCGTAAGCGCAAAATAAAATAGGACAAGCGGAAGTGCGGCAAATTTATCGGAAGAATAGCAGCGATACGAGATATTTGGTCATTTTTATTTTTCTATCAACTTTTTTATTCATATGAATATGAATACAATTTTTTCAAAAAGAGATATCAAAGCACTTTATAAATTAATAGTTTTCTTTAATATTTTAAAATTTTAAAACTTATACAGAAATGAAACTTTAGAGATTTTGTATTTGATTTATGAGCTTTTTCTTTTTTTTTTTTTTAAAAAAATTTATAATTATAATTAGTCCTTACGTAATAAAAATTGGGATATTTGTTAACGTTAATAAATTTCTGCTTATATGTGTATTTATAAAATAACACAAAGTTTTTGCAAAATATATACTTAATTTGCACATTAAAAACTATTCTCCCGATACAGATTTTATAAGATATATTTCCACACTTATTTGAGACATAATATCACGACAGGAGTATCTCATTCACTCAAAAAAATATTTTGCTAATGTAGATAGATTTCTAGATGTCTCAATTAAAATTCATCGCTCCTTTTTGATCTGTTAGAATATTGTATGTCACGTATAGAATTTATATTTATACCAATATTCTAGCAATACCTCTAGAAAATTTAAATCCCATTGCCAAATATTAATCACAAATATAATTGTCCTTGAGAATAGGCCTTAAAGATAGGCATCGCGGAAATATTTTCTGTCTAAATTACACTAATAGTACAGATACAAATTCTGTCTGTGTCATTTAAATTGATCAAGTACAAAATATATGCAGTATCACAGTATTTACTAATAATTTATCTGTTTCAGTTAATTTTTTACACCTAGAAAATTTTTGTTGAAGTTGCAAGATCATTCTTTTGAGTGCGGAAAAGCAGATACATATGTTTGATAAATTATTCAAGCTTGCGAATTATTATGAAATCTCTCATGTTTACTGTTTAATACATGTATGTTGCTCTTATCTGTTTAAAACAAAATCAAAATATTCTGGATCAAAAAGAATAAAATTAACAATATTTATTATTATTATTATTTAAAATTGTAACAAAAAAAAAATACTAAAAATATGCACAAAACAAACATTGTTTCTTTAAAATACTATTAAAAAAAATAATAAAATATTATAACAAACATAATTTAATATTTTGTACAATTCTTAGAGAATATTTACATTGGAACATTTTATTTGATTAAAATAAAATTTTATTTCGATTCGATTTTTGGAGTAGTAAGAGAAATCATTAATGTCAATGTATAAACACTCCATGTTTATCATCAAATGAGAAAGAGTGTTAAATCTTGCTGTTTCATGACAATAGAAAAAAATTTTCGGAAAAAACAAATAAAACACTTTTCTTACAACCTGCCATTGAACGATAAAACGATAAATTCATAATTCAAATCTTTGCGTCATCAATTTATATTGCAAATTTAAGTCGTTTATCAAAATGTAAGTCAATATCAAAATTATGAAAAAGTTATTTATGCGAGGTTTTATGACTACAAGGTTTTTTTGAAATATGGCCATCACAGTAATTATTAAAAATCCTAAAGATATCTCATAATACTAAATACAAAAACAAATAATCAGACAATAACTTTTATTGTTTGTATCGCAAGTTTTTATCTTAAACAATCATTGGCAAACATTTCCTGTAAAATCTGTAGTCTCGGCAAAAGCTTCTAATCAAAATAGTGGTTACCTTGTTAGCAAACAAAATTAGATACACAATAGTACTTTCAAAGAAAAGAAAAGCAAGTATGTTTACAATATTTTGGTTTAACCGTATAATAGCTCTATAAGTTAGTTGTCAAACAAATCCCCTTGTTTTGTTATCCCGTCGAATATTTCTTTTTAACATGTACTTAAATCTTTCTTAAATTGGCATTTCCTAAGTTCTCAAGATCTCAAGGTCAATAGTCTCAAGGTGAAAGTTCTCTTTTACTGTCTACTTTATTGTCACGTATTGTATTTTCCTGTTTGCACTACATAGCCGTAACTGATAAATTCTAAGTCAGAAATGTTTGTAGATGATTAAGTTTCACGTAAAGAAAGATCATTCTAATTCTTTCTTTTCAAACATGTAATAGTAACTGATCTCATGAAACTGTTAAAGATTTCGTATAAAAGAAAAACATATATGTATATGTGGTTTATTTGGAAAGTATATGCATATTTTATTTTTTCTATTTTTCTTTTTTTTTAATATAATGATTAATAAAAAAAAAAGAAATATACAACTCCATAATACACATACCACATAAAATATGTATTATACAATTGTCATTATGATTCGAAATCCAAATTTAACAATCTTTTCTGATAAATCTTATATTATCAAAATTTGACTTGCTCATAATCATATGAATGTTATGACATGACTCAAGAAAAGAAACCTTTCTCTTCCTCCTCCTCCCTCTTGGTCACACTCATGTTATTGCCTAGCTCGTTGATTTTATACGGTATCACTAGTGGTCCATGCATATGTAAAGATTTCTCGTAGAGGCTTCGCTGTGCTCGCGAGAGCTCAGCGTAGGGTACCAAGGGGCTTCCTTCCTAACATCTGTTTTATATAACCGTTTTATGTCACATCCGCCCTTTGTCGATCATTTGTTCTATGTGTGACGTATACAGTGTTTTATATAAATTCTTAACTTGATTTAACACACAAGTCAACCGAGCATCTGCAAGGCCTCTCGCGCGAAGCTTAATATTAAAAGATGATTAATAATAATCACATAATTAATAATTCATTATCGCACTTTTGCACGACGTATGAAAATATTAATAATTATTACTCAGTTTATTGTTATTTACGTGTATGTACGGCGAAATCATGCGACAAGATAGATCCATCTCTTACTTTCTCAAGCAACTAACAATAAGATACGTGTTGGAAAAAAATCATAATAATAAAATAAAAATGAGCAATCCTGTTTTGTTGCGTATGTAAAAAAACATAATTAAATAATTATAACCATCACGTAATTACATATATAATAATACATATTGTATTGTATATGCATATTTCATTGCTTTTCTATAATATAAATTAGTGTTATCATATTAATAAAAAAAAATTATAAAAAATATACTGCTAGATTTTATATTATTTGTAATTTAAAAATACGTTATAAATATTTTTACACATTTGCTAGAGTAAAAATAAAATATCTTAACAGAACTTTCTTTCTTTTTCTCTCTTTCTCTCTGTTTATATGAAAACTGGGTGGTCCATCGATACTATCAACGAAATGTATCTCGGTCAAACTTTCTTCAGCAACTTTCTTACACTAATTTAGATTTTTTTTTTTTTTTTTTTTTTTTTTTTTTTTGAGAAGGGGATGCGCACACGACATTGATTTTATGCCATGTTATGTCGTGTGCACGACACACTCCCTGCTGATAGGTCGTGCCTTTATTTACTATAAAACTTTTGTTGTACCTAGTGGTCCTTTGAGCCCTGCTGAGCTTTTAAAATTATGGTTCTTTTCTAGAATTGATTTAAACACGTACCATCATATCTATTTTGATGGCTTCAGGTCACGCGCTTGGCTTATGGCTCCGAAGTGGCTCCATATCCTTTTTCACCTCGTTTCGAGAGAAACATGCAAACAGACCAGGCAAGTATAATTTTTAGGAGCAAAAAAAATTTCACATGTAAAGATTAGCAAATATGAGAAAAAGAGCCCGATAAGTAGTTTTTTTTTTACTTTACTTTTTGTAGGAAAATGAAAAAATATATATTTAACATTTGATTTGTACCATACAACTTTTATAAAATTAATAAAGCAACTTGAATCATTCTATAACATATCGAATGCATAATATATATATTACATATATATATTACATTTGATTTATCGCGGTGATACGATACTATTATAAAATAAACAACTTTGATAGAAATCTGAAACTTATGTATGATATATTTATATGTGATCAGTGCGATGCCTATGCGCACTATTAAACTGCATTGTAAAATCATTTGTTAGACTCGTACAAGTGTGTGATATAACAATATAATTTATTAACACATATTAAAATGTTACTTATCAATGATTTGATATCTTATGCTTTTAGAACTTGTAAATTTTTACGCATAAACTCCATCTTTGCAAAAAAAAAATTATAAAACTAGCGATCACGATCGAAAGAATTCGGTAATCAATAGAATAAAACTTACAAAAGTTTTCTCAACCTTCTAACTCATAAAAACCAACGCCAACAAAAAATGAAAATGCCGTTTATAATACATAGACTTCTATTGAAAACCACGAACGGTAATTGCGTAAGAATAACGTAAAACCCACAGACGCTAACAATAAGACTGACAATAAATCTTTGTAAAACAAAGAAAAAAAAAACAAGGGTGAATAATTTTTTATTAGTTATTTTGTCGTATATATTTGTCGAATATTCGAAACTAGCGGTAAAAGCTTTCTATCTCTGTTTATAAAGTTGTGGTACAGTTAAAACTATCCCTAGCTCACCGCACGCGCGACGTCCATAAAGTGTTCTCGTTTTCGAAAGACTAGACAAGCGTATCGTTATAAGTACAATAAAGAGACTCCAACCGAGCAACCAGTAGCCACTTTATTTGTCATCTAAAAGTTATATGACAGTCCATCGTGGCAGTTCGGCTGCGGCTTAGGTCCTTTGAAAAAATGGCTTGCACGAGTAGCCTTATAATTTACGAAGCACAATCAATCGCGATCGAGCTCGACTAAGATTTTTCCTTCGAGAAAACAATATTTTCCTTTCGATTCATTCGATTTTAAATTTTGTTTTATTGTGCGTTACGTTTGATACAAGATGCCCTGTATTTTTATATGGTGACATAAGTAACACGATTCTATTCTTGGCACTATGTAATCTTATTTAATGACTTATATAAACTATACTAGTAGACTTTATACTCAAAATCAAGTGTAGTCAATTTGTCAACGAGAATGTAGTGTAGTTTATGATTACGTATATACATAAGGGTGGGTATACATTAGCGAACAAACGTGGAAACGAACATTCGCGTTCGCTTTCATAAGTTGTTTGTTCCTTTTCTTGATTGCCGAATACTAGCATTCGATGTTCGCTATAGTAAATTCAGATTTTAATACAATACATAAAAAAGGTAATTGAAAAGAAACGTTCGCCTTCGCTGTTTGTTCGGTGTTCCTTCGTTAGGTGTATACCCAGCCTCAGATGTCATATCTTCTAAAAGCTAAGCGATTTTATATGCTCGTCTGTGTAAGGAAAAATATGTTTAATCCTCAGAGGAACAATATGTTTAATGTGTGAAACAAAGTCTAGTTAAATCAGTGGAAGAATACAATTCGATAAACTAGTGAAGACATTTAATGAGTGAACGTACTGACGTTTACAAATACGAATCTAACGAATTCTATGTTTTAAATCATAATAATTGTTGGATTAACAATATAACATTTTTTTTTAAATGACAATAATAAACTAAACGATATTTTAATAGTAATGTTTAGTCTTATGAAAAATGTTTTAATTATTTTGTTGAAAATATATTTAAAACTAAATAACTGTTTATATGTATATGTGCAGAATGAATTTTGTGCTTCTTACTAATATAACTTATCAAGTTTTTAATTTGCATAGAATATTTAGACAAGAGGATTAAAAACTAATTTGTGAAATAAACTGCAGGTGGAATATCAAATGTCTGTTTATTCATCTTCAGCTATCGATTTATATTATTCTTTGAACATTTGTTCACAAATGAAACTAAAATTAAAAAATAATGATTTTTATTAAATTCATATCTGAAAATCTTGACGAATATACTGATTTTGATAAGCTGTGCTACAAAAGTACCTGCAATTAAAATTAAAAGCAGCCCTATTTAAGAGACAAATACACTACATTGTGTTTGCAGGTATTATACATGACTTGGAAATGATGGCCGATGCAAAAAATACTGAAGATTTCGTAGACGTGTCGGAGAAGTTGCAAGGAAAGACGAAGATGGATGTGTTTAAAAATTTAGATGCTCTATTCGGAGGCGTTGTAATAGGGTACGTATAGTTACGCTTTAGCGTAAGGCGCAAAATTTTGACAGGTCTCAAGCGTCAATAATTTTTAAGTTTCCAAAAATGCGAAATGTTGACCTTTAGGTTTATACAATAATCAATTTTTTTTTTATTTATCTTTGCAGCTTTACTTTGGGACGCGAAAACGAATTCCAGCTTAGGGGCGCCTAAGACTGTCGTAACGTCTCCGACTGTATTATACATATATATATTAATTCAGAAAATGATTCTCAGGATGGATCAAAGAAGCTATTTTCATTCAAAGAAACACATTTAGTAATTGTTAACATATAATTTTATCTTATTAATACGCATAGTTTTTATCTGCATTATACAAAGAATAAATATAGTATGTAATATAGTAAGAAATATGTAAATTTCATTAATTACATATATATATGTATATATATATATATATATATATATATATATGTAAGTTATATTAATGTCATATGCATTCTTTTCTAACGATTTTTAAAAAATATTTCAGCGTTACATTTATTTATTCTGTGTTATTTCCTCTTCCTGTTGAGATTCTAGGTAATTTATGTGTGTACTCATAATATTTGACATAAACTAAATATAAATATATAAATTATGTTTGCGTGCAAAAGTTTTCACGTGGCAAAAAGTCAAGATGTTATTCAAACAGGACAAACAAGAATAGAGTTTTCAAAGTCAGAAAGAAGAATAGCCTCTGTAACATTTCAATAGTAATTGATTTATTGTAAGGCAGTAAAAATTTAGGTATTTGGGCAAAAATATCCAAAGAATTTTACTCCCTGGTACCATTATGAACTAAAAGATTATTGTGGTGTTCGATGGTGACCTGGTTGGCATCTATTTGGAAGTCCTTTTTTTTACACAGAAAAATTTTCGATCTCTTGTATTCTCGAAACGAGAGAATCAGTTTATCTCTCCTTTTGTTTCTTTTTCTATTTTGTTTGACAATGAACATATTTCTATATAAGAAATTTATTTGTACTCGTTAACTAATTTAAAAACATTTCGTAAATCTCTACTCAAAAGGGCAAAATCAAATAATTCAGTAGCTCTTTGATATTCCACACGAGACACAAAGAAAGAGAGAAAATGGAACTAAGGACACACGATAGAAGAAGAATAATAGTAACGTTTGGCATATCCGTAAAATTCAGGTTATTCGGGTCACTAACCGATTTCGGTAGCAGACCTGAAACTCTCATCTCGGTTAGCTGGTTTAAGAGACTATTGAATACTCTTCACAGCACGCGTTTAATGTTGTCTCGTGCACGTATCACAAGAATGACGTAAGTAAGAGATAATAGATACAAATTTGGAAATTTTACGGTTATAAATTAAATAATAAGTACTTCTAAATGCATTTTTCACACAATTTCGTTCATTAATTTGTTTATTATAAAAAGAAAATTTCTCCTGTCATTTCAGTTATTTTATTGAAAATTTCTTTGCTATAAGCGCACAATATGAATCTATCTAAAATCTATTTTTTTTTCTATAAAAAGTGGTGTATATAGAGAGAAACGTGATATTTTAATTTTAGAATAAAAGTTTTCACATTTCTATCTTATATTATAGATTTAAAAAATGATAAATTTTAAGAATTTTACAAGTATGACACACAAAAAGTTATCGACTCACTTGTATATTAAAATGTAACTCTTATTTTTTAGGTCATGATAATTATTGTAATGTGTAATATTCTTAGAGAAAGAATATATATATATATATATATATATAGAAAATATATATATATATATATATAGTGTGTGTGTAAAATCTAAACAACTATGAGGTGGTATAGTGGATAAAACTCGATTCGAAAGAATGGATGAAACCGCGTCGAATTCACAAGGGTTTACAAACTAATCCGTCGATTTTTCAGGTTCTACACATTAATACCACTCGCCCGACGAATCCGTCAATGTCTACCATCCTGAATAATACCTTTTCTCGCGGTGCTCTGGAAGAAATAGCGACAAGACTGACGGCGGCTTCCGTGGCTCATAAGAAGCAATTGATAAATTTCGAATGCCAGAATTTTTTTTCACGAAAAGGTAGGATTACGCGACAAGATAAATGCAGTTTTTTGATCGTCGCAAAGGGGTAAACGCTCTTTAAGCAAAAGATGGTACTGTTGAGATGACAAAAGATTTTTAGGAATAATGTAAAAAAAATATTTTAAGGATATTGAAAAGAAAAACTGATTTCAGTTTTGTTATGTGTGACAAAACTTATTTCTTGTATGTGTGTATACGTTTATAATTCTTCAATTTTTTTCCTTCATTACATTCCTTTTGAGCTTTTTAAACAACTATAAAGAATATCCGAGTCGAAATTTTGCTCCTATTTTTAACTTTAATTTTTTTACATTTTGTGGATTCTAAAGGATTTCTATTTAGGTTTATTTTATGTAGAAATTGAACTCTTCCATCATTTTTGCTTCAAATAGATATCTAGTAAAGAAATAATTTCTTATTTATGTTAGAGGTTTAAGAGAGACGTTTTCAACAAAACAATAGATAAAATAATTTTAAAAGAAAATAATATCTGATTGTTTAGAATATTAAAAATAGATGTTAAAAAATTAAAATTAAAAAAAGAGAAAAATTTGTATTTTGATATTTTGAAAAATTTTTAAGTAATATAAAAGTGTGCAAAATTAAATTGTAATATTTTTTATTACGCACTAAATTAAAAATTTTATTGTCTATCAAAATTTGAAACATTTTATAATATTTTTACAAGAATAAGTAATAAATTAAATTTCTGTTTTTATAAAATTATAAATATTGCAAGATATCGCATGCAAGAATAAAACTTATCATTTCTATGTATTTATAGAGAAAATTATATATCTATTAATATACATTTATATATACATATAGTAAAATAGATAAATGATAGAGAAATATGAGGCACACAAGCAAAAGATTATTTAACAAGCTTTCGGCAAAATTATATTTACGTTATATGTATACATATACAATATGTATACATATAATATACATATGCATATATAATAGTACGATAGCATAATGTTTCAAGATGAAAAAATATCATTATTCTACTATTGATTTTTTTAAATAAATAAATACATTTATAAATGTATGGATGATACGTCGATATACTTTTCAAGTGTAAAAAATGAGAACGATTAAGCAATAATGAAACCATGAGTGAAAACACAGATGTTTCCCTCTTCTTATAATATCTCAAATGCATTAAAATTAATCTCATCATCTCAAACGAGATTAGCTGTTTGTTATTGAATCAAAGCACTCTCATTTCAAGAGCGGTCGGTAGGTTCTGAAGAAAAGAAAAACATACTTATCGGTATTATTCACGCCAGTTCTGGGTCTCATACGGGTGCATTTACGCCGTCGGCGCGCAATTTCGACGTGCGATGTGTAAATACGAACATGTCATTGGACAACAATATACCCGTGGGACTCGGATCATCATTGCGGTATCAACGACCACACCGTTCACTCCGCGAGGCCTTTTTCGACGCTATTCCATGGCCGTGCGACGAGTAAATTATTGCTAAATGGTAGACCGGCGGATGTCAAGATGCGGGCTCAATTCGGGTGGTCGTGGGATCTACTCACGAAAGTGAAATACGGAATAAAATGTAGTATTATTTTACGTGAAAACATGGTCCAATAATTGTATAACATCAACATAGAAGTATAACAATTACATCTCACACACACACACACACACACACACACACACACACACACACACACACACACACACACACACACACACACACACACACAACAGCACAGGAAAATGTTGCTCTATATACAAGTGACAAACATACATATATAAATATATGTTTCCTTAAAGATGTATCAATATCTATTTTATAAGGGACGAAAGCCTTTAAGAATCCGTATTAGATGTAAAGCGTAAATATTTGTGCGAAATTCTTCTTTGTCTCAAAAATTACGGGTTCTTGCTGCTCATGCATTAACAATAAGTAAGAGAAATTTTTCCTATAGAGAATCTTTGCCTATTCGACATTGTACACAATACTTGGAGACTATTGCTTGCCATTAACTCGAATAATCTTTGATGAAAAATGCGTCCAGAAAATAGAATAACAGTTATATAATATTTCGGATATTTGCAATTATGCATTGCTACTATTGTATTAAAAACGTACTCGCATGAATTTATTTATCGCTTCACCAAAATAAGAAATTGAAAAAGAGAAACATAACTTGGGGAGATTATTACAAATCTAATGTCAAGATTTTAGTTAATAAATGTGGAAAAATTTTTTAAATAAAATTAAATCGAAATAATGTCGAAAGGACAGAATAAAATCTTATTGTATATATTGCATATATAATATTATTGATTAATTACACCGTTTTGTATTGATCAACAATTTTCTGTACAAAGTAAAGTGTATCCACCCATCATATTCATAAAAAAATATATAAATTTCAATACATTATATCTTTTAAACTAGTAAAAATAAATAAAAATTATTACATTTTATTTACAATTCGTATAATATAATGTCAAAGTTTTTGCAATATTTTTCATTGACAGCTATTCAGTCTCGGATACAAAAGTGATAGATGTTTCGGATAATTGCGAATCACAAGCTTGTTAGGTATACATGTAATAGTTAGGCACGTTAAATAAAAGATCAGAATTACAGAAAAAGATATTATAAAACAATTTGAAAGATTATATGACACTTGTATGCTTGATGCATTTTTTCTATATTATATACAGAGAAAATTTTATAGTATTAAAAATTATTATAATATGTAATAACTGTGAATCATTAGTCTAAGTTAATTGCTTAAATTGACGTAATTTTTATGGTTTTACATAGGACTTTAACTTAGAATTATTCCTAATGGTCTACAGTTATTACATATAATAGTAATTTTTAATATACAATTTTCTCCGTATATATTCTGAATAAGTTGGCGTAGTACTTGACTCTTCTCAAAACACACTCATTGTTAAATTTACACTCGCGATTATAATTTTGTGTGAACGAGAGAAGCCAAACGTGATTACGATCGCGTAGTGATACCGGCAGGGGTGTGAATACCGTTGTCGTAATAAAGCGAAAGCGTTGGATTCATGTCGAGTGACACGTGGCGAATCGTGCCCGAGTACAAAACTGATATCATTGTATCAGTACATGCCACGTGACTGCCACTTAATAAACGTACATTATATCTCTGTCAGTCGTCGACAGCCACGACGGTCCTTTCGCGAAACTCTCGATCGATATTGTCCCTAGATATGCTTTCCTGAAGGGTGATCATCGGATCACTGGTTATGCTCCTTGTGATGAGATCAGTGATTCTGAATGAAAGTCGGAAGTTAACGAATGTACAATTAAACCGATTCCTCATTGTACAGCATTAAATGATATTATCAACGAATTTATATTACCGGAAATGGGACATGTGTGTGCAGGATAAATTTATTAATCTCTTAACATTGCAAGAAAAGATTGAGAGTAAAAACTATTAGGAAAAAACACACAATAAGCATACATATGTATAATGATATATTGAAGAAACTTTTACAATTTTAAAATTATTTTTAATAAACAAAAATTATTAAAATTAATTTTATATAATTTTATATTAAACATAACATAAAAATATAATAAATCGATATATATATATATATATATATATATATATATATATATATATATATATATATTGTGTTTATGTTAGTATTCGTGTTTCATATATATTTTATTCAATATCTTTGGTACCTATACCTATATGTATATTAAAATTGAAAATCGAGAAAGACTTATTATATGATTTAGAGAAATTAATTTTTATTCGACAGCATTTTATTAAATTGTAAATGTTTACTTTTTTCCAGTAATTTTAATACATACTCTCACATTTTATATGTATAATCTAGAGGACTTTTTTTTAGAATATTTTAGTTGGCATACATCGCGAGAGAGATGCTTTTCAGAATACATCCCGCGACAGAAATCCTTTTAAACAAGGTTCTTCAAATAAAAATGGTTGCGAGAGAGTAACGCGCAGTCAACAAACTAGTAAACTAAAGTGAATCAACATCCTCGAGTTGGGAAACAGGACACCGTGGTCCTGTATACGTGCGCGCTATACGTGCACCGTAGGGGTGTCAATTTGTTCGACCGAGTCCAACTCGACCCTGTTTGTTTCTAGGAGAGCTTTATTTGCAGCACGCAAGAACCACGTCCGACGGCGGCGATGGGCGGCGGGTGGCGGGCGGCGGGCGGCGGGGCCGTCGAGGGGGTCGAGGGCCGACGAGGTGCGAGCGGTCAGGGGAAGCGGAAAAGTGGACGCGCCTCGCGTTATAACGACCTCCTGATGCCAGCTTCTTGTTTCAGCAATGGGAAAAAAGGACAGTAACGAGGTGAAGCAACCGGCTAGTGAAACAGCCGGTTTACAAAGCCGAGAAAACAAGGCAGCCCCGCAGTGCACGGCTTTTGCGCCTCGTTGCGAAAATAAGCGCCTGAATTTGTTTTAGGATCTGGCTATACATACACCCTCGTGAGAGAAATGTGAGAAATTATACATATATGTATAATGCCAAATGTATATATGTATATATGCATAGTTATTGAAACACTATTTTTATCAAACTGACATATGCGATCAGGTTGACATTAATTAAAAACAACGCATAATTAAAAAATCTAACTCTGCGAGAAGTGCATACTATTTAAAGTATATATACTACTCAAAATTTCCGACAAGTATTTATTATAACAAATGTAAGAGCTAATTTTTTATTTTTATTTTATATTTTTTTATATTTTATTGAATATAAAAAATACCTCTCGCAATTCCATATTGTTTTCTATATCGTTTTTACATTTGCAATATTGAGAAAATTAAAAGTTGGCTACTTCAGCTATTATTAATGTGAGACAAAAATGTTATCTTCAAAATTATCTAATTAGATGAAAACTATCCAGCACCCATCGGCAATCAGATTCGAAAAACAGAGAACAATAACCGAATATATGTATAATAGATGACGATCAAGCATGCATGAAGTCCTAACTATTTCGGAAGCCGCAAAGACACACACATACACACACACACACACACACACAAATCATTTGCTACAGTAGAAGAAAGATCGGAACAGAAAGGGAATGAGACAGGACAGGGGTGGCAAAGCACGTGCGTCATGTTACGCATGTATCAAATGCAATCGGGATACGCAGCCCTCCAACAACAAGGGCGAGAACACGCCGTGCGTACAAAATGCGACATCCGGACCGGTCAATTCCCAAGCTCTACCATAATCGACACGTAACCCACTCGCGCCCCCATAGCGCGTGTGTATCTCTCGTTTGTTCTAAAAATGACGCAAACGCCAGACTATATGCACTAGTTTTAATCACGATTTGCGAATCGTGATCTGCAATTTGTAATAATGCAAAAAAATTTGTCGTTTGCGCGTAAATTTTTTACAGCATTTGCGATTCCTAGTTAATCATAATTTGCCATCTTAGTTTATAATTTTTCATAATGTTTCAGCAAACATTTGCACACATGCTTTTGATTATTTTTTTTTTTTTTTTTTTTTGTTCATATATAAGAAGCTTTTCTTCATGACTGTCGTTCAACTTTGTTACTCTTTTTTATTCTCTATCGATGAGCGCTATCGTGCTTTTTAAAAGTGACACACATTTACTGTATAATATAATATATATCGATGTAATAATTCGATATTTTTAGATACTAGAATAAAGAAATGTGAATAAAATCAGTCTGATAGTAGCACTTAAAACGTTAAGATAAAGTGTTAATGAATATTGATGTATATATTATATTTCAATATCATGACAAATATTCTGTTTTATAAAATTAATAGTATATCTTACGATAAAACTAAATACGTAGAAATAAAAATGTTTTTTAAAGTTTTTCAAAATTTTTAAATATATGTATTTTAATATTTTTTATTATACTTTTATTCTAATTGTATCTTATTATTAATTCTAATTTTATATATTTGTTTCTTTAGTGCTTTCCATTACTTGAGATACCTTTATTAAATAAATTTAATAAAAATATATTTAACAGTCCCCTATATGGATGTTATATTCATCCTATGCATGTATTTATCTATATTATATGAATGTCATTAATACGATTAGAGATTGATACACTCGATTCACTTTTTAAAGATAGTATTATATAGCAAAGTACATCTCTCTCTATTTATTTATATTTTAAAATATACATATATATATATATTCACATATCTTGTTGGATAATAATCTTTGTATTAAATTATGCATATGTTTGCATTTAATCAATCATGTATCTCATATACGTATGTATGTATATATAGAAAATGTATATATTCAATAAATCTCTTTTATGGGAAATGCAATAGATTTCGCGTAAAATTTCATCATTCTTGCGGGCGATTTCCAACGGTATTGTTTTCCTCGACGAAAGAATGTGTAGATGTAGAAGGTTATTCCCTTGGGGATGCGAGAAGCTTTCACCGCTACTGCTGTAACAGCATTGCCGTGACACGAGACGCGCGTATCGGTAATGTAACCAATCATGAGGCACAGCTCCGTTCGTTCGGAAGGTCTAGTTGCTGTTGGCTGGTAGGTCTGGCTACGGTCTGCACGAGAGAGTTATTCCGAACGGTCGGAGTTAGTTTGGACTCGGGTCCGCGCGTAACGAGGAGTTTAATGACATCGTCGACGTCCACGTCAGACACGTGGACGCACCGAGGGGATCACCATCTCACTTTTATTTTGATGTGTCTCCGGCTCGCGAAATTCTCCTCTGGACACGCGTCTTCGTTGTCGAGGGACTGACTGACTCGTTTTCTTATCGAGTTTCTTGCGCAAAAGCAGTCAAATAAAATATATAAGAATCTTACAAATCTATATAACTTGAATAAATATTTTCCATTTATATTATATGATTGTTTTGAGCAAGAATCGTCATTTGTCATATTTAGAAATAAAGTTCATAATGGACTTAAATAAAGGGGAAATGCGGGTAACAAAGCACTCAAGTCTGTACGTACGAGTAGCTTGTCGGTATACATATTCTTAAATTCTATAGCGCAGCGCACAAATCAATAAATATATTATTGTAGATATCTTTTTTCACTCGCTACAAAAATAAATAATACACAAAATCACTCTTTTATGCATTAAAATAAATCACGACGCCATTTTAGTTGAAAAAAATTATAATAATAATTACAATTTTATACATCGTTTTTATTTATTTTATTTAATCTTTTCCGAAGCTCTGGATATATCGCTCACACGATGACGCAGCGTAGACACGGAGGACAAGTTCCGAGTTCCGATTACACCGTGTAAACCGTGCCGAGATCGGTGGCACGTGGCCGCTCGGTATCCCGCGGCTAAAACAGTAAAGAGACGGACGAGGGCCACGCGGCTTTCACTACAGTCTATAGTTTACAGTTGCAAATACGTGTACGGAACACGCAGGGAGGATGCGAGCCAATGATGCGTGCTCCTCCGAATTGTTACCATTCACGAGGACCCTGTTATTTTTGTATTAAAATCGCCCCCGCAGAACCCCTCGAACGCACTCTCTTTTTTTTTCCACACTCGGACAAACGCGATAATCACGTTAATTGTCCTGATAAAGCGGGTAAAGTTAGATATCAAAAAATTCCATATATGTATATCCAGAAACAATATATAATTAGATGAAATATATTTTTATATTTTATGTTTTAAATTATACAATTTTTTAGAATATAATACAATTTTGGTTTCTTTATTTGTTTGTAATGCGTCTACGCGTTGTACTGTGTTCTTTTTTACGACTCTCCCCGAAAACATCAGTATTAGTCGAGTTCCACTAAAATAGTAACGCTTGGGTTTACTTTATGACCTCTAAATTTTAAGATCAGTTAATGGAGTTTTAAAAGCTGTTTCTAGTTACATTCGTGGTTTAAAGGATGCGTGAAATGAGTTTTTTATATGAAATAACGATTACCTCCTGCAAGCATTTATGTATATGATATCTCTTATCCATCTCTTATTTTTTTTTTTTTCTTTTTTGTATGTGTGTGTTACAATTTTATATTTTATCATAATATTAATTTAAAGCTTAAGTAAAATATGTATAATAAAACTGTTCATTGTTAAAAATTAAAAGCTTGCAGTGAATCGAAGATATCGATAAAATTTTAGCTAAAGTGAAAGAGAATAATAAAGTAGATTAATAGATAGTGTAGTATAAGTATAATAAAACTAAATAAATCTCTGTTAAATTTATACATAAATGCATGCAGGCATTTCTAGTTTGCCAAATCTTTAGAATAGCGTTCGTTTTTTAGTTCTTGGGATCACAAGACGGATAGGAATTAAGTTTAACGATCCCGAGTGGGCCAAATACCACAATGTGTTAATCTCTGGACATTTACGACTTATTTTCCAAGTCTCCTACTCGTTTACGAGCCGAGCTTTGGGCACTCCTCTAATTCCAATAAATCAACATAGCCGATCGCGGCGCTCTCGTTATTTCTCGCACGACAGGAAATCGATCGTAAAATTTTATCCGTCAGTTTTATATAAGTTTGCTGGAAAGTGGAGAACCGAATCGTCACGAAACCGGTGCGATGGCGCACCTGTAATCTTGCACTCAAAGAAATCATCCCCGAGCACGTCGTCTTCCGAGTCACAAAGACTCGGTGTGCCATGTATTCCGAGTTGAATTCAATTTACAACCCATATTTTCATCAGACATTTAATACAGCAAATGTGATTCACACATATATACAATGTCAACAATTCATAGAATAACAGTTGTTCCTGACAATACGTATATACATATAATACAAGACGACGCATAACAATAATAACGATATAGTAACATTCAAAAATTTATTGATGTGCGATATAAGCAGCAATACAACCTATATACTACAAAAAAATATTTTATCACTGCTCTTTATTATATCAAACAGATCAAGCATGAGTTCAAGGTTAAATAATAATCAGCCATATAATCCATACAAATCTCTAATTACATCTCTTGTCAAAAAAACTCTTGAGTTAGAGTCAAATATGAAAAATTCTACTATAAAAAACATTATATGAAATTGTATAAAAATTAATTATTATCAATTGATTAGAACAGTATCATATAGAAAATCAGAAAATACAATTTTAGGCTGCATATATATATATATATATATATATATATATATATATATATGTATGTTTATAAGAGCGCGAAAACAATATAATATAATTTAGTATACTTACAATTAGTACCAAAGATGCTTATTATTATAAGTATATTATTTTATGAATTAAATCGTTCATTATTTTGTTTTTTAAATCAAAATTCTGTGCATATCGTTTTAACCTGACTTAAACAGTTTTATGTTCTCGCATATCACGGCATCGGATTCATTCGGAGTCACGCCTGGTCATAGTCCGCCGAAAACGATATTCAGCTCTAGAAAAACGACCGTGCATCAAGAACTTGTTAGGCCTGCGGAATTTCTTTCTCTCTCTTTCTGTATCGACTAGATTGTCATGCAGGGAGACAGAGGGTGGACAGGTGCGAAAAGCGCGTTTGTTGAAAATCACTCGAAAAGAGGTCAGTTTTACGTCTCATAGTGGAGCGTGTCCGCGGTCATTCTTTCGATTCTGTGTATCTTTCTTTCTTTTTCCTTGGTATTTGTGCCTAGACGCACGCCACGAAACATACGTCATAGGATGTAGGTATACAATATTAAAACGATCATTATTTTTCTCTCATGTATTTTAAGATTGGTTGTAGTCTTAATCTGCATAGTTATCATCATTTTGCTAGATAAGCCATTTCCAAGCTACAAATTTTATACATATATGTATGTATTTTTCATTTTTTAAATATAATATTACCAAATTAAAGCGTGAAGAATTGTAATTTGAAAAGCAGAAATTGTGCACTTTTTTTTATAATATTATACTTAATGATTCTTTAAAATGCATACATAATGTTATTTAAACTCTCCTTCTTTATTTATGCTTTATTTTACGTTAAACGGATTTAATGAACTAGACAGAGATAGAATTTAGATAGAATTAAAGAGTCGTACTAGATAATTGATGTTGGTAAAAGTAATCTTTAGGCAAATAACGTAATATTATTTTGATGTTTTATATTGATTGATTTAGTACAAATCCTTCTCTACAATGTACACATACGTATATTGTACATTGTACATACGTAATATGCTCTCGTAAATATATATATATATATATATATATATATATATATATATATATATATTAAAAAAAAAATTAAAAGATTTGCATGTATCGATATTCGAAAATCATTTTCTTTGTATCAATTTTTTTATCATTCTTTGCCATGCTCGCAAGCAACAGAAATATAATAGATAGTAGGTAGAAAGGTAGAAACGAGGCTTGCCGATTTCGATAACATTTGGAGTATCTCATTATGAAACGATAAAAAATGCGGACATTCCGTGCCGACAAAAGCTGTCGTGGCGTAGGGTGGGAAACGTAAAAGTTGGACGCGTCACCCCTCTTCGGGTCAATTACGGCGCGAGACAGACCTCCCGTCTCGGGGATCATTATCGCGAAATTGTGCGTATCGCGTGCGCCACCACCATGCCACCAATGCAACCCCGTGCAAGCGCGGAATTGGATTTTGAGATGCGAAAATACGAGTCCGCGGGGGGGACCCGGTTATCCGAGAGGGTAGCGAACGATGGATTCACGTGGTGAGACATCTGTCGGACAACTTAACAACCGCCCGTCTCTCCACCCCAACCCTCTATCCTTCCTATATGTATATTGTAACACTGGCAGAACGATACATATACCTGAGACGCCCCGTCGTTTCTTTTCGCAGTTACATACTTCTCTCGTTTCCTCGCTTCTTTTTTTCTCTCGTTTGACAAACAGACAACACAATACAAGGGCTGCGAGACCGGTCACGTGCGCCGAGAGTTGTCATATTCATCGCGTGTAATTGTTGAGAGATTGTGAAGCGATTATCGCATTTTTCTTGCGTGATTAATTTGCGAATCATCTCCAATATCTTCATCATGTGTCTTTTTTCTCACCATTTTAAGTTTAATCGCACCAAGTGCAAGAGTTTGCAATCACTCGAAGAAATCTAATGCACAGAATAGACACCGTATAGTAAGCAGGACCTGGCGCGCGTGCGCTAGCGCACGCACGCTTTCGCATACAAATATATATGTATCCGATGTATTATTTGTGTGGACGATGCAACGGACTGTCTCTGTGTGGACACACCGTACGTCCACACGATTTCATTCGGTGCTCTATTTAGCGCTTGTTAGCGGCGACAATGCCACGCAGCTGATCCCCTTAACGAGGCCGAGGCTCGCATTGTGCGAGGGTGTAAAGCTCCGCGCGTGGCCTATGTGTGTAGTATAAGCATGCGACGGAGACACGAACAAACGAGTGGACCGTTAACCCATTATATAGCCGTTCGTAAAAAAAAAAAAAAAAAAAAAAATAAACTACAAATAAATTCAGGTAAGAGAGTAAATGCGCTCGCTCTTAGTTGTGCGTGAGCTTCACCATCATCCCGAATAATCTATTTTGCGCGCTCGCGCGCAGTTATGTGCGTGTACGTGTGCGTATGTATATTTCTCATTTATTGATATACAAATTTATATATAAATCTAATGCATTTTTACCTAACCTGAATATACAAGATCTAATTTACATGTTTCATAAATCCACTAATCTATGCTTTTTTACTACATGTATATTGGATTCGCACGCAGAGACACAATACATAACAATTTAGACTTTTATCAATAATATAAAACAAGTATCATGTTATACATATATATAGATATATTCCGTAAACATATACTACAATTATTTTATAAATTTTTTTCGAGGTATGTTATTATATCACAAAAATATTTTTATATTTCGAAATGTTTATTATTATTATTTTATTGTTTTTTTTTTATTATTGTAAGATTGTTATAAGAAAAAAATTATAAAATGTAATTGATAGGAAGGCGCTAACAATATCAAAGTGCTTATAAATACTACAATATATACAATTTTGTTGACTTAAAATCAGATTGGATTGAATTCGTATGGCAATTAGTCGGAAAAAATATTGTATATCTGACGAAAAGAAAGATACTAAATCGCTTTAAATTTCGGATGTTAAAATTGACTTGTATAAACTAATTAGCTACCATTTCGTATATTTATATCGTAACATGTTTACTCTAAAAGCCGACCACACTTTTTTATCTCTTTATCTGCTACCTTTTTTTGCTCTTTCACACGCTATGGAAAACAACTCTCTGAGGCTAACGTACTTGAACCAATCAGTTTTCGTCCAAAATGCATATAATCAATGAGCGTAATTTATCGTACAATCAAAGAAGGCTTACATTATAAATCTTATCAATTGTCTCGTACAATTTAATAATATTTCGATTTAAATGGAATTAATTAATGTGTGGATATTATACAAAGTAAAAAGCAAATTATAATAGAAAAAAGTTAAGATTAATATATTTTGCTTTATAAATAAATAACTCTTGTTATGCCGCTTACCTATTTATCTTAGGGATTTTTATAATTGTTGTTATTATTAGTTATCATTAATATTTTGTAAACATTCATTAACTTATTAATTCCAATTGTTAATTAAAATTAATTTTTATTATATTTCAATAAGCTTTTTTTAACATTTTTCAACAACTCTTGGAAAAGTTTGTAAATTCTGAATATTCTGTTTATTTTATTTTATGGATAAAATAATTTCACTTTTATTGTTTGTTGAAAAAATTTATATATTGTTATATTATAAAAATTGAAGAAAATTTGACCTTTATAAGAATGATCTTTATCGACATTGAAAGTCAAAAAGTCTGCTTGCTTGAAGCTTTACAAATGCAGTACATCTTTTACAAATGTTATGCCTGAAACAGACGTCTCATTTTCTACGCAAGGTGGCCCATGTCGTCTTCGTCACGACGACACGGTCGTAGATCTGAAGGATTTGTCCCGTCGGCAATGAAATGTAAAACACATTCGAAACATACGTGTTATATATTGGTTCCGGTCTACCAACCAAAAGAGTACCAATAGGGTGTTTCTTAAGCGAACAGGTTTAGAAACTGTTAAGATGAGGTAAATTCCTTTGGAGAGTGAGAGATATTCTTCTCTCCGAAATTTTGCTCATACGCTTCGTTTTCGATAATCAGATATTTCATTTTTTTTATTTCAATTAAATGTATCTATTATTAAAGACTATTTATATAATAGAATAGAGACATAAAATATATTGTATAAAATAATCTAGGTTACAGAATAAAATCAATTAAAATTGTAATCTAAATATGTATACATACACATGGATATAATACTTAGAAAATGCAACAAGCGCAGTTTGAGAATGTATAATTTTTTTATTTGTGTTTTCTTTTAGACTATAAAGGAATGTATAAAAGAGAGATTTAAAGAATAAAACATTAAAAGAATGGACTCTGTTGTTAGATGATAATTAAAAGACTGGCATTAACTTGAAAGTGAGTTATTGAATCTATTTTAATTAATATTCATACAGAGCATCAGACTCAAAGTTGCAGAGAAAAAATTCATCCTAGTAATTAACGAAACTTATTGTAACTTAATTCATATTTAAAAATTATTATGATACAAGTACATAAAAGAGATGAGCTTTATATATAATTACGAACGGGAATTATATATATATATATATATATATATATATATATATATACATATATATATGTGTGTGTGTGTGTGTGTGTATAATATAAAATAAAATTTCAAAATAACAATTTGTAAAAAAATGTTTTATTGTGTGTATTAAATCAATTTATATACTATCAGTTTCGTTTGCAGTTATAAGTGGAATTTTTGTCAATTGCATCTTATATGCTCTTATAATAAATCGCATGCTCCATTATAATTTATACAGTATATAGATACAATAGGCAGTAGTACTAATGTCTTATAATTAAGTTGAAAAACAAGTTATATTTCAAATAGGCACAAATCTCTAAAACCATGTCTTTTAGAGATGATACATCATCGCTCGAGTACGACAAAGATCGCGCGAGAAGCGTAGAAAAATATATTGTTATTATGATTTGCATATATGTAGCTCACTCTAAATACCTTTTGATTGCCGTTGAATCGAGAAATCACCCTTGACGAGGAAAAAAACTTCCAAAAATGCACATATTGGTACTAGGTATCTTTGATACATATACGATTATTATGCTTCTTATAAAATTCAGATTTTCATTATTTAAATATATTTTCTTCGAATAAATAATAGATTTGCGAAATGATATAAATAATTAATACATATTTATTAAACATATAACAAGTCATAGGTAATTAAATAATAAGCCTCAAAGATGCGAAAATTTATTTCTCGAAAGATCAATTTAATTTTCTATTACTTTATTAAACAAAACATCTCGTTATCTATATAACGAGCAATAATAAGTAATAATGAATGCTGTCATCCTCTCTCTAAAATACACACATTTCCTACTGCAACCTATCTACATTTGCTATTACAAAAGAATCGAATAAGTAAAATGTCAAAAAGAAAAATTCTTCTTCTTTGCACTCCCCAAGCCTGCTGTGCTTGAATCAAAAGGAAGTCCACAGCAAAAGCTCATAAATACATCAATGGAGTGGCCATGTCCTCAATGTGTTAACGCAGTATCAAGACAGAATAATGTTTTTCAATAGAGCACAAAAATAAAAAAGGATATATTTTTTAAGACTCGAAGCTTCTTTGCATCTTCCAGCTGCGACGACAGAAAGAAAATCAGGAAGCGGTCCCTGATAATAGTTCAAACACGAGAGGCAAAATATTGTATACACAAGTACAATATAATAATATTAGTATTTTTAAAATAATTAAACGACGCATAAATAAATAGTATAAATGTAATCATTGTTATATTTCATCATTTTTATATGCGACGAAAATGAAACATAACTATAGTTCAATTAATCAATAATTTGTAATGTAAAAGTAATTTTTTCATGGTAGTTACTGAAATAAAGATAAACAATGAAAAATATTTATTACCTGAACCTGAGGCTATTTTTGTTTTTAAAAATATACATATATCTGTACGTCTGAGCTATTTGTCGAACATCTTATTGGTAAAGTCATTGTCACCAACTGTCAACGAATAATTAAAGGAATTCAATGCAGACGATTTATTATTAGATTTGCGAAAATATGCAAATATAGTTACTTGAAGCGGAAAAGTGTCACGAAAACAAATAAAATATCTTTCTTACTGTAAAAGAGAACAAAAGAAAAACGAAAATTTATCGCAATTTTCAAACTAAACAAGTTAAAATGTCTTAAACGTAATGACGGCTAGGAAAAGGACTATTATTTAGCCAAAATGGATAGCCGGTAAATATCCAGAATGGTTATGTAAGAAACATGTGTCCAAAGAATGATGGTTTGAAAGCCTTCTCTCTCAGCAAGAGTTTTACCACGAATTGTAAAGAAATTCAAAAAAATTAACCTTTGTTAATTAAGCGTAAATATATCTTTCTGAAGGAATAATAGTTTTTAGAAAAAGGATGAGTAGGTATTATAATACATACCAGAATAATCATGAGTGAAAAAACATATATATATATATATAAATCGTATTTTGTATCAATTCAAAATTATATATATTATCGCTTTTATAGTTTTTTCAGTTCTTATATAAAAATTTAAATAATATCAAATTTTGTTTTAAAATACTCTAAAATATTTTGCTAATTCTACACCATAAACCTACTCTTAAATAAATAGCTACACAATGTTTATATTCTAAAGTTTATAATGTACATTCGTTCTTTAAATTTGCATTCTAATCGTGCCGCGAAGTGATCAGCGGCCACCGTGGACCACCTCGCCTACTGGAATTAATCAACGACAGAGCATCAAAGAGTGGTGTAGACTGCCACTAACCCTCCCTCCCGCCAGCAGTTTGTTTATCGTCGGCTTGGCGGCAAGCCGATCGGTCTGATCATTCACTCTTTCTTCGTCGGAAATCATCCGTTTTGGATATCTCTCCTCTCCCTTCCCCGACAGTTTCCAAGAACCTCTGACGTTTCTAATCCACCAACTGACACGCACCAGCTCTCCTTTTACGAGAAAAATCGATTCTTACATCTCCAATTTTCTTTTTCCATAATTGATCGTGACCAATTGAAAAAGATAGCTTTATGACACGACATTATCTTGCTTATATCTCACGCGATATACATATATAATATACAGAAATAATAGACAAAAGTATATTTTATATTATATTACAAAAATTATATATGTATGTATTGTATGTATACATATACATATGCTTCTTTTATCATTCAAGTGTTTCTAAAAGATCTTGTCAAAGTGAAAATATATTTCAATACAGAGACGTATATGTCAAAAATGAAAGTGGATTTTAACGCAAAATTATGTTTTGCAGAAAGCAATTTCAATTCAAATAATTGAGAATGAAAATAATACAAACAAATGACTTGGATTATTATTAGCATCACATGTGAAAAGTTTCTAAAGAGAGAGAGAGAGAGAGAGAGAGAGAGAGAGAGAGAGAAAGAGAGAGATCTAAATTTAAAGAGATGAAAAAAATTTATTTTGTAAATAGACTTTTATAAATTATAAACCTGCACGCTCGTACTCTTTTATATTATTGTAATCTTTTTATATTCTTATTTACATCGAATATACCCTGTCTCTCTCTTTCTCTCTCTTAAAAATATTTTGTGCAATAAAAACATTGCGCTCGATGATGCGTAAAGAAGGAACGACAAAAAAGTGCATGAATGTTATTGCACCGTAAGATAGTCTCACTTTTCTCGCGGCAGCTTTCTCGACACCCCGGACCCCGGCTCCTTGGCGTTGTGTAAACAACGAATGGACGTCTAGTTAGTTTATACTTTGTTTTAGAGATGTTAGCCAAACACGCGCGTCTCTCTTTGAATCGTCGCCGCCACCAGCCGCGACTTACGAATGTAAACCGTAAACCTACATCGCGGTCGGGAATATTTTTCGGGCTTTCGTATACGTGCACGCTCGATGTTACACGTACGTACAAAATGGTAGCAAGCGCGAACGTGCGTGAATAAGATAATGTGTCAGAGGCCCTCTCGCGTACAAGAATATGAAGAAGTGAGAATCAACGCGGCAGATCAAACGTACACCTCGCGCTCGACAGTTTCTTAACAAAAGTACAATTTCCTTTATCATGTCAGATACGAAAAAAACAAATACATACACATATAATATCTGTAGCCGTCATATGAATTTTACGAATTTTATGAATTAATTGTTATTACTCTTATGCAAAATATATGTATGCAGATGCATGTCTTCTCTTGTGCGATTAGTGATGTTCTCCTTCAAAAAATGTATGCTGTTTTAATTTTAAAGCTCATAATACCTATATGTAATAATTATATATATATATATATATATATATATATATATATATATATACATATATATAATTATTTATAATCTTAAATATTATAGTGCCATTATGCTTTTTTATTATAATATGACACATACTTGTAACATTAATATTTTACGATTTTTTTATAAATTACACGTTCTTATTAAAATTGTTATTTTTTGCTTTATCTAGACAAAATACTAAGTTAAAATTTAAAAGTAATACTTACAAAAACTCACATAATAGAAATATATAATTTAGAGAATAAATAATTAACTCGAAATTTTATTAAGAATAAAAATAGTTAGTACCTAAAGAAATTATTAACTTTGATTCTTTTTTATTTAAATGTAAGTATTATTTTATTTTAAAAAAGCTTAATATATTCCATCGAATAATAATGATTTATAAAATATAATTTTATGGATCACATTGTCGTGGTGCAAATGTTTAATAATAATCGATAAGATGCTATCTCATTGAGATTTAATAGAATTCTCAGTAATGCGCACAAATTCTGTTAACTAGACATGTTCGTGTAAACCGGCGTGTTTCGGTTTATTTATGTGTCGTTCTTTCAACTTATGGTCGGTAAAACACTCGTCGCCGATCGCTACTTGACTCGAGAAGTTTCACCGTAGCACAGACTCAACGAACGTAATTCTATTTAAACCGGATTAGCATGTCACGTAGGAGAAAACAGTAGCGCATTTATGATGACTATACATATATCTATATATGTATATACATACATGTATGATTAGTTCTTTATGACATCCCTATAATAAGATATTAGCAAATAAAGATATATTATATGTATATAAATTTGTACTCTATAAAATGCAAAAGTGTTTTATATTATGTATAATATATGTATATATTTAAAATAAATTTTTCTCATCAACAATATTTTTTTTTCTTTTACTTTAATACAAATGTATTAATATTTGTGTGTATGTGTATATTACATATCAATGCAAATAAAAATTCTTAAAAGAAAAAAAATTTTACATAAACATTCTTTTTCTCTCTCCCCCCTCTCTCTCTCTCTCTCTCTCTCTCTCTCTCTCTCTCTCTCTCTCTCTTTCTCTATACAGTTGTTTTACATTTATTAAAATATTGATGTAAATAATTAATTTTTTAACTTTAAGTCACTATTATATCATGTAAAAAATTACTTGTATATTTAAATAAGAAATGCTTAATATATTAATTTGTTATCATTTGTTGCTATAAAAATGACCATCTACCTCTTTATCTAATAAAGATTAGATTATTAATAATGTAATTGGCCGTATCAAGAATGTAACGACATAAAATCTGCTTTTCCTTACTCTCTTTAACTGATTTCATTCTATTTCTGTTAAAACTTTTATATTTTCGTGCGGCTCGAGTCAAGAATATACATAATAATAAGAAAAGCATCACGCCTACACTATACAATGTATACAGCAAATGATTTCCTGTTTGGTCCACCACCATCATCTTTTCGCAGTGACGACTTTATTCCTCTAGTTTCTTCTTGATGTCATTCGTTCGGCATTGAAGTAAAGGCCAGTTATGCTTCTGAAAGGTTCCTTTTCGGAGGGTCGGCAGGCGACACATAGTGTATATATTCGCACGGCGTTCATTGTGTCGGCCGACTTCATAGAAGGCAAAAATCATACAAAACCAACTCATCGGTGGCTTCTTCTTTATCCAATTATCCGCGTATTCACGCCCCAGAAGTTGTGCTTTCGCACCTTCTCCACCAGCTATTCCGGACGAATCCATCATTCGATACTCCTCCTAGGGTAATGTAATAGATGCCGCATGCGGAGCTCGACGAGCATACGATACATCTTGGAATGAATTTCACCGATGTTCTAATTTCCAGCTGTTCCCCGATTCAACGAAACGGCAGGTGCGAATTGTGCTTTTTCAAGGCTTGAAGCTAACAGTTTGCGGAAACATCCAACAAGGAGGCGTTGAATCCAATGAAGACATTAAGTCATCTACTCTTTAAGTAAAATACAGAATTTTACAAATTTTACAAATATTTCGAAAAACAAAGTTCATCTACAAAGTCCTGTGAGAGAAAGCGACAAAGGGAAAGGTGAATAAAAATTTTTAATCTTTTTAGTTTACTATGTACCATGTATAATATATAGATTTGTTTTAAAAAAAAATGTCGACTGAATATTAAACACTTGTATAAATATTAATTAAACAGAAAGTCCCTCTTACTATGATACTTGATCGTGAGTTACATTACGAGATATTAATTTTTTTGTGATTAATTTATAAAAAAATTTAACTATAAAATAATATCTACATATGTATATTTCTCTTCGTTACTCATACGTGATATGATGTACAAGCGTCAAAGACAGTGCTTCGTTGTACTGAAGCACATGAAGGAAAGCAGATCTCTTGTGAAATATCATCTACTATGTGTACATGTATCGGATTACGAGGCCGTCTAGTGAACCTCGCGTTCGTTACAAAAACACACTATCTCGATAGCCTATCGCAATTTTGCTTCCAAGTCATTCGCCAGCTTCCGTGCCAAAATTAATGTATTAATGTATTTCTAATAATATAATGAAACAAAGATATTATTAATATGTATTTTTTTTTAAATCTTGTGTTTGTATTTTTCGTATAGAATATTCTAAAAAGATTTCATGTTTGGTTCGATCTTACGCCAAGACAACAATCATCAAACAACAAACAATCATCTCATCGGAAATTGACTTTTTGTAATTTTATGTAAAATGTTTCTGTATTAGTACACATTTATTATTATACAATATATAGTATGGAATTTATAATTTATAAATTAACATTAAAAACGTAAAAAAATCTTATTATTGCTTTTATTATTTATTTAATTCAACATTTCTAGTGTTATCAAAACTGCATATTAATCCGAAGAAAATCTCCAATGTCAAGGAACGAAGTTGATCCATCTTAAAATTAATGATGCGCTATAAATATTGACACCGGCCGCGAGTATGACGATGTACATGGACATAAAGCACGCAGAAAAAAATTCCGTGTCATACTATCCGTTTATCGATGTAACCGAATGCCAATTATCGACGTCTCCAAGCGAAAGGCGAAACCTTATAGCGAGTTTTCTATAGATATACTATAGGATTTATATTGCGTATATAAGCAGGGGGAACGAGCTGATGCGGCAACATTTTTATATCGCCCGCGCACCTGTAATCCTCTTGATTTCAATATTTTCACTATATGCGGAATGTATTATACTTTCTCATCATAGGTTCGCATTTAAAGAAAAATCAAGCTATGTATACACATATAAATCTTACGATATTTTTTATTGTATCATATTGCCTGACGATGATGAATATCTTGTTAAAAATTAACAGGGCATGCTTACGAGACTCGTTAAAATATCAACACCTGCGTCATACACGTTCTCCCGCGTACCGACAATGCGATCGAATCAGGGGTGTCGGGAATTATAATCATATAATAACAAAAATATTATCATTTATTACTAATTATCTCTTTTGTGCGTGAGTCTACATTATATACATAGATAGAACCGCGTAATACTTATTCTCTCCAATTTTCACTTTATTTTTAATTGTAATACAAAATAGTTGCACGCATGCATTGTATATGTATATATACATCTATATATATATATATATACATATATTTATGATTTTATTTTATAATTTATAATTTATTGATTTTTCAATTTCGGAAATTTGAGAATATATTTAATATTACCTGTTACATTACCAATTTACAATTACAAGGACCTATTAAGGTGTAGAAAGTGATTAATGTACGCGCCTCAGATACAAACAAAGTCGATGAATATAATAATTCATGATTTCAAGCATCAAAGATGAGTAATATCAAATTTTTATATCGTTACATTTTAAATAGTTTATTAACTCGTTAATGCCGAGCATTTTCTGTTTACGCCGCACGTTGCCGAAAACTAAAGAGATACGTATGATTGCGAGAAATATAATACGATGACCGACTACAACGACAGTTTGTTTATTGCTATGCGATTATGCGTAATCCTTTGTATATTCAGTGCCGTAACTAGAGCGGTGCCCCCGGGCGCAAACTTTAGGCACAGTCAACCTTTTTAATTAAAAAAAAAAATAATAATAACAGTAAATACATTATTCTTTTTTCATAATCTTATATCTTTTAATCTTTAATGGTAGAATATTATTTATTAAGTTTTATCGTTCACTGGTGACCGATATGGCGCTTGACGTGTTTTAAATACTTCTATATTGCTATTACAGCCTTCTGTCATGTACGAAATTTTCTATAGTCGCTGTGGAATCGCTATGTCACCAGCATAGATCCTGTAATCGCAATACAATGCAAATGCAATGCAAATTGCGACGCAAAATCTGCTTTTTTTGCTTTATAATATCATTGTCTATTTTACAAATTGAAAAAATGTATCAAACTTACCTATTAATCAACATTTCTATTTTAAACTCTTCTTTATCACTTTCGTCCAAAATACTAGTCGCTAAAAAACTTATCTAATTACCGCTTCTGTTTTGAACATCTTTACATCCGAAATACTGGTCGTCGAAATATATATTAATTTTTCAAATTTCTACACAATGTATAAGTTGAAGCAATTTTTGCTAAAATAATGTCTATACAAAATTGCAAAATATTTCTGTTTTATTAGGAAAATATTATATTTAAAGATAAGGAAGAATAAATTCTATTTGCTATATAATATGTTTGCTTATATAATAATATACAGACAGAAATATAATAAATTTCAATGTTTTTGTTTTTGAATTTATATTTATTACAAATTACATATATTAAATACTTATATCAAATTCATCAAACTAAGACCCTCTTTAATGTTTTTATCAGAGAGAAATTTTTGACAGAGATTATATCTTGTAATCTTATACTTTTTAATTAAAAAGATTATGAAACAATATTTTTTAAAGAGAAGTTAATCTACATATTTTGTATTAGATTATAAATCTTGTTCTTTATTTCATTTTAAAAAAATATTACTGCTTAATTTCCTATTTTAACATACGGTTACTATTATATAGAGAGATTATCATGGGAATGACATCATGATCGAAGACGCAGAAGTTGCCGGACGTTGAGTGAATTGAATCAGTTAGTCGGACGACATTCTATGATACATCTTTTGTGCGTGCAAATATTACCTTTCTTTCGTCAAGGCGGCTGCATTAAAACCAATCGTTTCATAGCCTCAACGAGTTGTCTCGTTTTGAGTGCTTTGTCTGTTAATCATCTTCATCAAGGCTAAGTGTCTAGTGTGGCCCACAGACCAAACTCGCTGGTAGTATAGCGATACTGTCTTCACCTGAATAGATTCAGGTGTAGGTTAAAAGAAGAGAGTAAATTCTTACGTTTCTATAATCCTAGTTTAGTCTAATACCTTATGAATTTTATTTTCGTGATTTAAGAAGAATTCCATATTAAATTCGGTTTGCAAAAAAGGAACCTTACATTCTTTAACTTTTTAAATATAAAAATTATAGTCAAAAATAATAAAAATATAGAAAAGGATAAGTACTAATAAAAGAAAAAAATAAAATTATAATATAAAAGAGATGTACTCAAAGAAATCTAATAATATGTGTCGAACAAAAAAACAGTATTAAAAATTTATACATTATTTTGAAAAGGTTTCAATATTAGCGTTTAATCTGTTCAAATATTTAAAACAAGAGTGAAAAGAATGCAAATCCTAATATGAAATTCAAGAATTTAGTACACGCAGATATGTATAAGTACACCTGTAATATATATTCTAAGATAATCTGTTCTCAAGTTCACGTTGAAAAGATGTATAGGTAAACGTATCCTAATTCCGACAAAAGTCTACGCCGTCCCCTGTTTAACAACTTATTGTCAGACAATAGATCACCCGCATGCTATTTAATCCCTACACTTATATACGCACTGTTATAATTCTTTATGTGATATTGAAAACTATCGTCTGTTTCAAAGGTAATCTCGTTTAGAAACAAAAACTGAGAAAAAGTCTAATCCGGGAGTTCAAAAATTTGCAGGTATATTGTGGTACTGATAATTTTTGAAAATCTCTGCATTGACAGATATAATCGGTACATTAAATAATTTTGACACTAAAAATTTTAAAAGTGATTGACCATTTCGGATAAATAATTATTATTATATTTAACTTTAAAACCTCTTTAAATATCTTTCAAAAAAATTATTATATATTATATTTTCCTATCATATTTTTCTATAATTTTTATACCATAAAAATTTTATTTTCTTTTCCTCTCTTTTTTCTCTCTTTCTCTTTCTCTTTCTCTTTCTGTATTTATGATGCGCGCGCGCGCACATAATCTAAAAAATTTTTTTTAAATCTGTCACTCAAATCAGTTATAATATAATTGATGTGATAAATAAATATCTATTTCAATTTTAAAAATTATTAGTTATTTTGTTTTTCAAGTAGAATTTAAATTTAAAAAGAAAAACATTTCATCACAAAAGCATATAGAGACTATGTGTGTATACTATATGTATATCTAGGGCTACAAAAGTATTGAAATATAGACAGATTTGTGTAGATTGACATGTCGGGTCGACTGAACCTTTCTAGATTTGGCAAATCGTATTAAGGATTGCAGTTCGATAACTCCCGATATTCCTTGGTTTCAAGGGTTCAAAGTTTTGAGTTGAACCGTTTTGACTTTTTCATCACATCGGCAGAATTTTGCTTCCCTTCATTTTTTTCTTACCGAGAATTTAAGATGGCTGTCACCATGGAGATCATTTCCGTCGGCAATTTTCTTGGTCGGAAGATTAGTTATTTGATGTGGATCTCGAAGAATGGTTCCGTTGACGGAAGGAAAGAAAGGAAAAGAAGGGTTAAGAAATATTCGAAAACATGTTTAGAATTCAGTTGAATTGGTGACAGTATGATTCTACAGACGCGACGCGTCTCGATACTTCAAAATTTTTTTCAACAAATCCGTTTAGAGCTGGGGAAACTATGAGAAATAATATACATACATTCTGTGAAATAATTAAACCATGAAATTGGAAATTTCATAATGCATAGATTAATTTTGATAAAGTTAAACTTTAAGTTTGACGTACCATGAAATGATTTCACTAGCACTTTTATAACACAAATTTCAAATATAAATTCACACTGATCATTATAATCAATGTTATAAATTAAGTTAAAGACAATACTCACCTTGGAAAAAATGCAAAGTTGCAAAAAATTGTAAGGTTTACAATACATAGTAAATCCTTTTTATTTTCAATAACTTTAAAATAATTGTTAATTTAGATGATTATTATTTAGATTATAATTATTTAAAAAATTATTATTTAGATAATTGCTCTAAATTACTATCATATTTAACATGTCTTAATGTAAAATATAATATATGTATATAAATTCTACAATAAACATCAATTGAATACAATACAAGAATAATAAAAAGTTAAAGTCTCATTTTATTACTATAAAAATCATATTAGAAATAATTATTTCTTAAATATTTTTTTTAATTTAGAAAATGTATTATACCTATATCACTCTAAAAATAAAAAAAAACACTTTTTTAACTGTCATTACATTTATAAATTAATAAAAGATATTGAAATAAATCTATTTTTTAATTTTTTCTTATTTTCAGATGTTCAATCAAACTGGATCAAAATCAAAGTATTAATGTACACCAATAAAAATTCTTATTTTTCTTTCGTTAATATTTCATCGTCGACTCGTTTAATCGAAAAGCTGTTCTATATAATGACTCACAGTAGCAACATCCGTCTCTTTTACTAAAATCCTCGATATATTCATAGAGTGTGGTGCTACCGCGTAAAAGATGTTTATTATGAGGCATGAAGACTTTTTCCACGATATCTACCATCTTTATTGAACAAATGGGTTCGTTTATTGGTTCATTTTAATACCTGCGAGTAACAATTTTCTCTCGTAAGAAGGACTGTGACAAGGGAACAAAGTAATAGACTTCTATATGTCACATCTATAGCAAAAAAAAAAACGATTTTTCTATGCGATGGCCAAACGGGGTGATAGATGGGCCGATCTCCTGCAGTTTCAAAAGAGTGTGACGAATATCATGATCATGACGTAATAAGTACCTTAGACTTTTGTAATTTGTCATGACCATACCGACTGCCTCATCAAAAGTCAGCTTCATTGGTGGTCATGTTAAGAAAAAAAGTTTTAAATACAAATATTATAAAATAATATAAATAATTTAAATTTTTTTTAATGTTATTATTTAATTTTAATTCTAAAGTCTCCATTTAAAATGATTTATAATTCACGACAGAATTCAAGAGATATTCATAATTGTATGTCTTTTATATACGGAGAAAATTTTATATGAAAAATTATTATGGTGTGTAGTAAATGTGGACCATTAGGAATCATTCTAAAGTAAAGTGCTATGTAAAACTATAAAAATTACGTCAATTTACGCAATTTTAAATTAGAATGATTCCTAATGGTCCACAGTTACTATATGTATATCATAGTAATTTTTAATGTAAAATTTTCTCTGTGTATGTTAGTAATAAATACGAAACCGATATTGATTGATAGAGAAGAAAATCAATATTTTTTGTAAAAAAAATTATGCAGATAAAAAAAGAGATAATAAAGATGTTAACAGTGCAAATTTCAATTTAAATTGTTAATCGTAAAGATGTGAAAAGAATTGGAGAACAAGTATGAAGAAAATTAAAATGTATGAAAAAAACGAATGCGAATCGATAGTGAAATTATTATATTTTATATTATATTATTGTTGTGTTGACTGCCATACTTTTATACAATAATAAAGCAATAAAGATATAGACATTTTATAATTGATTATGTCTGTTCAAGTTGTCGCATTTTCTTTTTGATTAGATAGTTTTGCGTTGAAAACTATCTGCAAATTGATCGCTAAACAAATATCATAATAATTTGTACGAAAGGTAAAATAAATCTTTTTTATTTGTAACAATAGATAACTGTTGTAGTTATTAGAATATGCCTTATTATTATCTTTTATTGTAATATCTTAATAATATCTTTTTAAAATGGTTTGCGTTTTAATATAACTTTAGTTATATTTAAATTAACTCAAATTCTCGAGATATTCGTAACTCTCACTAAATCATGGCTAACAGTGTTAAAATACTACGAAGAAGAACATGCAAGGGGCTACCTAAATCTACGCTTCGCCAGGGGGTGATGACATTTTCGCGATAGGAGGTCGAACAACGAATATAAAGATGTCATCCGCGATTCAAAGAATGTCTTTTGCTTTTTGCCGATATCCTTTTTCGGCAAATCTACAGCCTTCTTTTCGGTTCCTTCGTTTTTTCATGATTCACGTTTGTCACGTGCTCCTTTTGCCCTATTCATTCACATGCACCTCCGTCTGTTCCACATCATTCGGTATCGAAACCATGTCTCGATTAATATAATTCAAAATTTGTAAAACTGCCGGTACATTCTAGTAATCAAATCTCTCCCGGACTTACTTACCCTATATATCTTTTATTATCATATAGATGTAGATTTTTCGCCATTTTATACTATTTAGAGAAACTTTTCTTATATAATTTTGTTTTTGAGAAAAAAAAAAAAATCAAATATCTCATAAAACAAAAATTTAAGACTTATTGCTCGAAAATTAAATGTGTGAGTATTTAATAAGTATTTATATATAAATCACTAGACATTATTATTATTTTTATTATTTTATTATTTTTAATATATAAATATATTAAAAATAGACAAATTTTCTTTCCTTTTTTGCATAGAATTCATCATATTTCACGGCATTCAAAAAATTCATCGTTGCATTGCTCCAATTAGACACTAATCCAAAAATCATGCAAATATCATCTCATTGCGATATCTGTAGAAATATTGGAGAATCTTCTTCGAGATTAGTAAATTCCTCAAAATGTATACGCTGTATTATTATATATCTCTAAATCAGCAGACACATATAATAAGCTGATGCACACGCATTTCTTCGCTATGTTAAATACATTGAGAATAATTAGTAAATGCATATATTGGAGACACAAGTCAATGAATTAAACCTACAAACTAACATTATCCGAGGTAATAATTCAATTAAGAAAAATCTCTATGGATTATTTAAGTCAAAAGTTAATATATCTTTATACATTGTAAGATTCATGAGTTTTTGACATTGCGCAAAGCATTTTTAGCCTTTTAAAATATAAAATTAAAATAAAAATATGAAACATAGATGTGTGCGATCGGTATACAGTTCTTCATAGAATAATCCGTAAAATAAATGACATCACAGCTAAAATAAATGATAATCAGCAGCATTAGATTTAACATGATAATGATTTATAAAGACATGAAGTTGGGCTTATAATTAAAGATTCAGAAATATTCTAATTTGAAATATATTCACTAAACAAAGATTTATAGAATAAATAGAACTTTTGTATCTCAAAATAATTTTTATACATTTTTCAATATAAAATTATTTTTGAGACTACTCGTGTATTTAATGAAAAGTAGTGTTTTATATGTAAGCAGATATACAGTAAAGGAATTGCTACCTCCTCTGGCAAAAAGATAGATTAGAGAGACAGAGAGAGAGAAAGAGACAAGAGAGAGAGAGAGAGAGACTGCAGAATACAAAATACTATATACATGTATAATAAAAATTTAAAGCCTACACGCATTTTGCGTTTACACTTGTTGTAAGACTAGTGTTGATTAGTGCTTTGTGTAAGTTTGTGTAAGTCGATCAATTTTATATTATCGCATCTCTCATTGTCAGTCGACAAATGTGCATCGAGTCGAGAATAGTATTAATTTTATGTAAGTTTTAGGAGAATTTTATTAGCGCATCTTTGTCGACAAATGTGCTGCATCGAGTTGATGCACCAGCACCAGGTGTGCGAACAACGTTCTACAAGTAGATCCCTATATTCGGCCGTGCTATGAAAATTGAACGTTTCGCCTGCCCGTAAAGAAAGATAAAAATACACGCGCGCGCAGGCGCACACACTTTTACGCCGTATTCATTTCTCCTGCCGTCTCCCGTCTCCCGTCCCCCGTCTCCCGTCGCCCGATCCTGTCCCCCTGGTCCGTGGTCCCTGTCGCGGCGCGAGTGCCGCGACTGCGACGTACGCGGTACGCGTACGCGTACCCGTACCCGTACACGACGTACAAGAACGTGCCAATCCCGTAGGAGGGCGTAAAGACTTGAATGTAGCGCGTTGATATTGTTTGCACACCCAGGGATACACGTTTAGATGCGGCTGCGCTCCCCACTACGTTGCACTACGGTGCGCGGTGGCTCTAGGTTCGCTTGCGCCTTGCTGCCACCGCTGCCACCTTCGAAATCCCTGCCCCTGCCTTCGCCGTAGCTCCGGACCGCTTGCATTGTTTGCTGTCAAACATTGGACGCAAACACGGTGGTGGGGTCCAACGACACAGTGCGTTCATTGCCGGTGCGCTACCACCACGATTGGTCAGCGAGCCCCTCGAGGCATGTCGGCCGTTACTGGTAGGCGTATCCAAACACCGAGTATATAAATACTACTCGTGGCGGGGAGACGGTCAGAAAGAAGACGGACGCGCTGCCGTTACCACGGCGCACGTTTCAGTTCACATTTTGTTACAACGGAGGAGGGTGGAACGTGGAACGTGGAACGTGGAACGAACGTAGATCTAGCGGTAGCGCATGCGAGAGAAGTACAGAGAAGAAATACAGAGAAATACGAGTATATACAGTGTGCTGTGTGCAATTAAACCAGGTGACGAAATGTTCGATATCGTAACCGGATATAGAACATTGCATGAGTGAATGAGTTTAAGTACGTGGTGCACGTAAAGACACGGTAATCCTATGCAAGGCTCGAACATTGACGGTAACCAGCAACGAGGCTGGAAGTGCGCGCGTGCTACGACGTACGTCGCAGTTGTGTAATTTACCGTAGTCGTGAAAAACGAAAACAAATTCAAAGTATGGTGAATATGGAAAGTTCGGGCGAGCAGCATACCGTGACAGCTTCCCCGCCGCCACGGGCTGCTCTGAAGAGCAATTTCAGTATCCGTAGCATCTTACCCGAAGCCTGTGGCGGAACACCCGCGCCGTCGGTCAGTCATTCGGATTCTTCCGATGCCGGGCACGTTGACGACAGTGACAGCGACCTCGACGTTACCGGTAATGGCATGGAAACGCCGCCCTTGGATTGCTCTACGAGCGCAACGTCCGTCAGTCCGACGAATCAAAAGGACTCGAAGGAGCAACCAGAAGACAAGAAGAAAGCGGAGAAGCCACCGTACAGTTACAACGCATTGATCATGATGGCCATTCGGCAAAGTCCCGACAAACGACTTACTTTGAACGGCATCTACGAGTATATAATGCGTCACTTTCCCTACTACGAGAATAACAAACAGGGCTGGCAGAATTCAATTCGACATAATTTATCGCTCAACAAATGTTTCGTCAAGGTGCCTCGTCATTATGACGATCCAGGCAAAGGCAACTATTGGATGCTAGATCCAAGTTCCGAGGACGTGTTTATCGGAGGTACCACGGGAAAACTCCGTCGCAGGACTACGGCAGCCTCAAGGTCTCGACTGGCAGCCTTCAAGAGGAGCGCGATGCTCGGCGGAGCACTTTATTCGCCGTACCCGCCACCAGGATGGCCGGCGTCGCTCTATCCCCTACCGTGCCTCCATCGCGTTGCGTATCCTCCGGTCACTGGTTCTTACACCACTCCGGCTGGATATCCGGCTAGTCTGTTACCCGGAGCGGCAACCACATCGGCTACGGGCTTGCCCTGCAAACCTCAGCCTCTTCCAGCGACGGCGGCACCTCCGGCGGCTCACGGAGCGTTCTCGGTCGAAAGGCTATTGCAAGCGCCTACCAGCTATCCCCAAGGTATCGCGGTGTCCGGAATCCCGCCAACAGGGCATCCTTATCAGGACTTTTATACCACTCTAAGATCTCTCGCGGCGCATCAGCATCAGGCAGCGGTGTTCAATCAACAACAACCTAGGTATCACATCGGTCAAGCGCCAGTTCTAAGTCAGCCTGCCTCTAGCACGGCTTCGCCCGGAAGTAGTCCGGAGCCGATGGCTCCGCATTCGCCGCCGGTTACCATCTGTAACTCCGTCCAGTCACCGAGACCGCTTCCTCACAATCCGCCGCAGCTTCTTCTAAAGCCCATTACGGTCCTGACTGGCCGACAAAGCTGAATTTCCATTCAAACGTTCTTCAAAAAACGACCATCCCCCCTCGGGCAAGTGCGGCACGATTTTGCTTCGCACGTAAAATTATCCTTCGTTTTTATGTTCGTCGGATCAAAATTTTACAACGATATAAATGTATAGCCAAAGAAAAATTCATGAAAAATTTAGCTGGACTAAATTTCTTTTTTCGAGACTTTTTTAATTTATTTTTCTATTATTGACAAGGCAATTTTTTTTTTTTTTAGCAGCCAAGCTAATGGAACTATGGAAAACTTGTTTAATCGAGAGAAATTGATCGATATTAAATAGCACACAGATGTATATGCACGCAATAAAATAAAATCTTTATCAACAAGTCCAGTATTTCTAATAGAAATATAATCGGTAATCGTATACTCGATATATGATTGCGGTCAATTTGTACTTTATTCGTTTCTACATTTGTATAAATACTCCATTTCACATACACTTATACACTTATTACTGCTCTCTCTTCTTGTAAATATACTCTCAAATACGCTCGCGTCCTACAACATTTATTTAAAAAAATGATATTGACCAAATTTCATCAAATTATAACATTTGAATCTCACAGTGAGCCCTTTTTTTATACTATTGCCCTATATATACATATACATATATGTATATATATATATATATATATATATATATATATATATATATGTGTGTGTGTGTGTGCGTGTGCGTGTGCGTGTGCGTGTGCGTGTGCGTGTGCGTGTGCGTGTGCGTGTGCGTGTGCGTGTGTGTGTGTGTGTGTGTGGGTATATGTAGGTGTGTGTGTGGGTGTGTGTGTGTGTGTGTGTATGACAATAGTATAAAGAAAAAAAAAGCGATGTAAATAGCTACGCAGATAGAATTTTAACTTATTATGATCTCTGATTGACGGACTATATCTGTGTACTGTACAGTAACGATTAATCGATAATTGTATATAGTCAAATTTATAGTCATTCATGGCTTCTTATTACAAGGTGTGTATGTATATAGATAGAAAATTGTTGCTAAAGATATTATGAATATTATATATGTATAAAGAGAGCTGATCGGTAAAGATAAATGCGTGCGAGAGACCTATGTAAGATGCCATCAAAATAAATGTCGGAGACTTTTCTAAAAAATTTTCATGTTGCAATTAATATCTTATTACCTCATGTATCTCCATAAAAACTATGTTACTAATATATATTGTAATTTATATAAACAATTTTTTTTAATATTTCTTTTGAAAGTAACCTTTATCGAATAAATGTATCAATATATTTTGTACTATATGTAGTAATATTATTATATGATTTTTTATTCTTTTCATTGTATTTTGAGATTGAATCTATAATAACATATAATCAATGTTTTCTAATTGTTTTATATAACAATTTCTAATGACTGTTTCTTATTATTATTTACTACTTTTATCTGATATTAATATTGCTCTTTTCCTAAAAAAAAAAAAAAAAAAAAAATATTAAATAAAATCAGATTAAATAAAACAGATTTCTCCCTTTGGAATTAAGGAGACGTTGCGTGTTACAGCCTCTCAAATTATAAATAAAATTAATAGGCAGAACTCGCCGACTGTCAAAACAGAATATATAGAATAAAGATCTAACTCGTTAACGACGAAGGAATAATGTGGTGCAACGTTTAAAATTAGAAATTAAACGTGTGAGATTGTCATTGCATATAATCATAAACCATACTTCGGCTTCTTCCGCAGTATCTATACTTTTTGACTTTGCAACTGTTTTGTGTGTTGAAGGATAAAAGAACGGAATCTTCAAATACAATATAAACTCTACATTTTATTAGCATTTTTTCTGAAAATGTCAATCACAAAAAGGAAGAAAAATTGTCTTTTTTGACCATTTTACACAAAGAGATTGAGTAGAGAGATTTCTAGCTCACAACTAAACAATCACACATCTCTTTTATCTAAAATTTTTACAATTTTAAATATATTATACAAGGTGTCTTCAATTTAAATAGCAAAACTTCGGGAGCGAAAAACTAAGACAAAATGTCTTTCACAGATTTGCTCGTTTTTGAAGAAAATCGCAAAAGTTTAATCTCTCATTGTCAGTTGCTCTCTTGAGTTGATTGGCATCGAATAAACTTTTTGCTTCAAGATTCCTTACATATGTAAACACTCGATATTATCCTTTACATTTTTTTGTTTGTTTATATTATTGCTTTCGCCTACGAGTCTTTAATCAGTCTTCAGTCAGTTGTACCAGAACAATGTCTAGCTGCAATTAATGCGGTCAGTGCTAAATGTAAAATTTGCATTGCTACAAGAGAACAATATCTGCATTAAATAGATGATAACATGAATAAAATGTAAATAAATAAGTAAAAAAAACGAAAACTTATTTTGTTTCTTTTTTTGCGATTTTCTCCAAAATGGGCCAAAAACGAGCAAATCTCTAAAGGACTTTTTGTCTTATCGTTAGTTTCTCGGTCCCCTACACGCTTCCAAAATTTTGCCATTTAAATTGACGACACTTTGTATATGTATATGCACGACAAGAAAATATTTTCGAACATTAAGAAAAAAAAAACAGACTTTTCATATGACGTAACTTTGAAAAGAAATAATTTTGATCTTTGAATTTAAATGTCAAGAAAAGTAAAAGAACATATCGAAATTCTCAGAGCTTATTCTTAGGTCGTCGCTTATCCGAGCAGCTTTGATTAAAGTTACAAAAGAATCAAAGTTTTTGTAAATTTCAACATTCCTCGTAACGTGCGGCGCATATTCACGTGTACACGATTCAGAAGCGTGTTGTCGGCGGTGCGAGGCAGGCGCGATATTAGTATGATACATTGAGACAATGAGGCGTAAATAAGATAATGGCGCGCGCTTGTCCAGCGGGAGTTTAGACGTCCGAAGGGCCGAGGAGAATGAGAGAGGGAAAGAGACCGGTTAGGATCGGCAGATGGGATTGTGACCCGCGCGGCCTGCCCATCGCCAGACGTGCTCAGCATCTTTATACCTTTGAGTGGCTAACGCGCGCAGTGGCAGTTTTGTCTAGTAACGCGAATCTTGTTAAAGTCCTCTCCGTCCTCCGTCCCATATTTTCGCCGTTAAACGACAACTTATCTCCTCATGTGTACAACCATTTAAAACTCTTTATACTCTTTGTCAAAGAGTAAAGTTTACGTCATATACAAATAAATTTACAATTAGTGAATTACATTATCATTTGGTAAACGTTGGCATAGATTACACATTAAAATTGTTTATTAAATATTTTTCGTCAAATTATTTTCAAATGTGATCGCGAGTCTGTCTTAAAATAATAAGTATAATAACTTATATGCTTTATACATTATATACATGTTACAGATTTCTTACGAAATCATCGATGGAACTCTGATTTTTGCAAAACATTGCAAAACAATTTTTTATATCAATGCGCTTTTGTAGAACGTTAATTTTATTTATGATACAAAACACGACGGGATGAATAATTGCACGTTGAGAATCAAGTTGCAAGCATGCAGTTACAATTGGAAATATAAAAGAGTAAATGATCAGACACGTAACATGTTCGAAGTAAGGCGAAATCACATTGCATAGCATCACGTAGCCCGAAGGGGACGGTAAATACTTGCGTGGTCAATTGCTACAAGTGGCAAGTTGTCTATGGCATGCATGTTGTTGCTTCTCTACGTGTCGAGAAATAGGTGTTGTTCATCGTCGTTATAAGTGTTGGTCTCTACACGCAATACGTGAGAGCAATGACGTCGTTTGTTTCGCGACACGCTCTTTTAAAGAGTTTTGTACATTGTGTATATATGATAGATTATAGATGAACGCGATCGATGAGTATCATGTAGGGAACGTATTATGTGCACGTATATGTATACGCGAATACATTTTACATGTCAATTTGTCACAAGAGTATTTGATAAAATATCAATTTCACAAGAGTTTATGTGCTGATTTTTATTGTAGATTACTCTTTTGCATCAAACACTTTGTGCTGTAAAAATACACATACACACGTATATATATATATATATATATATATATATATATTTTAAATAATTTTCTGTCAAACTAAAGTAATCAAAGAGAAAAGATTGACATATCATAGAATAAAAGCAGAATTATTTTTAAAAAAATTATTTGAAAGAAAGAATTTTTTCAATCTACTTATTTTTTGCAATCTACTTATAAAGTGAATTAAAACTATTCAACTTGCAAGTACAATTTAATAAAGAATATACAGTATATATTATAATATTAAATTTTGCACGCGCAGGTATATACATATACATTTACTTTCTTTGATGCATTTGATAACAAAGCAACTGATACTATGATTAATTTATTATGAATTTAACTAAATACATTTTTATTCCGCTTATTTCACATTTCTTTCTTTTTTTAATTATTTTCTTAATAGATAAATAAGTAAATATTAATTGCTTTCTATAAATTCTTATTTATATAAAAAATTGGTTATTTTCTTTTTTATTTAAAAAGGTCTCACTACATATTAAATAAAGATAAGATTAAAATTAATTATCATCTTTAAATTTTTGTTATTTCAATTCAATCAGATTAGGGTTTTGCTGAAGAGAAACGGTCGCAATAAGTAAAATATCTAAACATTAGTTTGCGTCATCAATTATTGATGCAACGTTAATAAAATTCAAATCAATATTTTTAAATCTGAGGTGAGATCGGCGTTAATTTTAAGATTTTTCTTACTTTCTTCTAACTGTGGATTTGTATACGAAAATTTCTCCGAGTCAATATTACATTTACAAAGCGCGTAAAGTTTATAAGTATTTCTAGCGTTTTAGTAAGTAGTCAGTAACTGGCTGAATTACTTTGCGCTATTACATTATTGTCGATGTCGTCAGCGTTATTCGCAAATGCGTTCGCACTAGTCGACGCGTGGTCTTCAATGCCCTCGTGGCACTATTTGAATCCAACTATGTGTGTGTACTTAATATCTGGCTCGTGTATCGTTATAATATTATATCTAGGTACCATGTTACTCCGTGATGTCAACTCGTACATTATTGCTCTTCATCTTATCCGACCGTGCTTTTATATTAACCACGTATGCGTAATTCATAATATTGCATTAATAAATAGACGATGTGGCAAATTAAAAATTTTTTAATTATGTCAATCTTAATATTTTATGAAAACTTTTTAAATAAGAAAAAGACAAGAAAAACTTTAAGTCTTATAAATCTTAAAGCCTTTAAGATCTTTAGAAGTCTCTGTAAACAAACGTTTTATGCGTCTGTATAAATAAATAGTATAATGAAAAATGTATGACTGATGTCGGTTTAAAAAAAGAAATCTTTTTGACCATTTCTCGTTACTCTTAAAATTCATCCGTACATTGAATAGGAATCTGGACCACCTCATGGCTTACCTACGGTTATTTTGACATCGCCATCTTGCCTATTTACAAAGGGGTTCTCTAACATCTCGATCTCGACAACCAGTCGCGACTCTCGTTTCTCTCGCGCATACACGTAGCTGTGAATGGAAGACGTATATGCATGTGCGTGTGCGTGTGCGTGTGCGTGCACGTGGGGTGACGTGTCAATAGATTTCGGTGGCGGTGCGTTATATTATTTTCATCGCTTTATATCGCATGGTGGGGTAGATATGTCGTTCGGAGCAGACACTGATGTCGATGTTCAAGAAGAGGGAAGACTGGTTTCGTTGCGATATACAAGACTCACCCTCGTGCAGAAACGAATTCCGGGGGCGAGACCAGTTTCCAGCCTATGAGGATGCATTTCGAACGTAATGGTGGTCGATCTGTGGTCTTTACTAGACACGCTTCGCAGTCGTTGCACGCCAGTTATATCGCAAAGATTTCCGAGCGATTACCGTCCTGCGGACGATGAAGATTACACATGGACTTTGAATTACAATTTGCGTATACATTTACAAGTGTTTTTTTTTTTTTTTTTTTGTTTCTTTTCATATCCGTAACTATTGCGTATTAATGAATATCTAATTGTGCCCCATTATCATGATTGTGGCGTAATTCGTAATAATGTCGTAATTTCTCGAGATTCTTACTGGATTACATCGAGCATAATCTTATCTTATTATTAATATTTTGTTTTCAACTAGAATCATCTATATTATTTCTTTAGTTTTATTTTTTAAAAATAATCTATTTTATGTGCCCAAGATATTTTTATATCTTTTCTTCTGTAATATTTTTAAACGTTAAAATATGTCGTTGTGCGTTGTCTTTGAAACATTGCTTCATTTATGAATCATGATTAAATATACAACTTTGAATATGTTTATCGGTTATCGCCGCCTTTTAGTTCACATTGCATGATTCAAGCTTTAATCTGTGGCTAAATTTTACGTGTTAATATATGTATATATTATATATAATATACAATGATCTTTGTTTTATATATATTTTACATAATTTACAAATAATTGAATTGTGATGAGAGAGATAAACCGCATTACAAAGTTATCTGCAATTTTATCGAAAGATTTTCTTCTTCTTTCGCTTGGTAAAAGAAGAATCGTGATCGATTAAACGTAATTTAACGTAGCAGTGACCGGAACTTTTCTAGAGCGCGGCTCGATCCGCGTTGACTCACCGAATTCATCATCGAGCTGATAATTCGCGGCGGAAGTCGCGCCAATTTCCCCAACTGCGAACGAGAAGACAATGAGAAGAGAAGCATCATCGTCGTTTAACAGAGGGCGAAGAAGGGATGTTGACGTGGCACTTTGATTGCGGCTAATTTCGAGTAAGATTCAAGGATAGAGAGCTGACAATGAGTTGTAACCCTCTTCTCTCGGGCACGCGCGAATGACGTAAGACGGCGTACCGCGTACCGCGTACCTACGTAAGTAACACCGCGTCTATACTTGTCGCGCTCGCGCTCGCGCGCGATGACTCGTTTAATTTATTTGAGCGCGGAAGAAGATGCGGCGTGTATGCTGTTTCACCACCTCCGCACGCGTATTGCCAACGATTACGCGCTCGCTATTGGCTCTTCTCAGCTTGAACTACTTTGCGGGCTTTCGACCGTGCTCGCTCTTTATTCGCGGAAACACCTACGCGTCGCTGACCGAATCGTCACGAGCATTTACAATCCATTTCGCACGAAAAGACGATGAATTGTATAATTTAATGGTTCAAAAGATAAAAGAAAAGAGATTCCACGTACACGTACATATAAAAAAATGTCTGGCTCAAGAATATTTAGATATAACGTACCTACCTATAATATAAAAACTTAAATAATGACAAAAAACGTTAAATTAAAATTTTATCAAACCGTCTTTTTTTACAAAGTTGAGAAAGATAAGTTATATTTAACTTGTACCTGTATGTTATAGCCAAGATGTTTTAATAAATAATGAAACACAGTACTGCGACAGAGAAATGTCAATTTAAGTTTTTATATTAAGTATGTATATTAAATTTTATGCGCGAATAAAAACAAAACAAAACAAAAAACGATTTATGTGTATACATATATACATGTATGTGTATATAAACTCATGACGCGCTACATAATGCCATGTAAAATTTAAATGTGTGCCTACATATCGATCAACCACGATTATAACTTGCTGTCTTCATGCTGTGCTTTAAGATTGTACGTCATAATATGAATCAATGTCCAAGTATACATTAATATTTAAATATCCGGCTATTGTAAGATAACTCCTGCGAAAGCAGCATATTGATTCAACCTTCTTGAAAATAGCTAAACCAGCTTGATAACAGTCAAGTTGTTTCACATTTACTAAACTTTATTATCTACACACTTTTTTTGTCACCGTGGCATTGTAACGCATCATTTTTATTCCAATTACATCAAATGTTTTTATAAACTTGTCTTTATCTCAGAGATACTGTATATAATTATAATAATATAATTATAATCGATATAAAACAACTTTTCAAATGCTTTGTAAACTTTGTAATTTTCTCTTTTTCTAGTGTCGAGCGAATCATTTGGAGGAAAACTTGCGATACTTTGTTAAATCTAACTTTTTCGATTCGGAGATGGTGTATTATATTTTAATCAAGAAGCGAATCACAAAGAGAAGTTAAGCCTTTCTATCCTTCGTCGGTGTCGGCAGGAAATCGAGATACATATCCAGACTAATCATGTTATACAAAACAGTTAAAGAGGTTCCCAAGCGCTACGCGCTGCGACACAAGACCCGTATCTCCGCGTGGCACAAAAGTGTTAAACGAATGAATGAATGAAGGCTCGTCGAATGGATGAATGAATGAGCAGTCGCGGTCGACTCAACACCAAGATGCAAGCAAGACGCAACACGTTACGTGGAGAAGCAACCGAGAGAAAAACTGCGTCGAAGAGAGTATGGGAATGAACGTCGCGTCGGAGGGAGAGAAAGAGGAAAGAGAGAGAGAGATGAAAAATGTATTGAGAGAGGATTAACGATCAACGCGATGACCGCTCGAATATTATATACCTTATTTATCTATTACGTGTGATAAATTTTACAAATCGACAAATACTTACATTTATATATTAATAAAAATTTTTTACATCACAACAGATTGTTGCGACAGTCGCCAGAGGATTGATAACGAATATACATACATATATATATATATATATATATATATATATATATATATAGATAGATATTTTTCAGATAAGATCAAATCATACATATACATATATGCATTAAACACATTTATTAGTATATACATATGTAAACGGTTAGTATAGTATATCACATTATCAGAAACATTTAAATTAAAGTTTGAAAAAATATACAAATATATGTACAAGTCAAAAATAAATCAGCGTTTGAAAATTTATGTACCAATTTCCATAATTGCAAAGTAAGAATTTTACAGACGATTTTTAAACAGATTTTTAAAAGTTGATTTTTATAAGAGAGAGAGAGAGAGAGAGAGAGAGAGAGAGAGAGAGAGAGAGAGTAATTTTATGCATTTTATTTCAGATTAATTTGCATTTGAACGTGAGGCAATTGAGAAACATGTACGAAATTGTATTCAATCTCTTTCCAATTCTTTGAAACAAAATTTGAAACATTGTCAAAAAGAACCATCAGAATAGTGAAATGTATATAGACTGATAATAAGAGTGGAAAGGAAGTGGGGAAAAGATGGAATGTGATAGCGATTGAAAATTTAATATATACCGTATTATATCGTATTGAATAAAGCGCGGTTCATAGACGTAAGAGGAGAAAAATACATATACATATACGACGCTACAATGCGTCGTACACATGCTTCATTCAGCTTTATTACAAGTCGGCGCACGCGGCGACGGCGACGGCGACGGCGACAGCGGCGGTCACTCGTTTACGACGAGTAAACTCGGCGAAACGCCATTTACGTCCCGCGCTCGTCCTCTAGCCACACTCTACGTCACACCAGCCGACACCGACTTGCTCGCCACGATCTTGAATGGCTTCAATTAACTTCGTTTAGGCGAATAATTGTTTCTTGGGAATTCCCGCAGAAATGTTGCATGCGACCACGGTCGTGTATCACGATCGAAAGGAAATTGCTGCGCGATTTAGACTGTATCTTAATCACACATTGTACACATACACACAGCCCTTGATATTTTACTATTATTTTTTTTTTTTTCATCTTAACTGAAATTTGTATAAAATACTTACTGTACTTTGTCAGTATGTATTTATGTTATCATCTCTTTCTCATATTAATATTCTATCATTTTTTTCTCAACAATTTTATAATTTTTAAATATTACAGTATAAAACGAGACAACGAGAGTATGTACCTATAATAAAATAGACAAATCAATTATCGATCAACAACTGATCCTGATCCCCATAGTGACTGATGCTCTTGTTATTGTGCGCAGAGTTGACAAACAATTCGAATTAAACTTTGGTGGGTCTTAGAAACCTTACAAAGACAAACGGGTAAGATTAATTGGTTGACGCAATAGAGTTCTTTGCCCAACGAACGGCTTCCGTTCTTCTCGGTGAGGGTATAAACATAGGCGGTGCTATTTCCTAGATTTTCTATTTATGCATATAATAGAAATACACATTACATCTAGCAGAGACTCTACGAGGAAGCAAAAAACATTGTGAAATAAATTCGCAACATCTATAGTCTTATCTCCTCGATATAGAAATGTGTGTTCTTTGCAAGTATCATTCGTAGCGGACTATTTAAATGTAACCAACGACTCGATTAAAAATTTTCTCGCCAATGAAAGTCAAGACTGGTTCCCTTAGGCTGCACTTCCTGCTTAAACATCAACCGACTCGTTACGTGGGCAGAATAGACCGCGGAGAAATGAGAGAGATAGAAAGCGAATTAAAGTACAATCAAGGCTCGTATCTTTGTCGTTTCTTCTCTTCTTTTCTTCCTCTCTCGTATCCAACAATATAAATGACCATTTAAACTAGTGAATCTGCTACTGTGCTACTCTATAATCTCGTCATCATCTTCAAGTATACATGTAGTGCCACTCGATATAAAGTTTCAACGAATTTCTCATTGATAATCCAAGAGATAATCCAGAGATGCATACCTATCTACACACACATTTTGAGCTTGCATATGCATACACAATGGATTCATTTGAGATATTTCCTATTTTGTCGCTAATTTTCATACGACCAAAGCAAAATTTTTAACATTCCATATAAACATAAATTTTGCATTTTTTTCAGTTAGGTTCTAGTGTAAATATTCTCATCAAAAATATATTATTTATATATTTAAAGAGAGAGAAAGAGAGAGAGAGAGAGAAAGCAAAAGGATAAATTAATATCAGGGATAAGACTCGTGCTCGCTGTCTCTCTCTCTCTCTATCTCTCTGATGTATTTTGATTTCCTCTCTCGCGCAATAAGAGCGCGCGTGCGTATGCATGCACGCTTTATACTCGTGCAGTACTTTATCGAAAAAGAGATAGATAGATAAAGAGAAAGAAAGAGAAAGAGAGGAGTTAGCCACGAAACGAGAGAGCGGAGTCGGCTGAATGACTGAGTGACACTCGGCTGACGTCCCTTCCGGTGTGTCTCACATTACACTGAGCCCGTTAAGCGTTTGTATTAAAGTTACGGCATCGGGCGCGTGCCACCCACTACATATAATTTTTTTGTCGCTCCTCCCAATGCTATCTCCGTTCGCAATCATTTATCCGATTTTATAACAACTCACACGTAAAAAAGATTTTTAACATAATCATTTATTACGTGATGAAATAAAAATTAATAAAGGTTGTATTTAAGTATTTAAATATTTATAATATGTAAGTATTTAAATATTTTCTTGTTTTGAGATTCTTTTCAATTAATTTGATATGTTTCTTACAAATTTAATAATATTATGAAAATGAAAATGACTATATTTCAATTACTGTAGCAAAAGTCCGTCCGGATGTACGCGTATCACAATTTTAATCAATTACTGACTACTCGTACAATATTTTATTGATGACTAATCTACCGATAATTCTGTTCTTTAATACGACGATCAGCAACGTGTTTATGTAGCACACGATTAAAGCAGTTTTTTAAATATATCGTAATTAATTCTCAGAAATTGTGAAAAATATTCCGAAAATGTAGTTGTTAAGACGATTTTTTGCAATTCTCTCTCTCTCTCTCTCTCTCTCTCTCTCTCTCTCTCTTTAGGCTCAATTTAAAAATGTTAAAAAAGTAATCATATTATTTTAATGGTTGCAGATTTTGTGCCACTTGTTATCGGTTGTTAATGTTTTTTCACAGCAAAGCACTTTTCTTGGATTGGAAAACTAGAATTTTAAACCCTGCATATTTGTTTGTTTTATATTGTATATCACATGAATGCGCAAATCTTTTCTATTCAATAAACAGTTAATTTGCGCAAGCACAAGGTAAAAAAGTTTGCGCAGAGATTTCGTTTATTTCAATGAGAGGAGACATTAAAATAAACATGTTTACTTAATTTATTTTCAAATCAAACAAAAAATAATGTATACTCTTTTTGTTTTTACCTTACCTATTTACTACATTTATTTATATTTTACATAAAGAACAAAATGCATAAAATAAAACAGGCAATTTTTAATTTTCTCTTCAGCTCTTTTTCTCGTGCAAAATATTACTCTTGTTTGTGTTTCTTTTCTTCATTAAAGTCTACTTAATTTTCTTGAAACAATAAAATAATTTTTATATTATTTTTCAATTTATGATTATAATCATTATTATGTATTGTATTTGTAATAATAAAACAAATTCTAATAAATTTTAATAAAGATATGTAATTTACATTTATTTGTACAAAACCAAAAATCATCTTTCTCATCTATGCGCAATCTCTTTTACCCACGAGCACAATCTGTGTCTCATCTGCTTAGTTATAGAAAAGTTTGCGCAAAATTGAATTGCTGAAAAAAACTGCATTATCTTATAGCAAAAGTAGTAAATGAATTAAAATATTGTTCAGTAAAGATGCCTAACATATATCAAAGACATTTCTAAACTTATTTTAAAGAATTAATGCACATTCAATTTTTCTGGAATTGTGCGCAATTTCTCTTACAAGCTGTGTGTGTATCCTATATATTAGACACGGTTTCGGAACGGATATAAGTCAACAGTTCAAACGCAAACATTATTTATTGTCTACAAAGATGCATAAAAAAATCTCTGATCCTTTTATACGATTCATTATCTTGACATAGCAACGAAAGTAACGCTCTTTGATAGAAAAAAATCTTTAAAATTTTTTTATATACCTATGCATCGTAATGTCTAAAAATTAATTGATAATAATCATCGTGTCCTTGAAATATTCGTGCCATCGCAGAAATATCACGTAGAATCAGTGTTTGATTGTCAATTTTCAGCGACGATAAAGTGAACAAATGTCCACTTACCGTGTAAATTTGCAGTAATATGTGGGGGAACAGTTCAGTTAAAGTGTCTCGTTCAAATGCAGCGCATACCACGAGGAGTAGCATGTATGTATAATACATACTAGACTCGCGTGTGAGGTTACGGTCATTCCGAGTCAATCGATGATTGACGAAAGTAACTGTGAGAAAAGATATTGTGTCGAAACAAATGCTATGTATGGAAAATTGAAGTTACAGCGAAATAATTAGCTTCGCCTCGTTCACACAATTTGCAAAAAGTCGATAAGAAGAAAGAGACGAGGGATTATAGCCTTGGCACGTTTAAGCAATAACTTGCATCATTGACGCGGTATTCCTGAATGGTGCAATAAATGAGTAACACGACTTGTGTGTATTAACTGCAAAGCGAATAAATGAACAAACGGAAACCTACCACCACTATGTATGATGCATTTGCACTGTATATATTGCGGTCAAATTTTTAAAATAAACGTCTAAATAAATATGCCTCATTTAATATGTGTGCTTATTGTGTGTGTGCGACTTTTAATAATTATACTACTGTATCATATAAATATGTATATACACTATATGCATATTTATACAATAACAATAAGTTTCTAGAAATAAATAACTCATGCGTAATTTTTTTTATATTATCAATATAAATATATAAATATAATCCGTAACCAAAATTCTCTCTTATTTTATAACAAATTAAATTCTATATAATAAAATCAGAGAGAGAATTAAAAAAAAAAAAAAAAACAATAAAATTTTTCTACTATTATTTATATTGTTTGCAAAAATATAAATCGACTCAGATTTTATTATAAAATAAATTTGGAGAATCTTTCTTGCGGCCATTCATTAATATAGCGTTGGATAGTCCGAAGCGCATTCCGGAAATTCATAGAGTTTATGAAGGAGAAAATATGAATGAGACTTGTGCCGGTGTGCCGGGTGTATATACGCGTACTACACATCGCGCGCGTAAAACAATACAAACAGCAATAATTGTCAAGTTGTCTAGGGGGCAGCTGGTCGTGATCGCGAGTCAAGGAGTTTGACCCACGACCGCGGCCGCTAATAAGACTCTGGGTCCAAGCAAGACCCAGGATACGAGGTCGTCTACTTAACCTCGCGGCGTGCGCCGGATGCCACCGTTTTTCTCCCTAGAATTGACCGATTCAATTGAACGAAGACATTTCGCGAAAATTTACGGCCGGAAGTCTTCTTCTCGCCATCGATATAAAATTGTAAACGCGCGAATACTCAATCATAATTGAACAAGTTTTTACAAAGAGAAAAAAGTGAAAAATGTAATTTGAAGACAATTACGTTTCAAAATAAAAACTTAAGTTTGATAATCTGCTCACATGGTTGAGCTGTTCTTGTAGAAAATTTTTCAATTCTTAAACTTGCTGCCACTAACAAATTTACTAAGAAAAAAGTTATGCTACATAAAATATTAAAAAGTTATTCCATATAAAATGTCGTGGAACTAAATTTTGCGATAGATAGTTTTTGGTAACAAATGAGGGGAAGAACGACTATGTAATTAAATTTTCATGGAAAAGTTTTTGACTTTTTACCATCTACCGTGTTCTCGATTATTCTCCTGCATTGGTCTTTTCATTATTTCCTTGATTATTAATACATGTACCTATGATATATCAAGTCATTGTCAGCTTTCATTACAAATCACGCAAAAATACATTGCCGATAATCTGATTGTTCTGCCATTGATATATACATATAATAAATGTATAATTACTACCCTTTAAAATACATATATATCCGATAAATGTATGTATACATATATGGATATGTATGTACATACATGTATATATTTAATAATAAAATTAAGTTAGTCGCAATGCAAGTAAATAGGATAAAGTGTAACCTAACGAAATTTAATTTTAGAATACTAACCACAATTTAATCAGATAATAATAATAATAATAATAATAATATATGCGCGCGCATGCAGCTAAACCTTTTTATACATTTAACAATAAGAAAAGAAGAAAATTTGTATTACATTAGACATGATCATAAACGCACTACGCTGTAAACGTCGCGATTCGTAAGCGAGTGGGAAACGCGTGCATGGACCAAGCACACGGCTCGAATTCGATTCGACCCATACGCGACCGGCTGCGTACTCATCGATTAGTCACGGTACCCGCGTAGCTCGAAGGGTGACTTTACATTTCGTCTCGACGGATTACTTTTGGCATAACTCTGCCTCTCGTATATACGGGGTACACGCAGTGCACGCAACAAGATGCGCCCCCGCGTGCGCTCCCCATCAGCTACTCGACTCTCGATGACCCCGCGTCGCGCAAATCATGATGACTAAAAATTACCCGCATTACCGCGAAATTAATCATAAAATAGTTTCTTTCGCAATCTCACAAGAGGATCAGAGCATAAATTTGATATTTTACAAATTAAGAAGAATATACGTTTCACGTTTATTTTTTCAATTTTTTTTTATATACTTATATATATATATATATCTTTACTTATTTTTTTTATTCATTCATCAATTCTTTTTATTTGTTACAAAAATAGAAATTGGAAAATCTAGAAAATTACAAGAATAAAAAAAAATTGAAAACATTTAGAAAACATTTGTGTTTACGTCTTTATATGAATTAAATATTTTAGAGAAAAATTGCATCGCTCGTTTTGATATCGCTTCTTCATCGTTAATTTCTTTTTATTTCTTCATTCGATAATTTAACACAACATCAACATTCGTTATTTTCTCCTTCTCAGCAGCTTTAATTTGATTTATATTCAATGCTTGTGATAACTGAACGACAACAAGACTGTTATACACGTGATTGGATGCACTGTACCTGATTACCGGATGGACTTTAAGCAGAGACGCGCATTTTGCGCTTTTGTTTGTACGCAGAAACGATAGCGAGGGACGCCCACTCGCAAGATGCAGGAAGCTCGCACAGGGAAAGAGATGCACGCGACGGCGACTTCAGCTTCAGCGACCGTCATCGTCATCGTCATCGTCAGCGAACGACGTGTCCACGTGCGAGTATATGCGCGCATACCGCTGGAAGAATAGGGCGAGCAAGTGGCTCGTTTAATGCATTAAAACGCAGACACATCGAAGACACAGCTCTTTGCACGCGCGAGCTGTTTTGCTCAGCGGGGAATTTAACCGTACTAAATCTCGACGTTATCGCACAGAATACTATACATATAGGTGTATGTACTTAAAAACAAGTAAACAAATTTCAGCATCTTGTATATTGAATGCATTAAATATATTGAAAGTGATGAAAAAAATGGTAACATTATATACAAAATATTAAAACTTACACAATTCTCTCCCCCCCCCCTTTCTCTCTCTCTCTCTCTCTCTCTCTCTCTCTCTCTCTCTCTCTCTCTCTCTCAAATTTACACAAGAGAGAAACAATATGTGTTCGAGCTCTAGGCATATTAGATACAAAACTCGCTACGAAAGACATTGATAAATATTGAAATATATATTTATATCTTTGACAATTGTATCTTTTGCAAAAAAAAAAGCACAATACAAGAGAGACTGTTCTCTCATTCTCTTTTTTTCTTGGCTTTCAATTCCATATCTTTTACGCTAGTCAATAATTTTTCGATATTTATTTGAAGGATTATTTTTCCCTATTCTCTCTGTATATTCGCATAATCACCGAATCACATTGAATCTTTCCATTTTCAACAGAACGACAACTTTTTTAATATGGACAGCAATTTTCCCGCGAATCGATTCGTTCAGGCACACGCGTATGTATGGTACATCGTTCATGTTGTGGACACGTACGCGATCGCGTCGCCGCGCCGGACGAATGAACGAAACGTGGGGTGTGAAGAACGCTTAAAGATATAAGGACCGAGCATTCACAGGAGGAATTAGTTAGCGGTTGCTTTGGAAGCGCGGACACCCCGTGGTGCCAACAAAAGAGTTACAGCCCTTTCGCACCTCGACACGGGGGATTACACGCCATAAAATAAATCCCCCCGCTGCCCATCTCGCGTCTCGTCCCCCTCCGCCCCTTTTCTTCTCGACGTCCTGCCTCTTATGGATCTAGAGAAAGAGAAAGAGAAAGAGAAAAAGAGAGATTATAATGTTTTACCCGCGCGTGCTCCGATGTTCGCGGACGATATCTTTTTTTCTACCGACATATACCTCTTCTCGTTCTTTGTGGTACGAATTCTAGCCAAAGACAGAAGATGCGCCACTCTCTCCCCGAGAGTGAGTGCGCGATGACTGAGGGAAGGATTCAAGAGCGTGGAGAATTCGTTGGTTAAAGGGATTTCGAGCCGACAGCTTGGAAATGACAGAGTTTCTCTCTCTACATTCCTGCTCTCCTATATAATTAATCCTCTCAGCGTCAGTAAAAATACTAAAGACTTTATAATACAATGTAATATGTATATATACCCATCTTTGCAAACACTATTTCTATGTTTTTTAACTCATTTTTTACTTTTTTTATTTTTTATAATACTAATATCTTGCGACATGTCATTTATGACAATAGAGATAAAGAGAGCTTTTCTTCTTTTACGCGAAATCCACCAAACGACGCATGGGCATCTGCATTATAAAATTTGTATATACATATTATAGAACTTTTTTATTACAATATATAAATTGTATATACTATTTTTTATTTAATGGAGAAAGAAAGAAAAGTGAATTTTTTATCTCAAGTACTAATAATAATAAACAAATTGCAATGCAAGATTTGATAAGTAAATGAATGCAGTTAAGAAAATCTGCAGAGTTTATTAATTAAATAAATTGCATTAATTTGCTTATTAGAGTAATGTATCATAAATATATTATAATATAATATATCTCCTCTCATTGTCAAATATAAAAATCAATTCGGTAAGTTGAAAGTAGGGCTGAATGTTACACCGATAAGAACTTTACCGTTGCACCAACCTATGAAAATAATGAAAATACATGCCTGGTCGAAATAAATCTAGTGCGCCACCCACTTAAACGCAATTTAAGATCCCCATCATTGTCGTAAAATCTTGGAACGTGGACCACCGAGGACACGACGGCGCTGCCTCGTAATAGTGTGCGCCACGAGATTCAGAGGGGACTCGTGACTTTCGTCGTTTTTAATTGATTAATCGCTCGTGTTATTACGTGATTATCGTCATGCCTTGAGAGAGGTAAAGCGCAGAAGGAGTTGCGAAGAAGGAGACTTAAAAGGAGGTAGCGAAGAAAGGAGGGACTTGCTTTTTCAGGGCGGACAAGAGACCGGTCTTCCTGTCGCGTGGCCCCCACGTTATCTCATTTTTTTGTCTCCCTCGGCTGGAATTAACCTCTACATTGGGATTAAAAAGCGGATATATTAATTTGCCGCCGTATACCTCCCTCCTCTCCGTTTCTTGGCGCGCGCTCGGCGCTCGGCGCTCGGCGCTCACTCGTAACGCGATAACTGCAAGAATGCGCGCAATTAGTCGGACGGGGTTTCTACACAGGGGAAGCGAGGAAACCTCAAACGATTATGTCTAGCTTTAAAAATTAATGTAATGTATCACCGTGCATCTTATTTTTCAATAACAAATAAAATACATACATGTATGGAAAATATACGCGTTCAATTACCGGTAAACTCACAATCAGTCTGCTAAATTACGATTTCCTAATGTGTAAACTTAGAGATTAAAAAACCAAGAAATATTCTTTTCTACATTTTCTATATTTTTTATCTCTGTAACATTTTAACTTTCACAAAGAGTGATAAGTTGAAAAAAAATCAATTTAAAATTTTCGATTTTTCTTAAAGATGATTTAAATATTTATGTATATAATATTTTTAATTTTTTTCTCCTTTTCTCTTTTTCTCTTTTTCTTTCTCTCTATCAACATTTTACGACAATAATATTCCTTTAATTCATTTATTTCCTGCAAAACTATTATTTCATATATTTCATATTAGAATATTTAAATTAGATGTTGAAGAATAATTGACATATTTGAAAGTCAATTAAAAATCTTCTCTTATAAAGATATTGAATAATAAACTACCTTATTAAATATGTACGCAAAGATACATTAATTTCAAATAAACTTTTTTCATTGATTTATAAAACAATAAAGACATGATGTTATAGTTAAGCATATATGACGTTTGTCAAGTTTAGCTGCGTGAAACTAATTGTAAATGTTTTTTCGATGATTCAACGTAAGAAATTAAGTACAACAGAATGATACTCACCAGGAACACCAGTATAGGTATATGGAAATTTATCATTTCCGTCTCTTGATTACAATCAAATGAGTTTCAGTTTTAGTTCACAATAAAAGCAATAGTTTGTTTCGAAAAAAGTTTGGGTACCATTGGAACATTGAAATGAAGATAGGAAAGATGCGTATATATATATATATATATATATATATATGTATCAACTAATCACTTTGCTTACTTTCAGGCTCAAAAACACCTATTCGTGTAAATAGATATATTAAAAATAACGGTTTATAATGCACGTGACTATAATAAATATATAATTAATGCTTCTTTGATATAAAAATTTGTTTTTAAAAGATTACAACTTTGTTGTAATTTTACGATAAGTTACGCAAGAGAAATAATTATAATGTATTTTTCTCATCAGTCCTAATTAATTTTTTAAAACATCCGCCAACGTGTAAATTTTACGATAAGTTACGCAAGAGAAATAATTATAATGTATTTTTCTCATCAGTCCTAATTAATTTTTTAAAACATCCGCCAACGTGTAAATTATAGAATAGCAAACAACAATAATTAAGTTTGTTTAATATTTTATGCAGTCAATTACGACGCTAATTGAAGCAATTACTTGAAGACGCACATCGAGCTGTGTTGAGAAATATTAATGAGACTGATGTCCATTACGTATGAATGGATCAACGAAATTAGATATTAATTTTGTCGAAAGTGGGTTAATTCGAACGTCGAAAGTTGTTTTTCTTATATCATTTATTGTTGTCGAAATGCTAAATAAATAAATAATTAAGCAAAAAAATGCAACCGTGTAGTATATAATAATATTACAAGATTATTCTTTGACACTTGAGGACACTTTAAGTCTTTTTTAAATATTCGAAATATGTTTGATATTTTTTTTAGACTTACATACATTCCAATTGTTGAAACTTGAAAAAAAAAATATTAAAACAAATATTAGTTCTAACTCATTTAACATATAAAATCATATATATATATATATATATATATATATATATATATATATATATGTATATATAGAATGTATATTAATAAATATATTTTCAAAATAATCTTTAAAAAAGGCTTTGTAAAGAGGAGGATATATATTTTCATCTTAAAATATAATTCATAAAAATCTTTTAAAGAAAATTATAGTTTATCCTAAAAATATTGATGCTTCGATACATTTTTATTATTAGAAGATACAATAGATTTAATACAAATAAATAAGTGTTTAAGAATCTTTAGATTTTCTTATTATTAATCACGTATAAATATTAATATTAGTTAAAAATAAAGTTTGACTTAACAAATGAATTGATATGTGGTCATGCTCGGGAAACTCATGCTTGTCAAGAATAACGTGATCTATTTGATTTCGCTTTTCCGTTTTTGCGACCGCTTGTCCCAAGTCGAAAACGTGTGTAAACGCGAAGAATAATTGCGACAGGGTGTTTCGGATTGAGCGATTTGTTCAGAATGAAAGGAACCCTTGGCCCTGGGTGCCACTTGTTGCGCGACTCTGGCTTCCTGCTGACTCGACTCCGCGGGAAATGTCTTGCACGACCGATTCCGAATGCGCTGGTAAATCGACTCCCTCATCCTTATATTCCTTATACCCAGGGAGCTTCTATAATCGTTCCTTTATTCCTACCTACTCTTACCGCTTACTAAATCGATTCCGCGATCGCTCGACGACGACGACGGAACGCGAGCTTCCGTTTGCATTCCGTTTCTTCAAGATAGAAATGAGAACGCACACAGTATGATGTGAACGATTCAACGTTCCATTTCCCAATGAGTCTTGAAAATTTATTTAAAATTTTATGGAAAATTAAATAAATAAATAAATGGAAAAATTAATTATACAATCTCCCTTAATTCTCTAATGTATGTAAAAGTGCAATTTCAAAAAAAGTCATTTTACAGATTTACATTTCACAATTTCTCATAAACCTAATTCTATATGTGTTAAAAAATTATAAAAAGTAACTTTAACAATCTCAAGAAAAACTTTTGTCAATTTTTATTCCAATTATATAATACTATTATATTATAGGTATATTTTCTTTCTAAACAGTACGTTTTTTAGCTTGGTATAATGTATTTTGTTCTCACATAAAAACATCAAATTCATAAGAAATATACTACGTTTTTCTTGAATTATTAAGTAAAGTATAAGCTCTATTAACTAGTGTAAATTGGCGTGAGGATTAAAGCACCATCGGAGGATCAAAGAACCAATGTCCACTAACATTTATTAGCTCGATTTAATTCAATTAGGGTACCGATAATGACTGTGGTGTTTAACTGGATCGAAAAATGTCACACGGTATTTTTCTAACGATCATAAAAGCAACACACATACTCTCTCAAATGTGATGTAACTTCTTATCTCATATTATGAATGCCGATTGACCAAAGAAGATTTCATTTATATCAGAATCGATGTGAAATACTTTAAACTAATTCTAAGAAAAACAATGTACGATTTGAATAATTTTTTTATCGATAATTATTTACTAATAAAGAAATATTTATTTTAATACTTTTTTGCCGAAATTTGATTGTGCAACGAAATGTAAACCTCATTTTGTGAACAATCATTGGCAATTTGGCCATCAAAAATGTGGCTCATAAAAAATTCATGAATACGATTCATTAAACGTTTGCAATCCAGCGGATTTTGGAGATTACACGAAGGTAAGAGACTGTGAGAAAATTGGCGCAGACTGTTTTTCGACAATGAGTCGATCGTGAACGGATCATTGGGTATCAATGACCCCGCAGAGATGTAGGGAACCACATATCAATATCTCCATTTTTCAAATCACCCCATTAGGTACTCTTTGCAGTTTTCAAGTACACGTCCGATAATCATTATTTAAATATCATCGTAATATTATTGAAGGCAGTTTTGTTATAATAACTTGCATATATCTCCTTTTTAAATTTTAAAAATCTATTTATAGAAATGTTTTTATCTACGATTAAATAAAATGAAAATCATACGTGAGGCCAAAATTAAACTGGAAATATTGTAATAGCGTAAAATTTGAAAATAATATTTCTATTTTAATGATTACAAATTAGATTATAGAATATTTTAGATTTTCTAAACTTTTTCAAATTAATTCTTTACTCTAAATTGTAAAATTAACGTTTTATTCAATTTGAAAAGATTACATGATTAAATGTTTATTTTATTCGGAATGTTTAATATACATATATACACTTGGATTTTGTTTCCAAGTGTATATATTTTTTGCAGATAAAAATCGAAGGAAAATCAATTATCTTCCATGAATAAAGCAAAAGAGTTGCCAAAAATTAACACATGTCAATTTACTCGTAATACTACTCTGATTCTAATAATAAAAGAGCAAAATAATGTTGTTATCTTGTTACCTTCCATCAATATCAAAAATTAAAAAAGGAATAAGAGCTTTACATGCGTGTTATAAAAATCATTAAATTATTAAAACCATTAATATGTATATTCATACGCGTGAGTGTGTATGCTCATCTTACAATGCGATATAATATGATATAATAAGATAAAGTTTTGTCAAATTAATATGTTATTCAAAGTCACTTTAATATCACAAAGAACATAAACAATACTATGTTAATAAACCTTAGCTGTAAACGAAAAAATTTTTAAAAAGGATTGAATGACATGATGTTGGCCCTTTTTTAAAAAAATATAAAAATATGTAAAACTATATATACATATAATAAAATATATAAAAAATTTATAAATTTAAATAAATAAGCCCTATTATGTATCTCATTATACATATGTATACATCTCTATCTAACACTGCTATATTATTCTCTCAAACCAAACTATACAATCAACTAGAGCATTTTCTTTTTTTTTATTTCTTTCTCTCTCTCTCTCTCTCTCTCTCTCTCTGTCTCTCTCTCTCTCTCTCTCTCTCTCTCTTTCTCTCTCTCTCTCTTTAATTAAATTATTGTATTAATTTAGTTTTGTAATAATTATGACTTTGATATATCTTTCTTTATTATTCTTAGCACTTCAATACATCACGTATTAACGATTCAAGATTAGACATTTGCATATTAGTGCGCAACAGACCCAATTAAACCAATCAGGGAGCATTACGGGGCGAGAACAGATGACGATTTAATTCACCTACCGGTGGCGCGTTCTTTGAGGGGTGAAAGAGATAGGAAAGAGAGGGCAGACTCTTGATGAGATACACGTTCGGCTGTATGTTTCGTTATCAACTAACACAACGTCCATCAACACGAGATGCTAACGACCCCACCAAATAGATTACTACAGTGGATAAAGCGATCCAGGCGTGAAACTCATTCATTATATTAATTACTATTAACTATTACTAGCTCTGTGTGTGTGTGTGTGTGTGTGTGTGTGTGTGTGTGTGTGTGTGTGTGTGTGTGTGTGTCGATAGCACCCTCTGATGCGAGAATTATTATCCTTCCGTTGCTTTCGCCACCCTAATTTGACCGATTCAACATTCACAACGACATCATGTAGGTATAAATAGTCGGTAGAGCCTGTAGATAATTATTAATCGAGTAGAATTTTTATAATGCATCAGTGTACATTGCAATTACAAGAGAAAGAAGTAATAGATTTTGTAACTCTTGCATCATTTCTTAAACGAGAATTATAAACTTTACATTTATTTGAATTTATTGAATTTACTTGATTAATTATTGAATTAAATTATATTTATATTAATTTTATAGCAAGTTAAAAAACCGTTGAATTGCGAAAGAAAATAATTGCGAAATTTTGAATGCACACATATTACAAATGAAATGTATTAAATCCTAAAACAATAATTGTGCAAAGATCCACTCTCTTTATTTTTCTAGACTTGAGAATTTCGATAATTGAAAACTCAACAATTTCGTTATAAATAGATTGCAGATAATCATATTCTCAATATACAAATAACGAGTCTATCCAAACGATTAAAGCTGGATCACGGTGAACGCGCGCATTTTGGATGAGTAATACAATAAAATCATAACAACGAGCTATATAAAGTTATCTATACTGGCGGCAACGAGATTGGCGCTTTGACGACACCATGTGCCGCATAGTGATCCATCTTAACTGCCAACCCTTGCTACGGACATGGGATTGCAGTCGATGACTGCGATGCCACCGTCCGCTAGAGCTGTCCTCCTCGATCATTCTCCGATCGCAATGATTTTGCCTGGCGAGCGCGTTTCGAGTTGATCCGGCAAAGTTGTTTTCATAAATCAACTGGTGCGATGCCAACGTTTTGTCAGCAGAGTTGTTGCATTCTTTAAATTGGGAATAGTTACTTTGCAAAAAAAAAAACGCGATTTATCGCATCTTTATAAAAAAAAAAAATGCAAATTCCTTTTCAGCAGAAACTGTTAATTTACAAATATTTGATAGTTATTTTGTGCAGGTAATTATTTCTTTTCTTTTTACAAAATCGTAAATAGTATAGTGCTTTTTATATAAATCTTTAATAATTATTTTTTATCAACAATTTTTTTCTTTATTTAGAAATGTAGTCTACATACAAAATGTAGGACAAGATGCACTATTAGTTATAGAATGATAATAATATTGCGTGTGTATAGCTATGTATTTTCAATGCATGAACGTTGCGCGGAATATTTCTGAATATCACAAAGGGTGATTAATTCATGCGCGCCCACGTGGACAGACGCGCACGTGGCAGGTGTGCGAAAATTGTAAACGTGTGGAAACCATCATGCGCATCACGCGTGTTCTCGAGAACATGTAATTATCGCGGGGTTGGCGTTATAACTTTTATATCGTTACATGTGTCACGCATACTCATACTTTATCGACAATATCACCAGATGCGTCCTGATAATTGCAGCGTTCACCGGAACATTTAATTGCATTATATTCGCGAAATATGCTACGTACCAAAAGTATCTAAAAATTTGGTTTGTAAAATATTAGGTATTATAACGCACTCATTTCTATGAAAAAAAAACATAATTTAAAGAAACGCATTGATCTGTATTATATCCGCAATTAACGTCGCAATTATTTATATGAATTTTACTTAAAAAAAAAAAAAAAAAAAAAAAAAAAAAAAAAAAAACAATATTTGCTTGATATTTTTCAAAAAAAAAATAATGTAATATCAAAGACTCCAAAGACTCGAATGTTAGATATTTTGCAAAAAATATGACACATTGAATGATGAAAACAGCGATTTTACATTAAAACTGGCTAAAAATTAAAAAATTTGATAAAATGTATAAATAAATAAATTTTTATTCGTTTTTACAATGTTTTCCATGTTTTAGAATCAAGGAAGAATATGGTTTATGGCATTCGCTGGCACGCAGCCGCGAAAAGATGGAAAAATATTCTGAAAAGGATCAACGAACAGAAGCCGCCGACACAATGCACAATGTTATTATTCCAAGCGGTCGAGTTGAGAATTGCCAGTTAGAAAATCAATCGGTTTTAGCCATCTCACAGCTTCTGGTTCAACGAGAAAGAGGTATGGTAACAGTGTGGTCTCGCATAGTTGAAAAACGAAAATCTGTTTGTATAGTCGGACACTTGGATGTGTTCGGCCGTGCGTTCAGGAAAAATGTCCTTTTCCTAGACTTAATTACGATAAATATTTAGCCAGCCGGCTGACAACCCTTTTTCCCTTAACCAGCCATGCGAACTAAGAGGCCGAGTTGAAAGGCGGCAGGACGGACGGATCGAATGGTAGATTAAGAAGAAACGAAAAGAGAAAGGCTCAGGACAAAATCGGATAACGCGAATAGGATCTACAGAATACAGGATACAGGACAATATCGCACCGACATACTAATCGCTCCTAATGATCAAAGGCATAACTCACTGTATATCGTCCAAATCCTATAAATATTTTTCTCCATATTTTCGAAAACAGTTTTTAGTGCAGTTATTTTTCAAACTTTAGAAGGTAATGCAGGAAAGGATCATAGCTCAAACAAATCGGTAAGGCTTTGAACATTACTTAGAATTTTTTCATCCAAAAAAATCCTTCTGATGTAGCCGGTTAGTGTTGTGTCTTGCAAGGCACATAATCCTATAATCCTATAAGAAGGTTATTTTGTTCCACGGGGAATCCAATTTAACTTAATTCTTGCCTTCAAAAAATAGATGAAATACAATAAATTCTTTATACAATATGACATTTCATGTTTTATGAAAATATTCATGTTACTACGAATATTTGTGTGACTAACTTTGTGCGCGCGCGCGCGCGTGCGCGCGCGTGCGTATATAATATTGCAAAAAAAGTGATAAATCTTCAAAACTTGTTCTCTCCCTCTCTCTTTAAATCTTTACAACTTTAATATTTCGACTAATAAAATAATTTCAAAGTTGGCTCGAAGAATAATATGATCGAAAGGCAAGATATTGCAACTATTAGGTATTATACATATATAGTATATATACAGTGAAAGATCTAGCAGATAGAATCAAACGTGGGACGATGTCGTACGGTAAGAAAGCTTAATGGATGACACCCTAACCAGATAAACTAAAAGATTGTAATAGATATGTCTGTCAGTATTTCAGGTAAACAATTCATTTATCATTTTCAAGAAATTGGAGAATTCTCAATTTATCTTCTCGTTTTCTTCTCAGGAACAAAAAAAACAATTCCGCATTTCTAAATGATGATCCTAAAAGAAAAAACCTGTCAAGACGATGGGTTCTCAACCGATGAAACTATCTATAACATCATCGATAGTTTCGATTCTAAATTCTTTGCGGACACTTATACATAAAAAGGATTGGTAACGATACAGCGAATAACAACTCTAGATTTAAAAAAATACTGAGAATGAAAAATAAATTGTAAATGATTTTATCATTAAAAAAAAAATTAAATTGTACTCATAAAGCTAAAATTGATTAATCATGATAGTGTAAAATGCATTTTTAATCACCTGTTAACTATTTTCTCTCTTTTTTTCACACAAATTATTTATTAAATAGATTTTATATTACACGTTGTATATCCGTTATTTGTGAGAGAGAGTATATTTTTAGTAATAGTATATATAAAAAAAATAAAATGTTATAAATATATTAACATGATATAATACAATATGAGAAATTGTGTTTTATTTATATAATAATTTTATAATAATTTTAAAGAAGAGCTCTTTCTCTCTTACTCTTTCTCTAATTACATCTGTCAACTATAGCTACAATTTACAGTTAAATATTATTATTATTCTCTCTTATATTTATCGTTTATATGTAACTCTAATCGTAATTATACACATATCTTTTAATGTACTTTTTTATTCACTATTTATACATTTTTGTTATCTTACTTGTAGCTAGTGAAGATGGCCCAAAGAGAGACCGAAACGTCTAGTTAATAACTTATCGATCATTATTTTTGTAAAAACTTATTTATTTATATTTCTTGCATTCAAGACCTTACGCTTGGCTCGTTTTATTGTTAGCCCTTGATATTTCCTTAATTTATTTTTAATATTACCAGCCTTATATGATTTTATTATTCCTATATTATTACATGCTTACATATTATTACAATTACTCTAAACGTTATCATTATTACAATTAAATATTATTATTTTACATTCTAATGTATGCATGATATTTACTTGCAAAAGATCAAATCTTAATAACTTTTGTCTTACTTAAATGTTAAATATACGCAAAAAGCTTATTGTAATAACTCAAAACATGCGAAATTTAATATCGATATTTTTGTGTGTGGAAAATAAACATTTTCTTTCTAATTAAATAAGCCGAAAAAAAGATCATATGAGTTTGACATATGTTGCATTTCGGCAAAATAAATGGAGCGGAGAAGCATTAGAAAGTTTAAAGAAGCTCCCTAGAAATCGTATCATTGAAAGGATACAGTGTCCTTTCCCAATATCTCTTGTCCGTTATTTATTAGTCTTATTACATCTCTGGCTAATAACGTATTTTAACGTTTTTACCCTTTTCTCTTTTTTTAATCGCGCGATCTGTACAATTCTCTCTTTTTTACGTATTTATACTTTAAGTACATTGTAACTCTTACTCATTTTTAATAAAATAATTTTATTTCTGTTATTCTAAATTAAACTGATTTCGAGAAGAAAAAACCATATTTACTGTTTGAAACGACAATCAAAAAGAACGGCAACGGGTGTAAAAATAGCAAAGTTAATTTACCCGTATCGCTTTTAGTCCACGCGCTCGGACTTAGTTTTACAATTATACATGTACATATGTTGCAGGGTAAGCCATATCGCGCAACTTTTAATATATCGAAGGGAAATAAGTAAAATTTCAAAGACATTCTTCGCTATGACAATATTCATCTATTAATTTGGGCGAAAAGAAGGCAATCCAGAGAGAGAGAGAGAGAGAGAGAGAGAGAGAAGAGTACGCGAGGATAATCTGTCAGCGAGTCTCGTCTCATCCGACAGAGAAAATAGAGCCATACGCCGCAAAGATAGTGGGTCCCTCTCTTACGTGTTTCCCGCACGCCGTCTCCATCTTAATCCTTCGTGTGATTGTACGCCCGATACCAGTTGATACGCTCACGTGGAAGGAAAGACGAGCGGCACATATCCGAGACCGACGGAGCGTAAACCCTTTACAGCTGCGGGGGTTCTCTCTCCTTTCTCGATGTTTCTTCACTCTTCTCCTGGTTCGCACGCACGCACGCACACACACACACACACACACACACACACACACACACACACACACACACACACACACACACACACACACACACACACACACACACACACACACACACACACACACACACACACACACACACACACACACACACACACACACACACACACACACACACACTGTCAAATTTTTCATCTTATTTCGACCGTGCAACGTGCAACGTGCAACCTGCATTCTCGATCGATTTCGCGACCATCGAAGCACCACTGACTGATAACGCCGCTTAACGTGTCGATCTCAAGATCGAATGTATTCTCGAATCAAGTACATCTTTCGAACGTTTATCAATCCAGCAATCTATCGATCTAATGGATCTGTCCGGACACATCGTACAATCGATTATTAATCGCGGATACGATTACGAAATTTTAATACAAGTCTCTTTCGTCTTTTATACAAACATTTATGTATACTTTAACGATTATATTACAGATTTAATTAGATAACACCACATAAGCAACTTTTATACAAATCTTAAAAATGAAATTATTTATAGACAATTATTTTGTGCAGATAAAAAATTTCTATAGTAGATGGAAAGAATCATTTCTGAAAAATATTTTCTCACATGTAAGTGCATATATAAAATTTTAAATTCCTTATTATATTATCCTTATAGTATATTATAGTTATAGTTTTCAAAATTTCTCCAAATAATGCAAATAATGCAAATATATACAGAATAAATGTTGTATCACTTATTTTATGCAATTAAATTCAGCCTGCATTCTGCATTTGAACCTGTTTCGACCGACAACGAATTACTTACAAGTGGCGATTGAAAACAAGTTTCTTCAGGGAGATATCGAATTCATCAAAGAAAGATTGGCTTTGTTGCTAAAAGCTACTAATGGAATTATCAGACAAAACGCATACATATTTTGTTCTTTGTGCGCATACATACGCGGCAGTCATTGTGGGCAGTCATTGGAAGTATATAGCTATCGAATCGAGTGAAAACGCGCCGGAACGATCCGAGTAGAGTATATCTCACATCTCACATAGTCACAGAGAGAACGTAGAACGTTGCGTCATGTGGATTTTGAAGAGCATTATTCGTGTCTGCAAGCCGCAACAATGCCGCCATTACACGCGTGACACACTCGCTCACGCTCTAATAAAACTCACTGAAAACCTGTCCAAGGCCCACAATGCTTGGGCTTGATGCATCAGTTGGTATGCGCGACATACATATTTCTTCGTGAGGTACATAATAAGAGTATATGTATGTATAATATCTCTTATCCTCGCGATAGGATAAGAGATATACGTGTTACAGATTGCAGAGAATACGTCAAGACTTTCTTAAATATTTTTAAATTAGAAAAAAATGCGGACAAGTAAATAATTTTTATAATATTTCTCCTTTCTCCTTAATCTCCTCTTCTTCCTTCGATTTCGCGCATATTTCTTAATGATTTAAATCGCTCCAGCGACTGTGATTACGAGAGCTACTATTATACATATACGAGAGTTCAAATCTTGCTGCGCCGCGTATTCGTAGTTAGTGTCCCTGGTAGCCAATAGCACCTGCCATAAGCGGACGTTAAGAGTCGCGTATGCCCACGATCTTTATCTCTGGCACGGCGCTATCTGTAACAGTGAATGCGCTTTGTAATAACGCGATCGGCTCGCATCGAAATAATCGCGCGTCACCGGTTCTCTACGCGCGCGCAAGAGAGAGAGAGAGAGAGAGAGAGAGAGAGAGAGAGAGAGAGAGAGAGAGTCAAGAAACTCTTCGAGAAGAGAGATTATCGATAGGAGAAGGAGCGCGCATACGAGACATAGCGTGGTCCCTTGTACACGCCAGCCGGTGCTTCCAACGTGAATGCGATCGGACACTCGAATTGACACGAAGCCGGCAGTAGGCTGTGCTGTGCTGTGCTGTGCCGTGCCGTGCCGTGCCGTGCCGCGAGCACGCAATTATAGCAAGTCATTGGGTCCATTGTGCCGAGTCCACTGGACCTTCTCAGGAAGAGAGAGAGAGAGAGAGAGAGAGAAGTCTTCCCTGTCTTTCTTATTGTTCCTTCTCAACGGATAGCGGCTGTTGTAACGCGTTGTCCTCTGTATTGATAAAACAGATAAACGCGGTACATACACATAACGATTTCACAAGTCTACTTGAATCGAAAGTACAAAACTCGGACATTAGACATTCCGCAGAGAAAAACTAGTTCCTCGCTTCTTGTACTTGAAACGACTCTACTAGATTATTCAATAAATTTATTCTAATAAATATCTATCTATTTATCTATCTGCATCTCCTCCTCCACCTCCTTTCTCCGTTTCTATCATCTTTTTTAAGAGTAGGTTGTGATTTGTATTCTAATCAAGTCTTTAGCGTATAATTACATATAGGTAGTTAAACAATTGAATTTAATATATATATTATAAATAAACAACTAATTTATCTATTATATTATATTCCTTAAAGTTCTATTTCTGTGTCGATATTTGCGATGAATGCTGTGTACTATTGAGCATTGTGTCTGCGACACTTAAGAAATTCCCACGGGGAGAACGTCGCTGCGCTAACAATAAGTGGGGGAAAAAAATCCGAGCGAGTTGCGCGCCAAATGAAGTCACAACTTTGGCAGCGGGTGGCCGATTCGGCCGATTCGGCCGATTCGGCCAATTCGGCCGACACGGCCCGGCGCGGCGGATTCCTTCGACTTGGTCAAGGCACACAGCACACACATCACGAAACTATATTGTATGGGATATGGGACCGCGAGAAGAACGAGCGCCGCGCGCCAACCCGTGGGATCTTTCAAAGGCGGCGTCTTTCATCTCTGCCAAACCTCCTTGGAGAGGGGAGAGGGGACGCGCCGGCCGCCCCCGCAAGGTTTTCTCGCGCATTATATGCTGCGACACCACCAGACCACCATCGCCTCTCTCCCGACCGACGCGTGTATACGTGCGATCGCACGCTACCGTGCTCATGATGACGAAGAAAAGAGGGAACGCGAACGGAAAAATGACACGACGAGCCGAAAGAGCCGAAAGAGCCGAAAGAGCCGAAAGAGCCGAAAGAGCCGAAAGAGCCGAATGAGCCGAAAGAGCTTCTATAAAGAGCGAAGGTGTCAAACGCGCCGACATCTAATCATGGAATCTCGCTGCGTCTTCTTTTCGAAGCTAGCCTGTCTCAGCCACAATATCTCAGATATTCTTACTTTTTCGTATTGTAAATTTATTTTTTGCAACATGTAGTGTTTTTTCATTTTTATTTCTTATGCGCATATGCTCTTTTTATAGATTTATATCACCTTTATGTGAAATCATTGTCAAATTATTACATTTTAATAATTTGTAAGCCGATAAATTAGATTAAACGAGACATTTACAGTCATTGCAAAAAAATTGCTTAATAAAATATATGAGCTTAATTTTATATATGGCAGAAAGAAATTAAAATATTATTTAAAATAATAATTTTGTATCTCGGCAACACAGGCAAATGAAATAAATTAAATACATATATATGTATATACATTTGTTAGATCATGACAAAATAATGGAATAACTTACAAAAAAAAAAAAAAAAAAAAAAGAAACATTTAAAGTCTACATTAAACCAAACAGACAGGTGTCCGCGTGAAAAGCGTAAAGTAAAACATACATTTAAGGATAATACAAGTGGCGATTAGAGAAGGTAAGAAGAGACTTTCTCCGTGATATGACGAGGAAGCTACGTAGATCTTGTAGATGGTGTTCGTAGATCGTAGACAGCGTGCGGGAAGCATCGCCGGTCGCCGGTCGCCGCAGTTACTAGCTACGTGTCAGCATTCAGTACGCTCCGATTGCCTATTTATCGGCAGCGAGATCACCGCGCAATGACTGATGGTTCTCCACTCTTGAATTCGTTTTGTCGGTCACAAAGGAGGCGCGTGTCTTTTTTGTGCACGCACATATACACGCTTCCAAAGTCGCTGCGTGATCCTAACGATTCGTTACTCTGATTCGTTTGACCGATCGACCGGCGACCGGCGACTCGTCGCCGAGACATTTTGGTATCGCGCGCTTTGAATACCAAAGTGCAACGTTGAGCTAAAGGCTTCGTCTTTCGATTTGAGTTATTTTACAATTAAAAAAAAATAAATAAATAAATGAGTTTCTGCTATCTGAATCGTAGATTCATGATAATTATTTGCTTACTTTTTTTATTGAGAATATGAATATATTGGTAATATGAATTTTTTTATTGGTAACGAAAATATTGATAAAAAACGATAAAAACGTTTTTACGCGTATACTATAGTTAGTTATAATATATCATGGCGGGCTAAAGTTCGAGAGAAAGAGAGAAGAGAGAGAGAGAGAGAGAGAGAGAGAGAGAGAGAGAGAGAGAGAGAGAGAAATAGTATTAGGAAACCAAATCATCAACAATGAAACGTCACATTGTGTTCATTCTGTTTTGGCTACTAATATAAAAGCATCACGGAGCCGCATATAAATTCTATCGTTTCTCATGATAATTTTTAAAATGCCTCTTACGTAATTTGCTTCTACCAAAACCGAGTTTAAACACTAGTGAGTAATGTGCATAAATTTGTTTTTTTTTTCTATGTAATCTACATGCAAAAAAGTTACATAACATCGTCAAAAGTAATATTTTCGTCGCCCGTTCTTTTCGTACGATACACGAATAGACAAAAGAATCGCATTCACGAAAGATTTCGCGGTTTCATTTTTGTAATACACAAGGCATAATATGTGAAAAATATCCTTTAAGAAAATGTATTCAGTTTCTTAAAAAAAGAAACAGAATACAAAAAAAATATGTAGCGTTTACATTTGTAGATATAGAAATAGTTCTTAAGTGAATTTTTTAGTATGTGTTCACATTATAAATTTATATGTACATTTCCAGAAAAACATGTTGAACAGTTAATATAATTACTTTTATTTTATAACAATTAAAATTAATATTTTTAAATATATGTATATTTATATATATATATTTATATACACACGCACACGCACAGGCGCGCGCGCGCGCGCGCACACACATACACACACATACACACACATACATACGCACACACACACACACACACACACACACACACACAACATATATATTTAAAAAAAATTTTTTTTATGATCTTTTTATGATTTTGCATTTGTTGCGTAATATCTTGTATTAAGAACGCAAAGTGTAGCGTTTGTTATGTACAACGTTTGACATGTATAATATATATTTACGTATAGGAATAATTGTATAATGTTCATCGTTTATCCCGCACTTTGTACACGTGCATTTAATATTCATATGAGGGCAAGGAAAAAAATCTATAGAAGATCACGGCACAATTACGTTAACCTTTGTTCGTCGAAAAACTTTGAGAAATAGTCCCACAAAAAGACAGTGTCTTTGTGTCTTTCATAATATTTCTTTAAAAAGAGACTTCGCGTGGTTCCTTATCTTGCTTTCGTCTTCCCTTTTAAAATGTGCTACGACATCAACCTTTGTTTATTTGTTGCATCATCGTCGTATTCGTTTCATAAGAGGAGCCAAGTGCCAAAACATTGATCCCAGCCAATTAATTTTGCGTGCTGACATTGATTAATGGAAAACGAAGATACGGAAGATTGGAAAGGATCTCAATGTACTAGTCAAGATCTGCTACCTGACCGCACGAAACAACGCCTTCACACTGCGAGTGACGAAACTCAGGTAAGAAATGTTTAATTATTATATTCATCTTAGTAAAGAATATATACATATATATATATATAAATTCTTGTGATTGATAAATCAATGCATATGTATATATATATATATATATGTATATGAAATTTTTGCCATTTTCGTTTATGATTCGATCAAACGAACACGTTAAGAGAAACAAATTGTACCTATACCATAATAAAGATATTCTTCCGAATTTGTTGCGCATTTGTCGCTTGAACATTGTTGTCAAGCAAGAAGTATCATTGACATAGTATCATTTTTTTATGTTTTTTAACTCAACAAAACATTTATTATTTGACGAAAACGTTGCTCATTTTTTGCATATTCTTTAATCAACTCTATAAAACAAAAAATTTTCAAAGGTCCTGTCGACAAGTCAAATTGAGAGACTACTAAATTATGAAAATTAGCATAAATGTATCAAACACATTGTTTATTAAATCTTGGATGGTTTCATAAATACAAAGACTTAAAATTGAGTAAAAGTATAACTTGATATATAATATCTTTGAAAATTAAGAATTCAATTTTTATATGTGTTACCACTATTGTTATTTCACACATACACGCACACACACACGCGCGCGCGCACACACACACACACACACACACACAGAGCTCAAAAAGTTGAACTAGTACAACAAGAAACTATTTTCTCGCACAATTCGAATGTACGATTTAATTATACATATATGTATGTATGAATTTATAGAATGAGCGAGTCTTGATTGGATGTAATAATTGGGGAGGGGAGAACGGCGATAAGAAATACTGTTGTACAACCGTTGACACGAGATCGGCCAAAGTCCTCGGAAAGCAAAGGATGCCAGAGTGAATAAGTGGTCTCTTGAGGCATCAGAGATGGACAAGCCGATAACTACTTCGCATATACATGATAATGCTCTTGGAGCGCAGCACTCGCACGCGTTTGCTCGCGTCCATTATACAATTCAATTTGTTAATAGCGCTATCGATCCATCATGAGATCGATAGATAGGTACCCGACTCGATAGAAACAATGGGACAGTACGATCGAGAATCCTTTTAGCTAGCCGCGCTCTAACACAACGCGATCTATCGTCTATCAATGATCGATATCTATCGGACATTCTTTCGTTCTTTTGCTATCTGATTGTGAGATCAATATACATATATACTATATGTATACTCGATTCTCAATTCTACTGCAATAACACGCTACGTGTTATTGCAGTATTAATCCAATCTATTGTTGCATTAATCCAACCTAATACCGATAACAGGACGAAGGTATCCGCCAATAACCGGATCTCGATCGTAACGAGCAACATCCAACATCCACTGGCGTGCACCGGGACAATGGTCCCCAGGCCAATGGTCGACAGGTTAGGGAAAGACGCGCGGGAGAGGCGCGCGGAGGGCGCGACATTGTGCGCATCAAAAAAGAGATTCGCACGACGGTAACCTGATCGACTTATCAATAACCACGTAATTATAGTACCAAAGAGTTGGTAGGGCTCAAAACAAGCCATAATAAGACGTAGGCGTCTTTCCCACAAGTAACCTTATATCCCTGTCGAAGGAAACCCGTGCCGCGTCCGATGTCTTTCAGCTTTCAGCCTTCAGCCTTCCCGACCGAAAAGGTTCCATTGCAAGTAGAGAGAGGTGAAGGATTCTTTGCCTGGCATACCCACACATGAGCGTATACCTATATACGACAAGTATTTTCCATATCTCTCTCACTCTCTCTTTCTCTCCTCTCCCTGTCCTTTTCTCTTCTCTATCCATCTTCTCTATCCATCGATCGTATTGTCTCGATCTTTCTCTTTCCGTCTTGTGCCTCTCCATCGTGTAACGCATAAACCGAGTTTGTGTTAGAATTTCCATTGAACGTTTTTCTGTGTAATTATGCCTGCGTTATTTTGGCTTCGTCGTCTTTATGAACGAATTAATTTATTACGACCCAATTATCAGCGCGTTACCTGCACGATCATTTGCGGCAACTGCACTCACATGATAGAGACTATAATTGAGCCTTTTTAAAAAATAACACAGCACATACACGTTTCGAATTTTGAAGAAAACTTACAAAAACGATAGTTTTTTTTAGAATAAAAACGACTCAAATATTTTAAAAATATTACTGGCACAGTATGTGATGTAAAGGTATTAAATTATCTCTAAATTGCTTAAGTCATTTAAATTTTTAAGAGAATGTGTAATAAAATCTTAACGCACAAACCTGTCAAAAAATTTCATATTATTTATGAAATCTGACATTATACGGCAATACAATTTATCAAAGAGCACATTTGTCTAAAATAAGATGCATAAGGCAGAAGAGAAGTATCTCTCGAGGATGAAAATAAAGACTTTTACTTTGTAAGATTAAGACATATGTGACGCAGGCAACAGAGTGAAAAATTTACTCTATGTTTTTTTTCCAACGATACAAAACATTCTTGATGCACTTAACGTACGATTACATGTAACTTTTAAAGAATTTGTGCATATAAATATGCATGTATGTCGTCATTTTAACTGCCGTATATATGCCATACATACATGTATACGCGCGCACGTGTATTATTTTGAAAAAAATTATATAAAAATGTATGTTACTTCATTTATACATATATATAAAAAATATAGAATTTAAAACATAAACGTTTCTCTCCCTCTCCCTCTCCCTCTCCCCTCTCTCTCTCTCTCTCTAAAATAATTTTAATTTTTTACAATTACAAAACTTAACCCTCTTAAAATCACATAGAGTCTTTTGATAACAAAGCTTCCCGTTATCATGACTGCAGTACGAAACACGATATAAAATTGATGAGGATCTTCAAATGAAAAGCATGTTCGAGCTGCATAGTTTGATAGTTCGTCTCTATATGTAATTTGAGTGACAAGCTATGAGTCTCGTGGAAGCATAAGAAGGCTCGAGATCTGCGGCACATCAAAGACGCTTAATGCTCATTTCTCTTTCTTACTTCTTCTTTTTCAAGTCACTTCTCAAGTTCTCATACATATACTGTTGCTTTCTCTCTCTTTCATTCTCTTTCTCCTTTTCTTTCTATCTTTCTCTTCCTTCTCTTTTCCTCCCTCTTCCCTCTCCCCCCTCTCTCTCTCAATCTCTCTCTCTCTCTCTCTCTCTCTCTCTCTCTCTCTCTCTCTCTCTCTCTCTCTCTCTATCTCTATCTCTATCTCTATCTCTATCTCTATCTCTATCTCAGCCTCTGTTAAATGTTCTGAAAATCTAATCTTACGTATTTTTCTCTCTTACGTTTGTTGTTGCGTATTTAAAAATTTGCAAGTAATGTGTAGATATACACATGTAGCTAAATGTAAATATACGCATATACTTTTTCGCACGCGTAATATTGTGTAAAAAAATAAATTAAAATATTTTACAAAAAATTAAATTTTTTTATAAAAAGAAATATTAATAAACAGAAAGAAATCACAAAATAAAAAAAGATTTTGAAACACATATTCAGTTATTTTAGATTGTATTATCGATACTTGTAATATTCGCAAATGTTAATATAAATATGTCAAATCAAAGATTTATAAAGACAGCGACAATAGGAAGACGACGATGTTAATAAATGTAGGATCTACATTTGGAAAATAGCGCGTTAATAAATGGCTCAGGTACCTACGGCTCGTCGAATTGGTTGTCCGACGACGGGCGCATAAGATCGCATTAAATTCCAAGAGAATTGCCGGGCCAATAAATCTGTTTGCAATTAGCATGGCTCTGCACGTGAACGCAGCTCGCATCGGCCGTACGCCAGCTCCGAGAATAAATGCCGTCATAAGGAACGAGATCCCGATGACCGCCCGTAGCGAAAAGACGTCTCTGGCGAGAGGAACCGGAGATCGCAAAAAAGTAAAGATGTGTTACTCACTCAGACTTCTACTTTGTACTTACTCGTAAATACAAATATCCTTGCAATTGAAAATAATCTAGCGAAAATCGAATTTCTAAATAATAAAATAATCAATTAAATTAATACCAACACATTCTCTCTCTTCTCTCTCTTTTTACCTGTGCTTACCTCACTCTATATTCTTACATATACATAATAAATGTTACAAAATATATAAATGTTACCAAATATTATACAAGCGTTCCTAATATGTAATAGATAAATTCCAGGAAAATCAGAGAAAATGTAATTAATGTAAATTTTCTATATTTTCTATTTTCTATTGCTCGAGAGAGAGAGAGAGAGAGAGAGAGAGAGACAAGCTCAACTTTTAAATTGCCTTGTTTTTTTCTTTCTCTCAAAATCTCTTTTACGCCACATCTTATTGATCTCGATAAATGTTCGGCGAAGGCCCAGCGGGACCTGATCTCCAACACTCGGAAGAATCGACGAGAGAAAAGAGGGAAAGGAGAAGAAAGAAGAAAGACAGGGGATATGCGTGTAATGGAGATATCGCAGTCTCTGGCGGTAACTCGCGCGGCGCGTTATGCAAATAGGATTACCCTTTACACGCCAAGTCGGATCGTAATTGGCTCTTGCGGCTTGCGGGCAGGGTCGGCTTTCGATTTCTCTGCTCGATGCTCGATGCTCGATGCTCGATGCTCGATGCTCGATGCTCGATGCTCGATGCTCGATTCTCTTTCTTCCGTTCCGACGGTGTTGCGGCAGTTCTTCTTCCCATCAATGTCACATCGTGTTGCTCGTAATCGTGAAACTCTCGCGCACGCAAGATTAATGAACACTTACTGATTAATGAACGTTTACAAGGGAAGTTATCATCGGTTCGTTCAACACTATCATTTTTATCGATTTAAGTTGCGTTAAAAGATTAGCGTGAAAGAAAGGCGAGAAAATTTAGAGCTCTACAAACTTTTTCATAAAGTCCCTTTTTTCCTTACTTATTCTTAGTAGCTATATTTCTAGTTTTTTAAATGTGTATTTTTAGCGCGCACACACACAGAAAATTATAATAGAGTGTAACAATAATTTTATATAAACGAAAGTTGTAACGACACACATGATTGTGTAATCGTGTGACGATCTAGTATTAAAAAATTACAATCACGTAAGAGAATTTGTTTTTATTTAGAATTCTTTTTTAGATTTCATTTTTTCACAACTCAATATGCATTAAACGCAGTAAAAATAAATAAATAAAAGAAAAACCAGTTTATAATACAAACAAAATGCCAAATTTGCAATTAATCAATTACATGGAAAATAAAAACGTTGGCGACTCGCCAATAAGCTCCCAGTGTTAGCTTTTCTAATCGATGAGATTATTATCATTTCGTTTTACTTCACAGTAGGATTAACTGCTCAACGTGCCTTTATTTTTGAAATATAGTAATATCGCGGTTAACGCAAATAGACTGTTACTTTAAAAAGTAACAGTCTCGGCGCGCGCACGATTATAGTACGGATGAATAGTATCGTATAATATAGTCCAATCACACGATATCGCGTGCGCTCCATTCGCGAGATCTTAATTAGAACGCATGACTAGCGAATCGCTCAATCCTGTCGCGGCTGCTGTGCTCCTCAGATTTTTCCACGGAATGCGATCTCTAGTATCCGGTCCATTCTACCGCACGCGCGCAACTTTCTACGCGATGCAATTAAGTCACACGGGTGCACTTCCGCCGTGAATGCAATTATGCCGGATCGCGCGAGGTATATGTATGTATGTACGACTACGATTAATGATCGAGCAAACTATGGACACTGTTCGCCACCAAAGTCGATAAATAACGGATATTAATTCACTCACCATGGCATCACAATATATATCACGACACTTTTAACGATCCGACTATACATGTAAATATAGCACGCGTGTATTAAACCTGAGAATTCTACGTCGCGAATATATTGTATAATAATAATAATAATAATAATACGATTCTCACAGACCAATCTAGTTTCTAAAGCATACTTAATAGAACAAAGAGGGTTGTATTAAATTTTACAATGTATCGGATATCATAGATATTACATTCTTAATTTTCCGCATGCTTATTAATTAATTTATCTCCAACGTGTACTGATTATGTATACACACGCACACACACACACACACACACACACACACACACACACACACACACACACACACACACACACACACACACACACACATATATATATATATATATATATATATATATATATATATATTTAAATACAGTATAAATATATACACGTTTCATGCATTATTGAATAATTATTTACCTGTTTGATTCTATATACATTATAGTTTTGATTTTATTTATATAATATAAATTTGATACATTATGTCCTTAAATTCATTTAATTGTTAAAGAAATGTCTTTCTCTCTCTTCCTCCCTCCCCCCCTCTCTCTCTCTTTCTCTCTTTCTCTCTCTCTACAGTGATATTTAAACAATATGCATCTAAATATTTTGATAAATATTATTGCTTACGTTATTATTATTATTATTATTATTGTTACTTATTATTATAATACATATTTTATATGTATTTTATATGTAATGTATTATAAATATTTAAAAAATGGTAAAAGATAAAATAGGAAAAGAGAAATTAATAGGCCAACTTCCTAAACATTAAACAAAACTTTACGTTACGTATGTGATTGCGTTGTTATTTCATGAATACCTCTTATTCAAGAGAATAATGAAAAACAAGATTGATTCGATTGGAGATGCGTGAGAATAAAAGCTGCTGCAGAATAGCTGCGAGCGTTGCCATATGTCTTGTCTTTATTCACCGTAGTTCGTAGTTGTCCGCGGGGACTTTTAATCGATTGGAGTCAACTTTGCGGTGTTAAAAAATTGTCGATTTCATGACAATGTATATGCTTATTATGTGATTCGCGCGTTGTATATGCACGCCATGAGTTATCCACATCCGTCGGCCGGCCAGGTGTCGGTTGTCGGTTCTTTTTGCTCACCGGGAGTTCCATGCTAACCGTCTAGATCATTACGGATCCGTGGCAAAACAAAGACTCATTTTGCCCGCAGAACGATTTTCTTCTCTCTCTCTCTCTCTCTCTCTCTCTCTCTCTCTCTCTCTCTCTGTCTCTCTCTCTCCCTTCGTCGTGCCCCCTCTCTATCTCCATTTTATTTCTCTTTATTTGTCTATCTATATATGTATATCTCTCTTTCCGCACCTGACTTTTGCTGACCAACCTGAGACCCTTTTTTTCGTCCTGTGATTTATCGAGATTTCGTTCAGAATATCGCTAATCTCCACAAAATCTCATAATTCATAGCAGATTGAAAAAAGATATTTTTAACATATGTATCAAATAAAACGTATGATTATAAATTATAATTTTACACACAACACAAACACACACGCGCGTGTATACATGCATTTACTTATTTGTTTATTTATATTTATGCATTATTTATATATTTATTTATACATTATATGATTAATGCATTCTTGTGAACGTTTTACAATTTAAAGTTGTGAGTTCTATTCGGGAAAAAAAAGATTGTAAGAAAGTGACAAAATGTATGTACATAGAAAAATATATACTAAAAATAGATTACAAGACTCTCAAAACTGTCAAAGCAAATGAAAAGTGCTGAATATTCTTGCAACATCTACTTTATGGCGAAACGGAATCGAATTTAGGAACCATTCAACGGATTTCTTTATGCGCTGACGAATCGGAATCACGTGATGTAGTTTTTCAAACAAACCATCTACACGCGGCGAGACTAAACGGTATAGTACGTGGTACGTGCTCCAGCACGTTTTTCGCTCGAGTATTTTGATAAGGCAACTAGTTCGACTCGTCGACTGCATTGTTGCAGAGGAACTCGACAGAATCTAACTGAGGGATTTACATAATTAGAATGCCATTATTTTTCCAAATACTGTCATCGAGTAACACTGATTTCTGCGACACGTGCGCGGAGAAAATAAAAGACTGCTGTCTCCTTTCACAGGCGCGTGCCATTTGATAAATATTATTTTAAGTGCTATTAGACCTCTGTTTTTCATTAATTTTGCAACTTTTCAGTTTTGTTTATTTCATTACATCATCCTATAATGTGTGTGTGTGTGTGTGTGTGTGTGTGTACCTATGCGTATATACGTATATTTAAAACTAAATAATCTAAATGAATTAAATTAAAATAAACATAATAAAAGATTATTCTCGATGATACATCTTATATCTTATTACAAGTAAAACTTGTTATGTAATGTTTCTTTGTTATTTAAAGGTCGAGCCAAAGGCACAAAAAGATGCTGCATCTCGGTAAAATGGAGATTTCAGGTAAAGGGTTTGTATGTACTCGTGTACAAGAAGTAACAAATCTCCTTGAAGTTCTTCATTGGGAACCACGTGCCCAAGTGGTACCACGACAACGTATATATCCACTTCAAGATCTTCCCGGCTCTTGCGCCAATCCGGAAACGGAAGGCAGCCCTTCTGGCTAAGCAAGGGAGAGGTAGGACGCGAAAAGCACTTAATCCTTTGTGAACCAACGTGAAGGGCAAAGATAAAAGCAACCGCACTGAAATTCGATCGTTACCTTTTCATTGTCCCAAACTATCGAAGGCAGCTTATTCCATCGAATTTTGATATTAATATTTTACAAATCTCAAAAGTTATTTATCAAGTTTTATCAAATAATCAAAAAGATCGAGATAAGGTCTACGCAATTTATATCTTTTTTTAATGTTAAAGAATTTGACGATTGCTTTCAATTTTTCAGATTTCTTTATTTTTCTAGATCAAAAGTGTGTGTGTGTGTGTGTGTGTGTGTGTGTGTGTGTGTGTGTGTGTGTGTGTGTGTGTGTGTGTGTGTGTGTGTGTGTGTGTGTGTGTGTGTGTGTGTGTGTGTGTGTGTGTGTGTGTGTGTGTGTGTGTGTGTGTGTGTGTGTGTGTGTGTGTGTTTTAGCAATGCATGCAACTTGTTAGATAAATAATTCATAATTACAGACACAAGTTGTACTTATAATAAAAAGGTTGAGAATATACAATATTGTATAAAAACATTAAAAATTGTTAATACCTATGGGTGAAATTATATGTATATTAAATTAAATTAAAAGTAACATATATGTATATCAGTGTATGTATATGTACATTCTAGCAAAATATTTTTAAATGGTATATATGAGAGATACCATTTAAAAATATTGTGCTAGAAAAGAAACTCATTAAATATGTACATATACATTGACGTAGCTTACGTTCACAAATTTTTCTTTCCAAGTAAATATATAATGCGGAAGTATCTAGCAAATACACACAATGACCGTCATATATTCCACAAAATATATACTTATGTACAATCATTAATACGGATTACGGTTGGCGTTGCGTTACACTGTGTAACCTTCCTGCGATCTATTTTCGAATAATCCCTCGCATAAACCAACAAACAGCAGCAGCTGTTGATATACATACATATATGCCATACAGACGATACGTGCATTTACTTCGACATCAGACAGACAAATATCTAGAGAAATGTTAACTTGACAAATTTTTTAAACGAACAATCGATTCAAAATAAATCTTACAATTAGAATAATATCTTTCAGAGTTAATTCGTTAAATAAATAAGAAAATTTAATTAAGTAATTTTACAACATAAAATAATTAAACCTTTTGTCTGACTAAAGAATTTTTTTAATTAACAGCTTTAGCTATGCATTGTATAAATTGCAAGTATTTTTATTTGTGAATATTGTTACTGCATTCAATTAATATTGCATTATGAAGATATTAAATTATTTATATATTAAAAGTTTTATCAATATATATCTCTATGAGAGATTTTAAATAAATCGCTGCAATATAGTATGCGTGCGTGCGTGCGTGCGTGCGTGCGTGCGTGCGTTCGTGCGTGCGTGCGTTCGTGTGTGTGTATGGTGCGCGCGCGCGCGTGTGTGTGTGTTAATCAATTTTCATATAAATTTTATTTTATAAAAACGCAAAGAAAGAAACTATTTTTTAATATACAAATTTATATTAAAATATATAATAATATATGCAAACAGTTATTATTCTCAAATGTTATTTTTTATTTTATTATTATTTTTTTTATTATTAACTTGGTATACCTTCTGCAGACGGTGTAGACGATCCGTTAAAAATCTGCAGTCTTTGTAAGATGGTGACACATCGCGGGCAAAAAGTTTTACAACGAACACTGCATGACAATCCTTTTCAACCACCGAAAAATACAGAACCGCATTTTCCGTGCTTTTGAGCTGCTCTCTCGTGTAAATCGTTTTACCCGTTGATCGCCAAGGATCAACCAAGGATCATTCGGAATTCCTTTTGAAGACGCATCATCGAAAAACCACCTGGCCATGGGTCGGCTTTCACGCGCAATAAGATTGCCCCTTTAGATTAACGTGACCATTATCCCACTAATCGGAAAAGAGTTTGATCGAAACGGTGTAAGTGTGTGATAGATATCGTATATTTTTATATATCTGAATACATACGAAATATTATATACTACATATTGAATAGGATACGTAAATTATAATACTGCATACATATGTATCATACATGTTTAACCTGAAAAAATATATTTATTATATAAATATAAATCGCGTAATCTCTCTCTATAATTTTCTTTTTTACATTACGAGACTTAAATTACAAAACATATTACATCAAGTCGTTTATTATTTTTGTCGCATTAATATCGATAAATAATTTCATCAATGTTATCGAGAAGACTGCAAATCGAAAATAAATAAACATTAAGATTTTGTATCGATTAATAAACTATTAACATAGAAATCTTCTATAAAAAATTTTTATTCTATGAAAAATTATATTAAACGTATGTACAAATCGACAGTGCCATTGAAGTTTAACAAATCAGATACGTCGTCAGATTGTATTTATGTGTGAAAAAAAGATTACCGAGTAAAGCACGCGATAACAAAAAAAAAAAAAAAAAAAAAAAACCTAGTGTTGACTTTATTAACAGTTACATCCATAAGTTTACGCATATGTGAGTATCGCGAGAGTGTGCGTGCGGTGGTAGAACAGATGCCGAAGAAGCCAGGGCCAGGGAAACGTTACCAAGGTAGAAAAAAAAAATAGTGACAGGAAACGATGGGGGCTCGGCAGAGGGTGGCTAATCTTACTGGCAAATATTTGGATTGTCGCATTCATGGCATTGATATATCGAGTGGAGTATATCCATTCCATCCCTCTCTCATAGATCGAACTGAGGAAAGCTGAAAAGTGTAGGAAAAAGCGAGCGAGTTGCCGCGAGACTACCGGGTATTTACATTGCGTTTCGCTCGACTATTGAAAACACGCCGGATTCGAGTATTAAGATGCGGCTTCAAGATAGGGCATCTTTCATCGATTGGAAGTTGGTACGGACGAGAGAAGCTGTTTTCCGGATATCGATAATCTGCTAATATGAGAATGAGAGAACGGTAAACGGTAACCGGCAGATGTAATTGGAAATTGAATCGGAGACAGGAATTTTGCTCGACTGTCGCGATTTAAATCTTTGTATCCTTGTGGGAATATTCGTTGTATTTAAATATAACGTTGCAAACGTAGATACACGCATCGTTTTATTATCGTTATCACATTTTATCACAAAAAATACTTTACGATAACTTTATATGATTCGGAAATAAATATAGCGATTCGCGGATGGATTGTAATTGTTAAAACATAATTCTTATTTATTGTTAGAAACAATAATCTGTCATTAATGCGTATTTAAGAGAAAATGATTTGTGCCGGATCACTTCTCACAAGTCTTTTCTTAAATCCCACAATTCCTCCACTTTTATAATGCGATCAATTTCTGATTTTGCAGGTGAAGGGATTCTCCACAGACTTGAGACTGGCAACTGCAGCTATGCGGACAACTGTCGAGCAAACTCGTTGATAATCAAGCTCCGGATGTACTGAATGGGATTATCGCGGTAGGATGAGCACTGATCTGCCTTCCTATGTCGAGTTAAAGGAACCACTCGGCAAAATGAACTAAGAAGAACGAGAGAGAGAGAGAGAGAGAGAGAGAAAAAGCGTGCGTGTCTCCTACGCGCGAGAGAAGGAGAATCCGGTCCAGGTTGAGCTGTCATGTGAGAATCTCGCCGACGTCCTGCGTCACGACGCATGTACACGCATTCCGTGGTTAGGCAGTCGGCAAGGTAAAACGAGGGAAAAAGAGAGGCCGTGAGAGATTAGCTTCTTAACCAAATAGGTCTCGGCTTAGCAGCCCTGTCCCCCACATTGCGTTCAGGCTCGTCCTCCACTGTTGTCGTCGTTGATTTTCGGCTGTCCGAAGAGAAATCGCTGTGCAGGACGATACGCCGACCAGTTAATCTGTTTAGTTTAAGGCTCGTCGATCACGAAATTCCAAACGTTGCGCTGCATTTCAAGTTTCAATTGATATAGAAACGGAATCAGTCATAAGTACGCATTTGTCATATGCATTTTCTATAATATCGTTGATCTCGTTTTCGAAAACATTGCGAAAACAGTGCAAAAATTAATCAAAAGACAACAAGAATTTGGCAGTTTTAAACCTTCTAATAGAAATATTTTCATGATGTGATTCTGCAATTTTCACGTTGCGATAATATTTCACACACAGCGTGACATATTTGTGATATGATATAATATAAGAAAATATAAGAAAATAATAGAAGAATATAAGAAAAAATGTATCCCAATATTATTGTGATTTGATCAAAGACCGCGTAATCAGTATATCAATATAGCATTAGCACAAATTCCAGTGTGATACAAACATATATTGTAGTTAGATTTTTTGGCAGACTGAATTATATTATATATTATTAACAGAATTACACCTACATTATATTATGCAGCACAACGATATTAGAAAGAATTATTTTTTTCTTCATATGTATTTTATGATGTATACGAGTCACACACACACACACACACACACACACACACACACACACACACACACACACACACACACACACACACACACACACACACACACACACACACACACACACACACACACACACACACACACACACACACACACACACACACACACACACACACACACACACACACACACACACACACACACGCACGCACAGAGAGAGAGAAAGAGAGAGAGAGTTATACCAGCGATTATTCGAGCTTGAAAGTCATCGCGAGAGTCGAGGTTGTCGTGACGAGTTCCTTTACCTTTCACGGCGATCTCTGAGAAAAACTGTCACTGACATGTTCTAGCGAGTTATAGTTTCGTGACGATCGCCACGCCGAGTGTTCTTAGCTGGATGAATCATTGATGAATTGGCGATGGGATCGTGGGACTTGGCAGCTGCAATTCGAGTCTCTTCTTTTGCACGATAGTCAAGCCTCCTCTTTCGCCCCCTCCCCCCTCAATCACTCTTCATAAAACCTGATGTGCATTTGCCCCTCTGATCGCTTATGCAAAACACGAGGAATTATGGCCTATTACGGTGCGGTTTACCGATATCCGTTGTTGTATTTACATTATGTACATACACTAAGACTCGGATAAGTCGCCCTCCTAAGTAGAATCTTTATCTACAATATATGTATGTATTTTCGCTATATACGTGTGTACGTATATGTATATCTTATTGTTGGTAAATACAAATACGATCTTTTATAGTACCCCAATAAACGCGCGCACGCACAAGTTCGAGAAAATAAACTTTTCAAATAAAAAGACAAATAAATATTTGTATAATTATTGTGCATGTAATTGAAAAAAAAAAAAAAAAAACTTGAAACATTATGTATAAAATAAAGTGAACGATATTAGATATTTATTTGATACTTGATAAATATTTCAATATATCTCTCTTATCTCTAAAAAAAAAAGCTATATAGACAGTTACAGTGTTGTAATTTGGATGTATGTACTCAAAAAAGACTAGTCGGGAATTTCTAACAAAGCGATATTATCAAAATGGAAGAGCTCGATGACATAACTGATAAACTATTCGACCAGTTGATTCAATAAATCTGTGCTGCGAAGCAGGGTTGCGCCTTACGACGACACTGACGATTAATTCGACTGAATTAATATGAACCGTTGACACTGTGCCGCGAGGTTAAGTCATCTGGTTCAAGCTGCGTATATAGCAAGCGTATACATACAAGCGGACGATAAGCGGATTTGCCTGCACTAATGATCGTTGCACTAATGCACTAATTTCTTGCCATGTAATATCTTTGCGAAACAATCATTTTCGCATGCATTATATGTCCGAGCACCAATGAGAAATAATTTTAGCTTCAATACACACATGCCTGTATTATAGGTTTTAAAAATCATTCATATTATATCATATATGTTCAATCTCTGTTGATTTATAAATATAAAACAGATAAAATCGTATTTTTATCTCTCTCTTTGCACGTACTGTACTCAATGATATTCAATCAACCTAAAATAAGTAGCAGTCACATTTACATTTATACGTGATACACGTGTCATCAATTCTCCCAATGTGAATAATCACAGTTTCCGATTAATATTAAAATCCCGAAGAGTTGTGTGTGCAAATAGAAAGAATATCTTCGACTTTATCCTAAAGATTTTCCGCAGTCTTAATTACTATTCGACTGTGATTTTTGTAACAAAGAAATGTCATATAAGTATATGATGATTAGCGTGGGCCGCGGGGGACCACTTGATCGCTTATTGACCACTGTTGACTCGTGTTGACACCGCAGACCTTAGTTAGATGGATAAATATACCGTTGAGGCGCGGGTCAAGTGGATATCTGCACTGCGTTCGCCCACGCCAGGTTCACTCGATTCACAATCGCGATATTATTTCGTGAATCACCTAAAAATGCTCCCTCGAGAAAGTTGCGTGGAATAAAACATTTTTCATTTTCAAAGAGAGAGAGAGAGAGAGAGAGAGAGAGAGAGAGAGAGAGAGACCACTGACGTTCCAGTCAGACCTTTTATGATGTGATAGGAATGTATAAAAAAAAATCTGATTTTAAAGGTTTTTCGGTGCTAACTTTTTAAGGGAGTATTTTTGAACTCATGTTTATGAAGAAATTTTTTATTCAGAATTAAGCTTCCTATTAGATCAAAGTCTGACTGCATGAAACGTTTGGCGTTTACTCTATATATTTTAGCTTTACGAATATTATATAAAGAACTAGATAAAATAGTAGACTTGCTAAACCATGTCAACATACATATTTCTAAAAATTTCTATATTTTATTCAATGATAAAATACCTTTATAAAGGAATTTATAGAACAGTATCAAATAGTCGTTTTTTTTTTTTATGTTGACACCTAATTAATAGTTTGAAATAAAAATTTATATAAATAAATATTTATTAATAAAGACTGTTCCCCATTGGATTCTATACAGTTTATATGCTATTGTTTCAAACTTGTGAACAAAAATTAAATTCTAAGAAACTGACATCGAAATTGATATATTTGCTGAAAGCTACAGAAACACAAAGTATGAATGTAAAAATCTAAAACGATATCGAGTTTTAAACAAATATATTTTTTATTTATTTATAAAAATTAACATTTTTCAATATATACACATTATCTCTTTTTCTTTTTCAAGACTGACATTTTTATACACAGACATATTTATGTGTCATAAAAAGATTACAAATTATATCCGCAAATAATATTTATCATATACTTATAATAACTTATATTCCTTGATAGCAGAATATTAGATTATGTTGATAGATAAGATCGCAAGAAATGTGTTGGTTTATATCTTAATTAAATTTTCCTATAATCGCATTATATATAAGAGCACCAATAAAGATAAAAACACAAAAATAAAAAATGTAAAAACCCACAAGCGTATATAGTAGATATATTTAGTGAAATAATGTATACATATATAGCAATATTATCAAAAAAGATTACACACACACACACGCACGCGCACGCACGCACGCACGCACACACACACACACGCACACAACACACGCACTACACACACACACAGTTTATATTAATATTATATATGAAAATTACAGGAAAAGAATTTTCAAACTTGAGAGATATGATACAAGGCATTGATTTGGCATATAAACGATCAAGTCCATGATAGTAATTTGTGATAAGTAAACAAATCAAGCTAACCAAACAAACAAAAAGATTTCTGTAACATTCACATGAAAATCTCATTTTTGCAAAAATTTTTGCTAAAAGTTATCTTAATTTTCCAATTTTCAAGTAATATTTTTACGCGTCAACTTTTATCCATTTTACTTCATACTCTCATTAATATATTAGTTCCATTTATAATATAAAATTTATTTTCATTATACGTATATATATATATATTTAAAATAGTTAAAAATTTTTTAAATATATTTAATATTACATATGTTACATATATTTAAAAAAACTTTACGGTATTTTAAATATGTATATAATAAAAAATTTTCAATCTCTTTTCTTGTCAGTCACTCTACAGCAAATGTTATGATTAATTAATACCTTGAGCTTTGGTGCATCGCAGTATCGTGAGCCAGCAAGAGAGCATCAATCTATTTGGATGCTTAGCGAAGAAGAGGCAGCAATTATGATATTTGTCCCTATTAGACGAATTAGGGTGGTGACTTGCGTGACCCCAACTGATCGCGGCGGTCCGCTAACTCGCGCAATAAGCCCGGGGTCAAATAAGAGCGCCCCCCCTCCTCTCTCTCTCTCTCTCTCTCTCTCTCTGTCTCTCTCACTCTCACTCCCCTCTTTCCCTCTTGTTTTTCCTCCCACTTCTCCCGATTCTCTTCCCTCACCCGGTGGCATACGGCTCCTCCCTTTTGCGTCGATTGTCACAAAAACTGTTTGAATGTGTCGTGCAACTTACGTACTAGGTATACCTTTACAGCGTCAGATTCTCATCACGTCTTTGGCGGATTCCACGGACACTTGAGCTAAACAAATAGTTAATTCGTCTAAATGGAACAAGAGAAGACGTTCCGAGTCTTTCGATACTTATTATAACAAATATTTAGTATAACAAATCATCTCTTTTAAATATTCAGGTCATTATATGTATACATGTAGATATATATCTATCATTAAGATGCAACTAATCGTTTTTACTTTATCGGCTTTCAGGTATATCTGAAAAAATTTATCTTTGCTACAGATTTAAAATTTGTCTTTAAACCTTTACATTGCACATAAAATTATTATAAAATACTCTTATAATTTTTCATAATAATTAAAATAATCAGCAATCTTAAATTAAATTAATTATTTCTCAAGAGAAGGCATTTTCGATAAAATTGTAAAATATATGTGTATTACTCTCTCTCTCTCTCTCTCTCTCTCTCTCTCTCTCTCTCTCTCTCTCTCTCTCTCTCTCTCTCTCTCTCTCTCTCTCTCTCTCTCTCTCTCTCTCTCTCTCTCTCTCTCTCTCTCTCTCTCTCTCTCTCTCTCTCTCTCTCTCTCTCTCTCTCTCTCTCTCTCTCTCTCTCTCTCTCTCTCTCTCTCTCTCTCTCTCTCTCTCTCTCTCTCTCTCTCTCTCTCTCTCTCTCTCTCTCTCTCTCTCTCTCTCTCTCTCTCTCTCTCTCTCTCTCTCTCTCTCTCTCTCTCTCTCTCTCTCTCTCTCTCTCTCTCTCTCTCTCTCTCTCTCTCTCTCTCTCTCTCTCTCTCTCTCTCTCTCTCTCTCTCTCTCTCTCTCTCTCTCTCTCTCTCTCTCTCTCTCTCTCTCTCTCTCTCTCTCTCTCTCTCTCTCTCTCTCTCTCTCTCTCTCTCTCTCTCTCTCTCTCTCTCTCTCTCTCTCTCTCTCTCTCTCTCTCTCTCTCTCTCTCTCTCTCTCTCTCTCTCTCTCTCTCTCTCTCTCTCTCTCTCTCTCTCTCTCTCTCTCTCTCTCTCTCTCTCTCTCTCTCTCTTAGAGATAAGTATTTCTAGATTTATTAGCAAGTCTTATGCTTCAGAAACCGTAAGACTTTACAACAGTTGTAAACAATGCATTAGATTTAAATATGCGGGATTGGATTTTTTTGTCGACGAATATAAATATGACAGACCAAACATGTTGAATTGTACCTACAAATATTGAATATAAGAAATTAAAAGTGCTAATGTGAAAACTGACAATGAGTCGACTGCGAGTGATAACGCTGTGACAACGAATGCAAAATCTGCCATATATGTACATATGTTTTTTTGATAAAAAACGCACTGATAAGGATCACGATGCTGGCACTTTGACGCGCATCGATTTAACAGGGTACAATAATACATCTCATGTGTATCTCGGACACGTATGTATGTCCAAGCAAGCACGCGTGAGTGTTTCTGGTAAGAAGGCATTATAATGAAGCAATCGCTCGTGACCTGCTATGAAACGTGTTCAAATTTTCGTTCATTCGTCATATATCTTATCATACACATATATCATATATATGTGTGAAACTATTGCAGTTGCATATATCATCTACAGATACTAATATAGCCTGTATAAATATATATAATATAAATATATATATATATATATATATATATATATATAATATACATTGAATTTATACAGGCTATATAAGTATCTGTAGACGATATATGCAACTGTAATAGTTTCACACATATTAAAGTGCAATATCACATTTGCACATATTATAGGGTTAATCACTTCTCTCTACTATTGCAAGTAATTGCTAAAAAAATCATGTAGAGTTTTCACATCATTGCATGTGTTCTATTTTATTTTTTTATAACGACATTGTTAAGAAAGCTTTTAAAAAAGTATTTACAATAAAAATAATTAAAAACTGTTACTTTATATGTATATAATAAACAAGTTTTACGAACATAAAATAGCTTTACGAAAAACCATTAAACTTAACCGAATAAGATATTAAAATAACGCCATCAATATACGTATAATGTACCCTTCTTCCCATATTTAAAATATCCCGTTCCTTGTATTTAAATTGTAATTTAAATTTTAAGTGTCCTAAAACAGTTTTATTTTCATTGCAGACAAATAAAAACAACTTTTTAATTCGTTGTTTTAACAGCCTTAATTTCTCTATATAATGTACATGTATAATGTATACATAATCGATGAAAATTCATGGAAAACCCAATGTTGTTCTACTAATGCGAAAGATATTAAAAGAACAACTTTTCAATACGCTACATTTGATATTATGCGTATTCTCATTCTAGAGTTGTCTGCTTGATAGATCTATCTGCAGAAAGCCTTGAAAGGTGTTCTGATTTATTTTGCCGTGATGATAGTAGAACGAGAGAGAGGGGGAGAGGGGAGACCGATGTCGCGCTGTCACTCAAAGAATACAGCAAGGAAGAAGCGGAGAGGAGTGAAGACAAGAGAAGAGAAGAAAAGAGAAGAGAAAAGAAGAGACGAGAAGAGAAGAGAAGAGAGGAGAGTCCCGCCCGATTCATGCACCTCGACAGGGGGATTTGTGTCTGATTCGTCGGTCTCAATTGGCGGAGGCGGTGCGGACAGGTATCCATATCCGGTATGGGCTGGGCTCAGGCTTTACCCTCGGTCCTCGGTCCTCGATCCTCGGTCTGACGGTCTCGTCTTTCTGGCGCGAATATACCGCAGCTTGCACACAGATAACAACACTCGCAAACATCATAGTTCACAGCTTCCTCATTCTCTCTTAATATATTTTGTGCTGAGTTTTAACATCTCATCTTGTATTCTCTTCCGCTTATATGTATGTATACTGCTTACATTAGCTTTATATAATGAACATTGAGAAGTAATCTTCTCTCTAACTCACGATCAATTATATGTATTATATCAATGGAAAGTATCAAAATCACTTTATAGAAATCTTGTAGTTTCTCTGCAATGAAAAGTAAAATTTCAAACAATCTTCAAAAAATTTTGCTCTATAAAATATAGATAAAGAAATATGCGTATATTTATTGTACTTTGAATATTTCTTATTGTTAGTTCAAAAATTGAGATCAAATTTCATGGCCATAAATGTTATTCATTTGTATAATATATAATTCCGGATTTACAATTCTACTTTTAGGAAGATAATGATACATATAAATAATTCTTCTAAAGAAGGGAGTTACAGTTTTGCAGTGATAATATTTTTGCCCAAGACCCGATTGCATCAACATTATTTTAGTTTTAAGCGAGGCTTAAATATATGTATGTCTTTATTCATTTAGAAAGAAAGATAAAGATAGACACATGTTTAAGTCTCACTTAAATCCAAAATAATGTTGGTGCAATCGGGCCGAAATGTTTTTTGTTTTTTCTTAAATTGTTTAATCTGTTGTAATTTTCTGTGGTTGAGATGAACTTGTGATATAGCCATCTATAAAAATTTTGTAGATATATTTTCTTTTCTCCTTGCTTTTCTTTCCTTTCTTCTTCCCTCTCTCTCTCTACACACACACACACACACACACACACACGCGCGCGCGCACACGACAGCTCGAATATTACAAGGGTGGATCAGTGTTGCGGTTATAATGAATTATAGTGGTTGGTATTAGCATCTGTCAATTTTCTTATTAAAATCTCACAAGCGCAATTGACACGTCATTCCACGCTATTTTCTCTTTTTGAATATTGCAGCATGTGATTTCACACAATGTCGTTAAAGAAATCTTTGCAAATATTTCTTTGCAATATCTTTTCATCTCACCAATACACGTTTCTCTTTTGTCAATTTCGATATTACTTACTTATCTGAAAAAAACTACGTGCGACTCTGTTTTTCAATCCGCCGTAAATATTTTGAATTATTGCCTAAATAACTTTGACGGGATAATTGTCAGTTATATATAATTTTCTGGTATATATGCGCACATTTTCTTAAAATATTTTTAATTTTTACAATGTGTTATATTTTACACAAAATTTCTGGAAATACTAAAGCATATTATTGCTTTGATTTCTATTAGAAAATACTCTAACGCTTTCTTTCACGTCAAGTACTATTATCTATACATTACACACACATATACATATATATATATATATATATATATATATACAGGGTGCCAAAATTCGCACGGAATGCACAGCGTGATTGTCCGTGCCAAAAGAAGCAACTTTTTCCTCAGCGAAAATGTCGAGAAAAGTTATCACTTCTTGCTAGTTGCCAAAATTTGCTATTATATATCTCTGTAACTAACAATAAGTCTTAAATAAAAATTTTAGTAAAGTAAACTCCACCTAAAATTAACTGAAGAATATAATTGTGTTAATCTTTTAATTCTACAAAGTTTGGTTTGCGAAAAATTCGTCTTTTTCAATTGCTTATAACTGGAAAATTATTGATGCCTCGACATTTTTGCTACATTGCATCTTTTATACGAATAATAAGCTTTTTTAAATATAATTTAAGAATAATTAATTACTTTTTTACATACAACCATTTTTACAAGAAATAGTGTGTTATCAAAAATATACTTGGATTTTTCTGAATCCATTAATGCCAGGATAACGACATATATACACAATTGAATGATGATTGACAATGAGTATATAAAATATTTTTTTACTTCTAATTACGCTTTATCTTTATTTCTACTTTATAAATAGATATAAATGTAAATAAATTAACTGAAATTCTTTTAACTATATCATCTAATTTAATTCATTTAATTAATATTATTTTTCCATTTAATTATTATTTAATTTACGGTATATGTATGGATAGGTATAGCATCGGCTAAAGCATAAATTTGGCATTTTGCAAATATATCATAAGATAAATCATGTGCGCTAACTTTTTTCTTTTAAAAATATTCTTTTAAAAATAAATATATAAGCGCTAAATGTAGACTTTTTCTTTACTTACGTTTTAAAAAAAACCATGTTAAACAACTGCGAAATATATACATGTTACATTTAACAATAAGTGTAAAATTCATAGACGAATTCGTAGGCGAATACATTTTTTTTTTCAAACTATGTACTGAGTTAGGTTTTTTAACACTCACACATTGTCAGCTAAAACCATAAATCTTCTTATGTTTATGCGTGTATGTGTGTCAGTGGTTAGATATGTCATAGGAGAGTTTGCAGTTTGCATGAAAATTTTGCAGTTGCGGCGTCTCATTGTGTACATAATCCTTTTAGCAATATTTGGTAAGCATGTCCTGTGCCGACTTTGAAAGTATGTCAAAGTATGTTTTTAACTCTTTCACATCATGTCGTAAATTATCTGTTTTCTGAGTTTCGATCGGCTAGGATTAAACACAAAGCCTCCGTGTTAGTCAGCATTCTTTTGTTGCGGTTAACATTTGTCTCTCTAACAGAAGATTCTTAATCCACCGTCTTCAGTTTATCTGTGTATTTTCTATTTCATTTCCTTCGAATTTTTTAGAAAAATCAGCAGCGTAATAGCTTTAACCAGTAAACTTTGTACCTGTGTAATCATTGCGGTAGGTAGATCTACAACAATGATAAATCAACTGAACGATGAACTGTGAAAGCTTTAATTTATCTAATACTACCACATTCGCTATGATATACAATTTCTGGAATAGCATTTTTAATGACAAAAATCGACATTCTTTATTTATTAGCTAGTGTATGTATATTTGTATTTGTGTATTTATGTATTTGTGTATTTGTGTATGGTAAGTATATTTAACGTGCGCGCGCGTGTGTGTGTGTGTGTGTGTGTGCAAAGCTCTATAGATATTCGATATAGATAGTCTTTGAAAAGCTTTGGAAAAAACAAAATTTTTATTTTATTGTTTTATTTTTACACGTATATAGTATATTTTTTAATAATATAATAATAATTTTATTGTGTATATATATATATATATATATATATATATATATATATATATATTTATATATATATATACATAAATGTATAATATATATATTAAATTTAATATAAAGAAATAAAATGAAAATTATCTGATCTAATTATACTATACTAGTAAAACGTAACTTTATGAATTCATCATCCATAGATTGATAAATAAATAAATAATAAATAATTAAATAATAATTTAAAAAATAAAACTTACTTTTTGTATATATTCTTATTTTCTTTAGGTATATACATGTGTAATTATCCCATGATAATACTTTATTTACTTCGACATGTCCCTCTTTCCAACTGTATGTCTATGTATATCTCTCTCTAACAATAAGTTGTTAAACTTCCCTATAGATGCTTAGAACAAATCTTATTGGTGAATCATTTTGCTTCTTCGATCACTCGGCAACCGATGAGAGAACGTGTGTGGACGAAATAATATTATTTTTCCACTTTTTATTAATGGAATAAATAATAATAATTATGCACTCTAAACCTTCCTTAGTTAATAAGAATCTTATGTACAAAAGCTCATTTCAAACCATATTGTACAATAGTTATTGAGAACTTACAATAAGATAAAAACCGATCCAGGCTCGGTGAAACTCATATTCCCTCTGTCTTTTTGCCAATCTGGGTTGGCAGCAGTCAGGAGTAAAAAACGCATAAAAACAATAATGTTAGAATCATTTTGCATAGTATGTGCATATGTATAACAGTATACCATCCTATATAAATAAAGAAAGAAGAGGACGTTATTTTTTCTCCATCTCTCTCTCTCTCTCTCTCTCTCTCTCTCTCTCTCTCTCTCTCTCTCTCTCTCTCTCTCTCTCTCTCTCTCTCTCTCTCTCTCTCTCTCTCTCTCTCTCTCTCTCTCTCTTTCTCTCTCTTTCCCCCCCCCCTCTCTCTCTCTCTCTCTCTCTCTCTCTTTTCCCATCCAGAGCATCGGTGTTTCGAAACCAATACAGTAATATCATTGATTATATGAATGGAAAAAAGAGGAACGTGTATATCTGTGTGAATAATGGAAAAAAGAGGAACGTGTATATCTGTGTGAATGCATGAAAAATCGGGGAGCCATAAACATTTGGCTTGCACGATATCGTAGATCGACCCCTCTCGAGAAGGAAGATGTCATATTCATGATTGTTAAGACGTCATCTTTGCGAAATACAAAGGTGACGAAGAGGTTGGGGTGAATCCGGATAAAAAGTCCGAGTGACATATTCTCATCGTTTTGCTCACCCCTCTATTTCCATACGCTATCTATCTACGATTCCCCTCGTTTATTCCATATTATTGAACTCACTTAACATTAATTAATATTGTAGGGAATAATATCACGAGGCTATGAATAAGAAGATGCGATTCAAATTTGAAACTCGGTGGATTGTCAAAAAAAAGTTTCAATACATAATATTCCAAGTTTTGCAGGAAAAAATAAATTTGTTTTAAAGCAACGTTTTAAAAAATGGATTTGTTGAATTATTTATTTCTTAATAAATTTCTTAATAAAAATTTACTTAACAAAAATTTACAGTATTATATAATATGTACACTGAAAAAAGTAATGTTGAATCAACAACATCATCAAAGTTGAAATTTATTTGAATAATTCAACATTATTAATCAAATCAATACGTGGCGTATTATTATAAATTTTATATTATAATAAATGCATTATTATAATATATGTATGTATGTACATATTTCTAATATACATATATGTACACACATAGAAAAAGAGAGAGAGAGAGAGAGAGAGAGAGAGAGAGAGAGAGAGAGAGAGAGAGAGAGAGAAAGAAAGTGTGTGTGTGTGTGTGTGTGTGTGTGTGTGTGTGTGTATAAATCTTGTCTGTCAATATTTGTTGTTTAATTTTTTAATTTTTTAATACCTACATCAGTAACTATAATTTATATTAAATTTTAATTTAATTACAATTTAATATAAATTATAGTTCAAGTTTATTATCTCTAAGTACTTGTATACCTATGTATAATATCAATTTTTAATTTGTTAAAATTCTTCAAGTACTTTTAATCTTTTACACAAAATATATAAATGTTCAGTATTGTACATTTTTATATATTTTATATATTTAAATAAGTAATTTTTTAATTTATATAGTTAAACAAATAATTTATAAAATTAATTTACTATTTATTATATATCGTAATTTGAAAATATTTATACAAAATTCGAAATCCAGTTTTCTAGGCCAAGCTTGTAGTTTTCAATATGAGAATAAAGAGCACAATAGTTCATAAAGTTGACAGTATAATTGGCAATTGCTTGTCATTGGGTGCTTGGCATAATCCTGTTAGGGCAATCTTGAGCAGCTAAGAGGATGTACGCCTGTAAAGAGGAGTGGACAAATTGTAGGGCAGTTGGTATTCGAAAAATCTTTCCGACCTCGTTTAGTCTCACGATCGTAACACTCGAAAAACCAAGTTCTGTAAAGAATCACTGTTCTCAGATAAGTGCACGTTTAAAGCTGTGCAAGTGCAAGTATAATAGAAAGAGTAAAATAGAATTGCGTGAAAATGCAATTTAACACTGTGTGTATGAGATGTAGTATGCTAATACTAGAGTAAAAGTGATCGCGTACTCGCGTTTGATTTAACTCTCCAGCGACTCTCTATATGTATATTGCGAAAATTATATGTTTTTATATATTTTGCGTCTCTCTCAGATTGCAAAAGATTTAAACAAAATATAAACATTCTTCAAAGGGTCTCACAGTTGAGGAGACTCTGTGCGAATTGCTCCTACAAAATTTGCAGCTATATTTAGCTAATCAAATACGTTACACAAAAAAATTACAAGTACCTACTTGTCAAACGTATTCTCATTTTACGCTTTTTGGTATTTTTTTTAAATATGCCACGCGTCACTGTGTTATTATAATATCAATTCTACAAAAGCAATAACTTTTTCAATCAAATATGATATATAAACTATACATTGCATATGTATAATATATTTAACTCTGCTTTGCTCTTTTTTAATCTCAACCACACTTTGAAAACCACAAAATACATACATTGAATACACGATTGAATGACTAGAGAAGATCTATCGAGTCTCAAGATCTTAGAGATTATCGGATCATGGTTTGCCGAGACTTTATTAATCTTTTTCTAGCCGCTCAGCATGATTCGTTCATAAAATCTTGTCATACAAAGCCCACACGAAAAAAATTATCTATTATAAGATGAAAATAGGAACACACACAAGCAACAAGACACAAAACTATTTCGAACACGCAACACCTTTTATTTAAAAAATATAGTCTATATGTATTTGAAAATCTTGTAAAAAACTTTTCGCTGTAAATGCGATATCAGATAATTTTGCAAATAATTATCCAACACACAAAGAGAGAGGGAGAGAGAGAGAGAGAAAGAGAGAGAGAGAGAGAGAGAGAGAGAGAGAGAGAGGGAGGGAGGGAGGGAGAGAGGAGGGAGAGATGTAATTTGGAAGAATATTATAGATACTGCACAAAGTGAATTTTTCCAAAGTATATATATATAAATTAATAATATGATAAAATTTGTTAAAAAGCAAGTCTCTTTTTCTAACTATTCCGAAAAGTAATTAAATTGTATAAAAGAAGATTTATATAGTTCAATCACTAAATAAAAGAACTATAATATATCTGTTAGATTATGAGAATCAAGGCAATAAATTACACACACACACACACACACACACACACACACACACACACACACACACACACACACACACACACACACACACACACACACACACAACACATTTCTAATACTAAATGTAGTAACTATTTGATTTTCATATTATTTAACGTTGAATACACACATTCTTATAATATATACATTCACATAAACGCGCAAGATAAAACTTAAAATTAAATAATGACATTAATTGTAAATGTCAAAAAGATGAGAATTTTTATCTTATAAATAGCTTATAAATAACAAAAATTTCGACGCATAGAATAATTTGCGAGGTGCAACGAGCAGAGAGGAACATCCGACTTGAAATTGGATTAAGGTTTAATCGAGCGTGAGGTCGACAAAACTACAAGCGAGGAATACGAGGATCGTCCAACATGTCAATCGAGAAGCACGAAAGCCAGCATTCAACCGAGATAAATAGAGTTATATGTCGCCGAGTTTGCCACACATATAACCGCTTCCTACATAAGTGGACGTATTGTGGGTCGCCGATGGCAAATATTTTCTCTCGCTCGGAGCACAATCCGCGTCGATTCTCGGGGGTGACAAAGGACCGACAGCCGACAGTGGGAAATCCTGTCGATCGTACAGAAGCGGCTCTGCGAGAAGAATTGGCTTCACCTCGTGCCGCTGGCCGCTGCCACTGGTAAAACTAATACAAAACATCATATTGCTGGCGCGGACGCGCTCGAGATAGTCGATAGAAACTTCGAACAGAACTTCGTAGAAAAGTACAGTGGGAGTAGAGATCGTTAAAGTGACTTCAATTTCACCCTTTTGTGCCACTGTCGGGGAAAATCGATTCCAGAGAAATATCTTATTTGTAACAAAAGTTCGATCGATAAGAATGCAACCATATTATTCTAAGCAAACTGACTAACACGGAGCACACATATTGTAGATTTAAAATAACACACACACACACACACACACACGCACACACACATATATATATATATATATATATATGTAGAATATATATGTATATGAAAAAGATTTGATTGAAATTAAAACTTATTCTCCCTTGCTACGTGTTATCGTTGCAAATTAATAATAACAGAATAATAATATTAATAATAAAAGTAGAAAAGTGTAAAAATACAAAATTAAATATACACACATATATACAATATATACTCGTTATTATTCGTTAATATATTAAAAATAATTCATTTTTTATAATTGATATTTTTTATATTTTTATTTTGTAATATTGCATTTTTTTCTTTTTTGCTTTTTTTACTCATAATCCTAATTATATAAATGCTTATTTCATCTTAAATACAACAATAAAGAAAAGAAGAGATTTTTTTAAAATATAAGCGAACTTTAATTGTATTATTTTCTTAATTTAATATTTTCATCATTATCTTAATATTTATAGCGTTTATTATTCCCAACGGTACATCACATTTTGTCATTTAAATTAAAATAAAAATACGGAGGAAACACATCTGCAACAAATTAAAAAATAAGACAAATAGTTTGAGATTGAGAGAAAGAAACGGATAAAAGTAGAAAGGAAGAGAAAAATGAAAAGATAAAAAATATATTCAACTATAAATATATTAACTTAAAAGTTAATTTTTTTTAAATGACTGACAATGAGTTGAATGAAGAATATGGTGAGATGATTAATCAAAACAAGAAAAGAGGCAAAAGATAATCGGATAACTTGAATCATGAATCAGCATCCCTAACCGGTCCTTCGAGACAAAAAGAAATAATTGACTTGTTTGCTGTTATGACATTGTCCGATTACTATTATTGTATTACCAAAAACGCTGCACTTTGGAAAAAAGACCCAAGCGGAAAATCGAAAGAAGTGTGAAAGAAAGAGAGAGAGAGAGAGAGAGAGAGAGAGAGAGAGAGAGAGAGAGAGAGAGAGAGAGAGAGAGAGAGAGAGAGAGAGAGAGAGAGAGAGAGAGAGAGAGAGAGAGATAGAGAGAGACAAAAAGGAAGAGACAACAGCTGGCCCCCTTTCGTGTGTGGTTACCTTCTGTGCCTCTGATGGTGTGAACCAGTCGACGCTGCGGTCCCGTGATATCATAACACTGAACGCCTATTTGTTACACGATAAATATGTAACTGGAACACAATGTTTCCTCCCCTTTTTCTCTAGCCTGCCAGTTCGTTCTGTCCTGTCCTCACATCTCGGGGGGGAGACCGAAGCGCACTATACTTTGAGCACAACCGTGTCGATGATGGGAGAGAGCGCGCTTAGAAACATTAAATCACATACATACACATACACGCACATACGCGTAACATGCACACATACGTGCGCGTAGTTTTAAACGTTCACACGAAATCCACAGGGTGCGAGATACCCCAAACGATAGTGATGGATCATTGCATAAATATACCCAAAGATCTAAGAAAAAATGTACAGGTATAGAGATGTTCTACAACTCTTAGACTAGGTTTTTATTAGAAAAACTGTTTTACTCTTTAAACGTATATTCAGAATAATAACACGTATTAGAAACGTATCATGTAGAAAATTTTTCTGGTTTCTTATGCCTTTACTATTTAATTAACAAAGAAGCAAAAGAGAGAGAGAGAGAGAGAGAGAGAGAGAGAGAGAGAGAGAGAATCAATTTCTATGGGATTTCCAAGTATCTTCATCCGTTACTGACAAACACACTTGTGTAAACCTTTACACACGCATGCAAATTCAAAATAATGTATTATATATACAAAAAGGGACCAGATCGTTGCGCGGAGGCAGATGGTATTCGCGAAGTCAAAAGTTCTCCAAAAAGGGCTTACTTACAATAACATTGCGCGTATTCAGAAAATTAGCCTGTGAATAGTTGCCCTTGTCGACACTGTCAAAATGAGCCGCGATCCCCACGAATGAATGGAGTTTCGTTAGAGATTGTGTGTCACGATCAAGACAACGAATTCACCATCGGTTAGAGAAATTGTCATCAGCTTTGTTACTATTGAGTGGTCAAGTGTAAAATGTATATCTGTTGCAAACCCAAGACGATATAACGATGAAAAGATTGACTTCTATTGTTAAGCAGATTTTGAATGAAATCAAAGGTGAGTTAAAAGTGAATCAAGCTTTACGATTCTTTCGAATTGTGAAAATGTCAGTCTTTATAGAATGGCAGCGTATAAAAGGATTTAACATGTATTGCTTGTGTTATGCATATTTCACAGTTTTTTAATTACACACGCACATACATTACAAAAAATTATTTGTTTAAAAATATAAATTTCTTCAGATTAAATTGATATATAAATATATAAATGTATTATAATATACACATTTTCACACACACATTTACACACACACACACACACACACACACACACACACACACACACACACATGTATGAATGTATGTGTGTATACGTATGTGTATGTATGTGTATCTTTTCAAAACAATATTTACACAAGATACTCGTTTCAAAAGTGAAAATGGAGAATCTATGATCCATTATTCTCATAGAATGTAATCTTATGTAATATAATGTCTCCAAATATACACATATGTATTATATATGTATGAATGTGTTTATAATTGCACTTACAAATTACATATTATAATTTATATACATGTATATATTGTTTGAATATTGCTTAAAATTAATTAAATATTAATTAATATATTGCTTGAATATTTTTAATTAGTTATGTTTAAATACCATATATTTGATATAATTTACGTGTATATATATATATATATATATATTATTGTATGAAAACTATTAAACAGTTAATATATGTTTGTAGATTGTCTGCGTATTTACTTTTCAAACTTTTCCGAGCAGTATACAATACAATGAAAATGTTTCTTGAAAGAAAGCATCGAGAAATCTAAAGCATGCAACGGACGGACTGTCGTCGTCTTTAACATTTCATGTATGCAACTAACAGGTCGTGACTTACGTGATCGATATCGCAGCATTTTCCCTCTTATATCGTGCTACCAACAAAACTTCCGCATTATACATCTATCGAAACAAACTACATCACATTTACATACACACGTAGTATTTCTTTTCCATCTCACAAAAAATATGTTTTATCGTCATAAAATTATGTTACTTCAAAATTATGTATTGTATATAACATATATTCGTATCTCTATAGATATTTACATTTTTTTCTTTTAAATGTAGTCTCGCAAATCATCACACATATGCTTCATTTTGAAACAAATATCGATAATAATATACCAACATTAATATATATTATCTAACAAAATGTATACGTGTACCTATATCGTATGTACATTTTATTTTGGATTAAATTTTTACGCTATACAATAAATAACGTCACATGAGAATGAAATTTAACAAATTTCACAAGTATATTAACAAGTTTGAGAAATGGTTAGGTTATTAAAAATTAAGAACTACAGTGTGTGTGTATGTGTGTGTGTGTGTGTGTGTGTGTGTGTGTGTGTGGGTGTGTGTGTGGGTGTGTGTGTGGGTGTGTGTGTGGGTGTGTGTATGTGCGTGTGCGTGCGCGCGCGCATTATGATAGATTGACAAGCAGTAAGCTTACACAGTGCGATGCGTGGTTATGCGATAATCTTTCCAACACTTAACCTGAACAACAGTTTCGTCGTGTTACACAACAAAAGTATAGACCTCATTATACCTACATACTATTCTCGTGTCGCCCGTGAACTTTTCATGCGAGACGTATCGATCGGATTATACCGTAAAAGGGATTCGCGCTGCACATGCAAGAGGCTCTGCTTACGACAACTAGTCGTAAGCCGAATGTAAGCTTACGAATAATTCTACACCGCTGATATTCTTAGATCGTGGAATCGATAGATAGCAAAGAAATGTGTCACGTTCTTACGTTGTCAATAGTACCTAGATTTAATCGATATGCTACGACACATCTTTAACAACTTTTCAAATTTTCCTATTATAGTTTTATTCCCTAATGACAAGTTTTTAAACAAGTTTTTACCTAGTCTTGTTTTTTATAACTTTTGTTATAGTTAGCTCTCTCTCTCTCTCTACAAAACATATTTATAAACCATTACACATTAATTTATTATATCAATTTAAAAATAAACTGACATTATATGTGTATTTCTTTGTTTATAACATTAAATTTTTTAAGCGCTAAGAATAATTCTATTAATTTATATTTGTTACGTTGTAGTTTATATTACTATTCACAAAACAATATATATATATATATATATATATATATATATATATATATATATATGTGTGTGTGTATTTACTATTTATACTACGTGACATATTATCACATTTTACTTTAATAGAAACTTTATTTAATAAATTTAAATGATAGTTTGATGAATTTATTTTTCAATTTTGACATGACAGAGAGAGAGAGAGAGAGAGAGAGAGAGAGAGAGAGAGAGAGAGAGAGAGAGAGAGAGAGAGAGAGAGAGAGAGAGAAAGAGTCTGGTTATTTTATAAAAAAAATCTTTTCTTCTATTTCTCCTTTCATAAAAATATATATTATACTTCAACGGCATTATATCATTATATCGATATTAACGAATCCTTAAACCTTTGCAATAACGTTCACAAAACCATGTTCTCTTCATTATATATATCTTCCTTTGTGTTTGTCAATATTCCAACTATTAAACAACTACGAAAAGAAATTTCTCGTCGATACATTGCAAGTCGTGAAAGCGGATCGATTTTAACGGAGAAACAAAGTGTCGTGCCTATGTCTACAAGTCTGCCTATAAGTCTGATATATTGCTAACGAAACACTCCGCATAGTTGTAATGTATACATGTGCGTACGTGCGCGTGCATAAGTACATGTATGTATACGTACAATACGCAGGGCGATGGACGAGAAGGTGAACGCGAGTGCGAGTGCGAGTACAGGGTACAGGGTACAGAGTACAGGGTACAGGGTACAGGTGCAACGACGAGGCATAGACGTCGACGACTCTGATGTTACCGGACTATCATTACCCTTCTGCCGGTCTTAAGGGCGTATCTATGTGGCATTCGTGCCACATAGAGGCGGTGATCCACGCTGCCCTGGCTGTGGGAGCGGATTCACCTGGTGCTGACCCCGTATGCGCGCGCGGGTGAGTAATGATGGCTCATCTCTGCTAGCAGCGTTTGCTGAAACGAGGTGGTCTCGCTGACGTCCGTCGATAGTCGATATATGTATATATGCAACAGAGTATGTATAAGTATCGCGGGGGTCAGCCTTCCTCTGTGAGAAGGGAAAAAATTAAACTTTTAAATGCTAATATACGTATAGTGAGCTCGCGATGCGCGCGTGCTGCCCATCTGGTAGCTCGTCATATTGTTTGTTGCCTTGCCTTGCCTTGCCTTGCCTTGTGATGAAGGAACAAAGATCACGTATTACAAAGATCTTGATCGTACATTACCGCGACTTGCGACCCGCGACGATTCGGTCAAGTATAGTGCGTCGCAAATTATAACCGTCGGATATGATTGCAAGTAAATGCTAAAATGATTTGCCTCGTCAATTATCGGACAATTTAGTATTATTCTGTCAAGTATAACATGCTCTCCGACTTCAGTTCCAATTATACGTTACACGCTATACCTATACACCCTATACCCTATTATACGATTCATTAGCTAGTCATTTTATATTGCTTCTCTGCGAGCAGAAGTAGAAGATAAATCCTGGAATCCTGATAAATTAATTAATAGTCTCGAATATAAATTGAACGGTAATAATAAAAAAGAAAAATGAAAATTTCTATCCCATCTTATTTCAATTTGTCGCGTGATTCAGTTTGCCGAGGAATTGTCGGTTTTGATCAATTGTGATTTAACGTTTAACGGATAAAAGTGCAAGTACGTATATGTAATATATATATATATATATATATATATATATATATATGTGTGTGTGTGTGTGTGTGTGTGTGTAATGCGAAAAGAGAGTGTATTCTCTATATAAGATATACTTATGGTTTCTCCATAAATCTAAAATCAGGATTCGGCACGCCATCCGAACCGAGCCAATTCAACCGCTTTCTCTCCTTTAATAACATCTCAATCCGAGTTTCACGGGTAGGCGGGACACGACACTCCTGAGGTCGGTCCTGTGCGGCGCCTTTGTGTCATTTAATATTTAAAAACAAGCCATAAATATGTCGCATCCGCGTGCAGCCCGCTTAAAACGCGGCCGTCGGATTATGCGCGCGCGAAGAACGTGCGAGGGTGCGAGGGTGCGAGGGTGCGAGTCGCTGCCGCCGACCGCCGACACGAAAAGTAAGACGAATGTTATGTTGAAACCTGCAAGGTGTTAATGATATTGCCTCATACCCATTGACACGCGGTCAAATTTCCCTCCCACGATGTTACGTGTGATATCATAATAAATAAAATATATAGATCAAATTATTATTATTAAGTAAAACGCAAAACAACGTAAAAAAGATAAAAGACTTTACTTATTAAAAGTCAAAAAACGATTAATCAAACATCTTCAAAACTTTATATCAATTTATATGATAAATAACAATTAAATATTTATTATACTATGTCGTATAATTACACCTATATTGAATATTTTAGTATGCAAAAAGATTATATGTATGTATTATAATAATCTACTGAGTAAAACTTTAAATTTCATCGTCGAGAGCGAAAGAGAGAATAAATTATATAAACACGTCATTCTATAACTGCGATCATGATGCAACGTTGAGCTACGAGCGATAGTCCCGCATGGAATTTACCTTCACTGGATGAGTTACATGCAAAATCCGACCCACTCGACAAAAAGCTGTTTCAAGTAAAATAAAAGTATATATACGTATAACACGTTTCAATCTTAACTTGCTCTGCTTTTTTTCCTTCAACAAATAGAAACGAGAGATTGTATTTTGTATATATGTGATAAAAATTTAGCGTCATTTACGTAAAGATGCACTCACTTAAAAAATAAAAAAGTTAATTACATTAAATTACCTTTTATAAAATAAAAAAATGCAATTAAAAAAATTAATAAAAAGAATTGACAATTATAATGGAATATTATTTTTAAATTAATTTTTAATCTTTTCACTTTTAAATTGAAGAATTTTTTCTCTCTTTTGAAAATTAAAACTCTCTCTCTCTCTCTCTCTCTCTCTCTCTCTTTCTCTCTCTCTCTCTCTCTCTGCCAACTCAAACTAACGCATGCGGCCAAGTGTCATATAAAGACATCAATTTGTTGCTTTGCATAGAGAAAGGGTGTTGTGAAAACGGGGATGTGTTTCCTTTGGGCACCCTGTTGCGAATGGTGGAATTATTTAGTCTAGAAAATCTATGCACACACATAGACTCTGTACCCACCGTGAAACCGCCCCGCCTAAACAGTGCGTTAACCGATGATTTACGAGCACTATACGCTGCGCTACTCCGGCTCCGCTCTTGCCAACCCCTTAATCATTACGCCCGACCAACCCTTTCGTCCTGCTCCAGATCTAGTTATGCCTTCATTGTCAGCGACGGACCCATGGTACACCGGTATGACCGATACTTATTAAAAGTCGACCTCTTTTTCGCTCGGGACACTTCAACAAAAACACCATGCAAATCGTTGCATGTGTGTCAAAAATCTTCAAAGTTATACAAACAGCGAATTGTTAACTTTAATTATCATAAAAATATATTAGATAAGTTTAATGTAAATTATGCTTAAATTATATTTTACATTTCTCTCTCTCTCTCTCTCTCTCTCTCTCTCTCTCTCTCTCTCTCTCTCTCTCTCTCTCTCTCTCTCTTTTATAAATATATATACAATAATATTAATATTATGTTATATACATATGTATGTATAATATTAATTTAAAAATTCATATAAAGTTTATAAAAGTTTAAAGACAATTTGAGACAATAATAGATTCATTACGAAATATTACTATACAATTATTACTTATACATACAATATCGATACATACGTATGTATATATTTATTTATTGTACATATATATATATATATATATATATATATATATATATATATATATATATGTACAATAAATAAATATATACATATATATATATATATATATATGTAAATTCCAAATTATAAAAGATCTTTATATATAGGTTCACGAACGAATTACAAGTTGTACATCATTTTGACTTATGAGAGGCATTATATCGTCCGTATGAGAGTTTTACGAAGCGCGAAAAAAAGGGAAGGACGAAGAATGGTGTCGCGAGAAAGTACAGGGACAGGTATATGCCATAGTTATATGCATATCAAGCATTAATATATTTGATCTCGCGACAGTATCAAGATGTTACAAAAAAATATCAATAGCAATATATTATCACTCAAAGCATTTCCTTTTTTTTTTCTTTTTAGTGACTTGAATTTTTTCAACTCAAACGATGTTTTTAATTTTTTAATGCTATTTAATTTTTCTTATATTGTGTATGTATTGCGCCTTATATTTTAAAGTGGCATCTATAATAATATATGTAATTGAATCGGCATCAGGGAATATTATAAGATTCGTATAAACTTGTAAAATAATATATGCGTATATTTCGTTTCACACACATTACATACAGTACAGTTGACAGATTTATTATGTATGTATGCTTGTACATATGTACATACATATACATATATAAATGTATAATATACAAGTGTGTTAAAAAGATTGTTGGATAACATTACAAATAATCTGTGATATTATTATTATTATTTGTATGAATATTACAGAGCAGTAGAAAAAAACTTGTCATATACTGCGAAAGATAATAATCTAGATATCACAAAGAATAAAAAGGAGGAAAGGAAAAAAGAATAAAAGCGTGGCACAAAAGGAGCAGCATTGAATAGTATAAAACGTTTCAATGCTAATGTTACTATTATATATGTTGCCATGATGTTGTTCCGCATTATACCTGCAATTTTCACCCCTTATCTGAAGATCCGATCTTTGCAACTTGGTAATCCAAGTTCTGTGGGACACAAAGAATTCCTAAACTATAATCGATAGTTAGCTAATAATGAAGATTAACGGCGTAATAATATTAGCATCCTTATATTTTACAAAAAAATAATTTACTTTTAATACACGTATGTTTGATCAATTTTTTGAAATTATCACCATAAAATTTGAATATTTTATCATCACCATAAAAACATTTGAATAATTTTTTTGTATATGTAACACAATATTATCAGATTCGTATAAACTTGTAAAATAATATACAGTATATTTCGTTTCACACACATTACATACAGTACAGTTGACAGATTTATTATGTATATATGCTTGTATATATGTACATACATATACATATATGTATAAATGACAAGTGTGTTAAAAAGATTGATTCATTTCTTTTTTTTAATCCTTTCTTTTATTTTTTTACAATTTTTAAAATATATATAATTTTTTTAGTAAAACGTTGGTGATGTATATATGTATATTGTATATATGTATATACAACTTACTGTATGTTATTGTTGAAGATTGAAAGTGATCTTATTGCGATTTTATATCATATAATGCTTTACATACGCAAAAATTATTTTTATTTATGATAATAAAGAATAATAATTATCAACATAATGTGTACAATTTAAACGTATTTTCAGTATCGAAAACTTTAAACTTTTAAAAAACAGCTTTAAATTTTCATAATTTCGATGTATCCATTGTGTAATATACAATCCCAAAATACGCTTCTTCGACAACCTAACTCCATACATATCGAAGCTGCGCCCGGTAGCGAGACTCTCTAACGTCTTATTGTTAGCGACGATTGTCGTTATCGTTAACTGATGACTTATCCATCCCTCATTTGGTGTATACTTTTAGATGTAGAAGTATACATCAAATAGAAATCGATAAGTATAGTTAACAATCGTTGCTAAGAGAATCTCGCTACGGCAAGCAGCGAGCGCGAGAAAAAAACACACGGTTTTACAAATTACAAGATATTCGGTTTACAAACACAGCAGACATTGCAAACAGAGAGAGAGAGAGAGAGAGAGAGAGAGAGAGAGAGAGAGAGAGAGAGAA